>NW_024340692.1:18319131-18724171 GCF_902729225.1 Pteropus medius
ATAAATGTCTAATCACCATATTGTACACCTGAAACTAATATAATATTGTATGTCAACTGTAATTGAAAAATAAAATTATTGAAAAAAATCAAAAATAAAAAACATACTATAATAAAATTATATGAATATGGTCTCTCTCAAAATGTCTTATTGTACTGTACTCACCCATCTCATGATGATGTGATATATGATAAAACATCTACAGAATGAGAAGTGTTTGTAGTTTGAGATGTGACAGCAAAACTAACACAAATTCCTTTTTCTTTCACAATTTCAGAGATAGATTAGTTCTTATCATAGGTCTTAGCAACCTCAGCATATAACATTTTTTTCTTTCTATTTCAAGTTCTATTTCAAGAACTTTCACCTGTTCACTTACAGTCTCTCTTCGGCATATCTGAAACACCAGCATTACTACTATTTGCACGTTAGGGCCATTATTAAGCGAAATACAGATTATCTGAGTGAAACACTGCGATACCAGTGCAGCTGATTTGACAACCAAGATGGTGGCTATGTGACTAATGGGTAGGAAGTAAAAAGGGCATCAAAATGCTGGACAAAGGGATGATTCATGTCCTGGGCTTGACAGAGCATGACATGTGAGATTTCATCATGCCACCCAGAACAATGTGCAATTTAAAACCTACAAATTATTTATTTCTGGAATTTTTCATTTAATATTTTCCAAGCACAGTGGAAAACTGTGAGACACTGAAACTGCAGGAAGCAAAACCATAGATGGGGTGGGGAGGACTACTATAGTGGTTGAAAAAAAATAAGAGAAATAAGTTTGAGGATGTAGATTTGGCCAGTCATTCTCTCTTGGGGGTGACAGCTCAGAGAGGTAAAGGTGGAGAGTCCATCTAGTACACAGGATAAAGAGAATGCCTAAAGCAGAGGGACTCTGCCTTGCTTCCTTTAAGTAACCCTGAATTCCCTCTCAGTTTTTTCTGTACTTTGTAATATGTATCACAAAGGGAGTAAACACACTATTGGAAAATCGAAAAAGCTATATAGGGCCATTACATCCTCATACCATACATGCAAAAACAAACATACACAGTTGTGCGGGTGAGGTGGGGGAGTAATATCACTTGCCCCATAGAGATGAGAGAAGTAGGAGGTAGATAAATAATGTGGCATGTGACTTAGAGCAGGCATTCTTCCAACCTCACCTGGCAGCAAATCTTTCTCCCTCATAGTGGACAAGGGTTCCATCTTAATTCAATGCTCTGGCCACTTTTTGCCACCAGAAACTGAGTCAGTTCTCCAAATTAGGCAATAGACCATCTACTGGTTTTAATTACACATTAAAAGTATTCTGTTCTGTTAAGTAAAAAGAATATGTTCAGTGATCAACCCAAAGAATCTTCCTTAAGGAAATTCTGATTAGGATTCTCTAATAGCACAGCCAAAGAGAAGTTCTAGAAAAAGCAGGCTGGGATTAGCAAATAAAAAGGAAAAAAGGACAATCTCACGTTTCGGGTTTTAAAACTGTCTTTGTACCATTTAACACTATAATATGTTGCCAAAAAACCATCAGGCTATGGAAATCATGACCCATAATCATTAAAAATAGTTTATGTCTTCTCCATTTCCAATAAATTTAAGACAGATGACATGACTAGTCTCATCCCAGCCAAGTTAGTAAGGTTTTTGTTTTTGTTTTTTTTCTTCTCATTATTCCTAGAGTATGATTTTCTAAGAACTAAAACCTTTACAAATGTAATTGACCCTTCCAACCAGTTCAAGTTGCCAATTGGTTCAGAGCCTAAGACTATGTCCAGGGAGTTCTGTAAACTTAGTACAGTGCCAAATGCATAAATCTGGTCTTTAAACCTCCACGATAAGCTTTGACAATGACAAGACAAAGGGAACATTGTTGTTTCAGCTAAAGCAATTAATTGTTCAGTGGAGTCCAAGGTGTGTGAAAGAATAGTGATTGAATTGAAAAACTGAGATCTGACTTCTTAGGTATGACATATACCAAGATACAAATACGGGGTACAGCAAATAGCTTCCAAGGCATTCTGCCTGCTGAGCAAATGGAACAAAGTTATTTGACCTTGAGGTTGGGAGTCAATTCTGAATAAATTAAAGACCTAATAATGATATCATATTTGATTCACTCCTGCCTAAGTTTTCCTAAATATCACCATCCAATACCATTTAAATGTTTTTAAATCCTCTAATTAATGTTCTCTGTGACTATATTTTTTCTTTTTTGGAAATGCCAAAAGGGCTTAGTCACCTGTGCTGGAGGGGAACAAATGCTGGAACACTGAAACGGAAAATACTTTGAATATCATTGCATGGCTATATAGGCTGAGCTTAGCCTTCTATGTCTTGTCCAAGTGAATATTAAAAGCAGTTTCTTTTTCCTTAACACATGGTCTGAATGAAAGACAATTTCAAGCAAGAAGTATTAACTGAAAACCATGTAGTAATGGAGTACAATGCCTACAGGGAAACGAGATTTATCACCTGACCTTGGGAATCTACAATTCATATATTCAAATACATATATTAAATGTATTCAGCATCTACTATATGACAAGAGAGCCATGATCCCTGCCTTCACGGAGCACACAGAATGGTGGAAATGATGGATAATTAAACAAGCAATTACAATGCACTGTGATATGTGCCATGATAGAGGAAGGCTGGAATGGTATAGGAGCACAAATGAGCATCTAACTTGAGCTTAGAAAGTCAGGAAAGGCTTTCTAGAGGAGGCTGAAGCCTGAATCATGAATAGACTATTTGAACTAAAACAGAAATTTTCCCATTTTTAGGAAGATTATGTTGGCGAGGGTATGTGCTTGTTTGTGGCTTATCATTCGCCAATTCCACCAATATTTACTGAATGTTCACTGTGTTTTAGGTATATAGTAAAAGAAATTTGCTTCTTAATTTTATTTTATTAGTAGTATTGTAATAGTATCAAAAATAACATTATCTAATAAGTTGTAGATAGTGTTTATTAATTTTCTCTTTCGCTCAACAAATACTGGACTGAATGCCTAAAAAAACAGCAGACATTCCTTAAGTTGCTGATAGGAAAGGAATTCAAAATCAGGCAAACCCTGTGCCTACAACTCATGTTAATTCACCTGGATAGACAATTATTTATCTATACTTCAATCCTTTGTGCTATGGAAAACAAGCTGATTTGTGAAAAACATAGGAAGTATTGTCAGGGATCTAGATCTCACTGCATTCACATATGAATACTAACTGCAAAATAATATTAATGATATATTGCAGGATCTAATATATATATAGTGTTAAAATATATGGAAACAGTAACATAAATGGGAATTAAGACAATAGTATGCTAGTAAATGTTCAACAAGTTCTCCAAAAAAATCCAAAACATCCCACTTGTCCACTATTTCCAGTTTCTGTGGTAAATACTTCCACTGTAGCCTGTTTCAAACTATCAATGTTTTAATAACTGGCTTGCAAAATTCCTGAAAACTTATCAATCGACCTTCAGGAGCTGGTATGAGCCAGCTCCAGCATATCACTGGGTGAAAGTTAAAGGATATAAACTACTAAGTTTCTCACATTGTCCTGGATATAGTAAAAGTAATGGTTTGTATTAGGCTTTAATAAATAATGATACATATTGTCATTTCCAGGTAACTACTAAAAGAAGTGTAGATCAATGTATTACTAACAAACAAGTAGAGGGAAAACGAAATAATAAGAGCTATTTAATCAAAGAGAATGCAATAAAGGAGAGAAAAAGAAATGTTGAATAAATGGGACAAAGAAAAAAAGAATAATAAGATTGCAGACATAAATCATGATATAAGGATATAGACCAAAAACAGGTAAAATGATGGCATTTTGCAATGCACACATATTATCAAATTATCATATTACACATCTATACTTACACAATGTTAAGTGTCAATTATATCTCAATAAAGCTAGGGGAGGGAAAAAGCACATCTTTTTAAAAAAGTAAAATGATGAATATATATATATATGTGTGTGTATATATATATATGTGTGTATATGTATATATATATATATATCATACAAATACCAACCAATAAAAGTTTATGTCTATGCTAATATTACACAAAATAAATTTTAAGGCGAGAAAGTTATTAGAGATAAAACTGGACATTTCTTAATGAGTCAATCAAACAGAAATACATAAAATTTTTAAATTTGTATTCCACCAAAAAATTGATAAAATGGGAGCAAAAGACAAATCCACATATGTTCTATCAGTATCTGATAGAACAAGAAGATAGAAAGTAAGGTTATAGAAGATTTTAACACTATTAACCAACTTGTCCTAATTATCACTTACAAAACACTCAGCAAACAACTGCAGAATATTCTTTTCAAGTGCACATGGAACATATACAAAAAAAGTTGACTATATACTGAATGAACCATAAGAGCAGTTTCAACAAAATTTTAAATGACAGAAGTCATGCAGAGAACAATCTCTGACCAAAGTTGAATTAAACCGTAAATTAATATCAAACAATAGCAAGAAAACTCCAAATGTTCAGAAATTAAACAATATATTTCTAAATAATCTATGGGTCAAAGAGGAAATCACAATGGAAATTAGATGTATTTTAACTTAATGATAATAAAAATTTATAACATACCAAAACTTGTGATTTGCTGCTAAAGCAGTTCATATAAAGAATTGCAGCACTGTAAATACATATATTAGAAAAGAAGGCTGAAAAATCAATGACCTAAGAATACATCTCTAGAAGTTAGAAAAAGAAGAGCTAATTACACCCAAAAAGAAATAAAGAAATGATAAAGACACAAAAAAAATTCATAAAAGGGAAAATAAATTATTCAGTAGAAAAAAAGTAACAAAGCAAAAAGTTAACTTTTAAAAAAAAATCCATAAACTCCTGCTACGACTAATTAAGAAAAGAGAAAGGCATAAATTACCCTTACTGAATATAAAAAGGGGACACAACAGACATTTAATAGACATTTTATTTAAAAGATGATATTATAAGCTATCTTATGCTACTAATTGAATATTTAGATGAAATTGAACAATTCCTAGAAAAACACAACTTACTAAAACTAACATAAATAATAGAAAATCCAAATAGTCCTATGTCTATTAAAGAAACTGAACCTTTAATTAAAAACCTTTCTACAAAAAAAATCTGTAGCTTCAGCTGGCTTCATCAGTGATCTTCTAAATATTTAAGGAAGAAATAATATTAATATTATTTCATATTTTTATATCCAGAGAATTATGATAAAAATTATGATACATCTTAATTAAAAAGGTTTTATTTCTTGGAGATGGTTTAACATTCTAAAATCAGTCTAAGAAATTCTTAGTAACAAGAGGAAACTCATGAAAATCTCGATAGATACAAAAATATCACTTGATGAAATTAAAAACTCATTTGAAAACAAAAAGCTGTTAGCAAAATGGGAACAGAAAAGAGCTTTCTTAATCTTATAAAAAGTATCTACATAAAAGCTACAGAGTAAACCTTTAGAGGATCAGTCTAAAAGGTCAATATCTGCATATTAGGAGTCCTAGAAAAAGTGACAACTATAAAAAGGAAGAAATTATCAAAGAAATAATAAAGGTGCTATCATGCTATATGAAACCGTCAACAAAGAGAAACTACTCTATAAATTTCAAAGATTGCTCTTCTGTCCACTGACTGGAAGAAAAATCTGCCTTGAAGAAAAGACTACATGAAATCTTCTAGTTCATATTTTGCAGAGAGTCTGGACCAGAAACTAGAAGAATTTCATTTGAAAGAAATAAAATTTCCATTTCACAGTAACTCTTGATCTCCAAGGAAAGGAAGCGAACACCTCAGCTTTAAGATACTGGAGTGACTTTTTGTAGCTCTGCCCACCTATTTATGCCTTTTCCTAAAAACCTCCATTAGAAACAGAATGGTCTTAAATCACTGATACAGTAAAACCACAAACACACATTATCTCAGGAGGAACTCCTTAATCATAAATTATTCTGTTCAAAACATGCAGAAAAATATTTATGAAACACAAAAATATAGGGAAATGACAACAAAAGCAATAAAATATATTCACTTCCCCTGCCACACACATACACAACCTCTTTATTAAGAGATGGCCTGAATAGTATATTTAGAAATAGAAATTTCACATAATTTTCTCTTGATAACATTGGGTTTCTCCTGAAACATTTAAAAATCCAGCAATATTTTCACAAGACAACAATCAGTTGGTATTGAGAAGCAGCTGCCCCTTTAAAATAAAGCATTAACTTCCTAATTTACCACAGCAGCAACTCCGACCTATGTCTTACACAGGGCTCCCTTCAGTCCTTTACAGTACTTGCTTGACTGGCACCTCTGGATATATAAGTTTGTGGCTTGTGTCCTATACCTATGCTGCTGAAAATGTGGTCCATATACCAGCAGAATCAGTAATACCTAGGAGTATGGAATAAATGCAAATTCTCAGGCAGTACTACAGACCTACTGAATAGAGCCTGTGAGGGTGGAGTCCAGGAATCTGTGTCTTACGCACATTTATGTCCATATGAAACCTTATGTTAGCAGTTCCTTTTAGAATTTACTATAGGAAAAGCTTTGTTTCCCATGAAGAATGAGTATATTGTTTCTTCTCACACAAAGAAATACCCTACCAAAAAGCTCAGACACAGTGGATCTTCCCTAGGTTAACTGTATGGTCCATATACCTGTGTTATATGCCCCCTTATAATTGACCCCTTGGCTTTTATCTCCTATTAAAATTTATATGAAGTGAAGATATAAACAGATAAACAATGGTCTGAAGCCTGACTGCCTTCATTTAAATCTTGGCTTTTCCATGTATTGGCTGTGTGACCATAGACAAGTCACTTAATGAGTCTGAGCTTTCCTAATCTTTTAAATGAGAATAAAGTTTGTACTTCATAAAATAGGATTGTTGTGAGGGTTAAATCAGACAATTCGTGAAAAACAATGAAAATGCTGCCAGTAATTAGAAAGGACCACCAGCTAGTGATTCATTTCAACTGCACATAACAGAAACTCTACTTCAGGGATAACCCAAAGAAAATTTCTCAAAATATTTCATGTCCAAAGCAGCAACTCCAGTGGCATTGGTTGTCCCAAATTACTTCATTTTCTTTGCTCTGCCAACCTCACAAGTGGCCCTCATTCTTTGGTCTCTTTGTGGCCTCAAAATGGTAACTTTATCTCCATCCTCATCTCAACCTTCTAATCAAAAAGTATAAGGAGGGGACAAGAAGAATGAGGTGGTAGCACTACCAGAAATGGAAAAAATTTCCAGATATAATCCACAGACTTCTGCTTTCTTTCTCTTGGTCAGAATTGTGTCACATATCTACTTCTAGCTGCAAGAATGCTAGTGTGTTTTGTTTTGTTTTGTTTAAATCAGGGCACATTAGAGCTTTCCTAGGAAAATGAGAAAAGATATGCAGGCAACCAACATTACCATATAAAGTTTCAATATATATTAATTATTTTTATTTATAAAAAACAAAAGTAGAGATCAGTTGGAGATACCTGAAAAAGTTTATATGTATATACACATACACACAGATATAAAGATATGGATAATTTTTTTGTCCTGAAGCTTTCCAGTTGAATGTTTCCATGCAGTGTCACTTTGTTCGGGATGTTTATAAAATCACCAGTCATAACAGCCACTGGCTGTGTCCAGGTACTAAAATATTTTTATACATTATTTCATTTAATCATCACAATATTCCTATAGACAGCTATTAGTACTTATACCCATTATACTAATGTAGAAACTTACTTTTCAAAGAGATAATAATTTGCCCAAAGTTACACAGGTAATAAGAATGGTTAAAATTTGGATTGAAGTCTGACCTACTTCGAAAACCTTTGTTCTAAAATTTCTCCTGAAGACCATTTCTCTTTCTTCCAGAAAGAACATAGTAATGATTTCTTAACAAAGTAAGCCTAACCATCCTTACCTCCTTAGCAGTTTTTTGCCCAAACGTTTCTCTCTCAGGAAGAATATATTTCTCAATAAAATATGGTCCTTAGTTTCCCCTCAGCGCCTGAACGATCTTCCTGAGTGGGTTTTGTTTTTTTTTTTTTATGTTTTTTTCCAACAACAACAACAACAAAAAAGGTCTTCAAGGCATCAAAACATTCAGTCTTCCCTTAGCTCTTGTCATTAGCCAAAGGCCACATCGCTGCTATTAGAGACACGGAAGCTTTCAGAGATGCATTTTAATAGTATTTTCATAGAAATATTGTAGTTCTATTTTCAACACTCAGACCTAAGAAGGTGAGAAAATGGCATGTGGGAGGATAAGACTCCCTGCAGCTTATTATTTGAGAAGACAAATTGCTTTTTCACAGATGAAAGATTATCGGGAAACAGCATTTGTTGTTAAACACACTTCATTGTTAGAATGGTTAAAAACAAATTGGCATACCATTGGAAGAATAAAATCAGGAGGACCACAGAGGGAGACAGAGAGCCTACAGTCTGTTAACCTGTGCTATGACTTTCTTCTTGCTGTGAAAGCAAAGCCCTGAACTATTCAGCTAGATCTTAGGGAACTGAGAAATGTGTACAGGCTGAACTCTAAATAATAAATAATGCCTGAAAAAGTTAAAAGAGCTAGAGCTTCAACCTAGTTTTCCTCCCCCATGGCCATTTTTCCCTAAAGCGTCCTTACAAAGGATGTCTTATCCTTACAATCAGGAAATGAGGTATCAGTTCCAATAATATAGTTCTAATGGGCAGCTCATTAAATTAGAAGGATGACACTTGTTTGTATCTCCCACAGAATGGAATTAGAATGGGTTGTTTTCCAACAGAGACTCAGTTAATTGTGGATTTCGTTTCCAAAATAGCGGATCTTTCTGAATATTAAAACTAGATAACAAAAGACCAGACTGATAATCTTCTGTATTTATGTCTTCACAATTATTTCTCATTAGACTCCATGGAAGTCACAGTAGATACTACAGATTGATCCACTCAATACCCACTTCAGACTCTGTAGTATCTGCCTTCATATACTAAAAAGTTAATTTACATTTCCCATATTCTCTTGTACAAATACCTTTAGAGACTTGTAATTAAATAACCAAACAATGGGAGGTGGCAACCATGTAGGGAGATCAGATCTTCTGACAAGAAGAGGCTTTTGGATCGCCTGGGGCAACTGTGGTTGAGGTTCTATGCTGATGCCACTAATACCGCAGATGCTGAGTAACATGCGACAGCAACAGAAAAGTTCCCATTAATAGAATTTCAAGATGGTTTAGAGTTTCTCTATACTATGTTGTTTCTGATTGTATAATATTCAAACTTAGCTCTCCTAGAAACATGGTATGCTACTTAATGCTCTAAAATTAATCGCTTTCTGGTTAAACTACCTAGAGTAGATTTTGTGGTCTGCAACTAATAATACTGGCTCACATAGGAATTTGTATCAGAAATGCTTGCCAAGAATGGGCCCTTTAAGAAATGAGAATTTCATGTTGGTTATTGTATTAGTCTGCTTAGGCTGCCATAACAAAATACCAAAGACTGAGTATTTAAACAACAGAAATTTATCTTCTCAGTTATAGAAGCAGGTTCCTTGATAAAGGCCCTCCTCCTGGCTTACAGATGGCCTCCTCCTTCTCACTATGTCTTCACATGGGCAGGGGACAGGGGGAAGAGAGGGAGAGGATGGGGAAAAGAAGGGAAGCGGGGGAGAAACAGAAAGAGAGCAAGCACACACATGCTGGTATTTCTTCTTCTTATAAGAACAACTAATCCCATCATAAGGGCTCCACTTTCATGACCTCATCTAAACCTAATTATGGCCCAAAGGCCCCATCTCCAGAAACCATCCTCAGGAGGGTTAGGTCTTCAACATATGAATATGGGCAGGGAGGGGAAACAAACATTTAGTCCATAATACTTATCTATTCTGGTTAGGGTTGAAGTCATTGCTGGTTAGCATCAGAGATTAGGGCACTAGTTGTCTAATGGATTTCCATGTCTAATGGAATTCAGTGTCAAATTGTCACTATAGTCATCTAGAATGAAAGATCTACTAGAGAACTTTGGTTAGACAAAGTTACTGCTATGAAAAGTTATTTGAAGAGCATGGGGTTATACAGTGGTTATGTAGGAAGTGGGCTAGACATTTCTAACTGTGCTGCAGAGCTTTAATAAAGAAAATGACATGCTTGGGTTTTTAAATTCTTGGCCAAAGGCACATTCAGACAACCATGACTTATAGTGGGCATAATTTTAACCAGGGGTGGCCCTAAAGGACAGCAGGAGGAAAACATCTAGAGGAAAAATGACTGGAGACTCAAATCTACAATAACCACAGAAGGTAGTGGCTAATGTTTTGTCTGTGTAATACTTCAGAATGGACCAAGTAATAATACATTTGTATACCTTGTATGCCAATATTCATCCAAAGTCCCCTCCTTAGAGTGTTTAACAATGATCATGTGGACAATTGGTGGATGTCAACTGGCATCTTTATCCAGACATTTCTCAATGGGCTCATACATCAAGTAAAAATAGTGGCAGGAATGGAAGTTAAGCACTGGTATGATGGCACCTAGTTTCATCTGGCGAATGATTGTCCAAACTTCCAACCACAGAAACCAGCTGCTAACATCACACCTCTGAGAGTTAAGCCAGCCACCTGGTAGAGTGGAGGAAGTAGACATTAATCTTGGGTATGGATTTGCCTTCCCTGTTAGCCATGCTTATGCTAATATCACTACCCTTGTACTTTCCATTAAATTAGATCACAAATTATTGCTTCTAACTAATGAATTCAATTTTTTAGCAAAAGAACTAAAGTGATGGATACCACTTGCCAACTGAAGAGTCATAACGATAACTGGGAGTTTGGGTTGCTCTTCTACAGTTTGTTCCAAACAAGTAAATAATATATGGTGCTCTTTTTCCCATATCCAAAATATATATGTCTAAGATTGTTTGTTTGTTTGTTTGTTTGTTTGGGCTGCCATTATAAAGTACCACAGATTAGGTGGCCTAAAACACAGAAATTTTCCCACAGGTTTGGAGGCCAGAAGTCTGAGATCAAGGTGTCAGCAAGGTTGGTTCCTTCTGAGGCCCATGAGGACAGGATCTGCTCCAGATCTCTCTCACTGGCTTGTAGATAGCCATCTTCTCCCTGTGTCTTCACATCATCTTCTTTCTATATGTGTCTGTGTCCAAATTTCCTATTCTTATAAGAACACCAGTTATATTGGACTAGGGAACACCTTAATGACTTCCTTTCAACTTGATTTCCTCTATAAAGATCCAATTTCTAAATACGGTCACATTCTGAGGTACTGGGGTTAAGACTTCAACATACAAACTTTTGAGGGGGACATAAATCAGCCCATAACGAAGACCAAAGGGGTGGAAGGTGGAGTGGTATTCCTCAGTGTTTCCTCTAACAAAATTTCTACAAAACTTTTGTTTCTCATTCTTGTGTTTTTGGACTCAATATTTTTATAGATCTTAGTATAAGGCAGGAAGACATTTTAATAATGGATCCATTGATCTAGAAGGTAAGAATGCTACCTGATCATTTTGAGCTCTTCAACCCCTGAATGTATTGGTGAAAGTATTGGGGGAATAATACTTTGTTGGTTGAGGCAACAAATCCTAATAATCAAAAGGAAAGACGGATGCTGCTCCACAAAGTAAGCAGAGAAGCACATGCCAAGAAGCTAATAGCTCCTCTGGATCCTCTCCTAGTATTGCATGTTCAATGGTAATAGTCAATGAGCAACAACAGCAACCACACAAAGACAGGACAACTGAGGCTCAGACCCATAGAAATAAAAGTATGGGCTTTTCCGCCACAGGTATTATGTCCTCACTGAAGGTAAAAGAAACATAGAATAGGGAGTGAGGAAAGGACATTGTTAATGTGTTATGGCAATAATGATCATAGTATGTACTCATATTTGCTTCCTTGAATATACTGACTAATCTTTTCTTTCAAAAATTTTCTCTTTTCCCTATTATTTCATATATTATATATTTGTGCTCATTAACAATTTAGTTAGAGGATATCAAGACAGTATTACAACTAGCTAGAATAAGGGTCAGCAAACTTTTTCTGTAAAGGATCTAATAATGAACATTTTAGGTTTAGTGAGTCATACTGTATATGCAGACATTACTCAACTCTGCCACTGGGGCACAAAAGCAGCCATAGACAATATGTAGACAAATGAGCATCGCTGTGTTCCAATAAAACTTTATTTATAAAAAAATGAGTAGTGGACTGGATTTAACCTAGAAGCTGTAGTTTGCAAGAACTGAACTAAAGGATAAATATGCCATCAAGATATTTGTGGTAACTACTGAGACTTTGATTCTCCCTTTTGGGAACAGTAGGTAAGGAATATTTGCACTTTGTTACCATTGTTGTTTTGATGTTTAATTACAGGTCTTTGCAGATGCAGCTAAAGAGGTGGACTGTGGAAGGTATTATAAACTTGCTTACACAATTTCTAATCCCAACCCCTTTTACCATGCTTTTCTGTACAATAAAGAGGGATAGGCTAACAGTTTATTTCTAAGAATCCCTTTTAGCTGGGGCTTTACATGTGACCTAAGTTTCACCAATAAGAAACATTCATTCAAGACCTGAGAGTAGAAATGAAGAGAAGTACAATAGCACTCAAGGAGATTAGATATTTAGACAAGCACGGTGGCAGGAATGCCTGGTGATGAAGTGATGAAGTGATGAAGATTTTACTGTGTGGTCCCTAAAATCACTGGTGATGAAGTGATGAGGGGATGAAGATTTTACTGTGTGGTCCCTAAAATCACTGGACAGAAAGTAGCATTGGCGGGAAATTGCACTAGAACAGTTTTTGGCAAGGTTGGAGGTTTCTTCAGTCTGCATTGTATGCAACTGTTAGCATCCAAGTTTGGTTTACTGCCTTCCAAAAAAGTAGAACACTAAAAAAATACCAGTTATTATATGACTCTCTCTTCTGAATAAGTATTCTTTTTTAATAATTTTTTATTACCCAGCAACTAGTATAATGGCTAACACAGAGCTGAGAATTGCAATTATTGCCTCATTAGTGTCTTAAATGGAAGGGATCACCTGAAGTGTGTAAGGGTGGTCATGCCAGCTTTCTCTTTCCATACCAGCCAACTGCAGGGACTTTGGCCAGGAAACTATTCACACACAAAGTTTTGAAATAGGGCTCAAAAATGAAAGGCACAAATTTCACTGGGTTAAAACTTCACCTTTCACAAACAAACCAGATCTCCAGAGGTAGCACTGTGTGTGTGTTGTGTGTATAAAATAATTTAAATTTATAACTAATAAATAATTTACATTAAACATCTCAGTGGCAAAGCCTAGATATTGGAGGGAAAACCAGACATTGTTTATCTATTATGGTATATATATTATGGATTACATCTATTATGTATTATATATCTATTACTGTATAGCTTTAAATATGTTTTCTTATATAATCTATACCCCACTACACTACAAAGTGGACATTTCATCTTCTCAGACCCATATAATAGGTATCATTAGAAAAGTTGAAGTGGTTAAGTAACTAGCAATAGACATTTATTGAAATGCCATCCCTGGAATGGATCATTGCCCCTACTGCCTCAAGCTTTACACAAGATTTCCCTCTGCCTAGAATGTTCTGCATGCTTGGTTTCAACTAATTATTATTTATTCATTCTTCATATCTCAGTCTCACCATTGCTTACTCAGAAAAATGTTCCCTGACCCACCACGCAACAAAATCCCATAATGTAATTCCTCCCTATATCTTTTTTTCTCAGCATGAATCACAGTTTTCAACTACTCATTGTGTGGCCATTAGATTTGTCTGTTTCCTCCACTAACAAGAAGACTCATTGAAGCTACTTAAATCTGTCTCTTCACATCCCCATTGCCCAACACAGAGCATGGCACATAGTGGGCACTCAGTAAATATTTCTTGGATGGATGGATGGATGGGTGAATATCGGTGCCAGGAGTATTGCTAAACACTTTACTATAATTATCTCATTAAATCCTCACAACAAATCTATGAGTTATGTCCTATTTTTATCCCCATTTTGCAAATGAAGAAACTGATGAGCAGAAGTGTAATAACTTGCCAAGGTTCACATACATAGTGAGTGACACAGCTGAGGTTTAAAACTAGTATCTTTCTACTATACTATATTGTTATTATATGTTTCAGTTTGCATCTTTAGATAGATTTTTATTGCTCTTCACATGAAAAGTGAAGAAAAAGTCACTACAAGACAAGCAAACAACCACAAGTTTAGTTTTATCACATGTGAAGGCTGCTACAAATGGAAGAAAACTATATATCAGGGTCAGACTTGAGATTCTTTCTACATTTTTCTGGTAGGAAGCAAAAGCTGGTGATCTCAGAAAACAAATTTGTATTATAAGAACTTTAGAAATAGCTCAACAATTACGATACACTGAATTTTTATAACACCATAATTTAAGAGTGGCCATTTTAGGTTTAAAAAAAGTCATAAAACAAAGAACTAGAAGTAGATATCTTTCATACATTTTGCTTTCCTGGGAATTTTTTTTATAAATTTACTTTTAAATGAACTTTTATTTATGAATATATATTCAGGCATAATTTCATATAAATGCATAAATGTAGAGCTTTTTGTTTGTGTGCTTGCTTGTTTGACTTTTGCAATCTATTATCTTTCCTTTGAATACATCATCTCTTACACCCGCCTCAAGGGAATCCATTTTTACAACCTAGTCTGTATCCTTTTATGTGTTATTTATGCTCACATACTTCTATTTAATCATACACACACATACACACACATCTATATATTATAGGGACAAGTTTTTTTGGTCATTGCTTTACAAGAGGGGGTTCACATTATTTATGCTTTTCTGCATCTTGCTTTTCTCCCTCAGTCCCTCATGGAAATTCTTCCAAATTGACTGGGATTGCTCTAATTTATCATTTTTAAATGGCTGCATAGTATTCCATGATCTGCATATGTTGTGTAATTTATTCAGTCCTGCTCCTATTGGTAGAAAATGTTCTTTTCCTATGGACCACTAGAGAGCACCATTGGAGCAGAGTCAAGTTCAGCAAAGTCTAATTTGGGGTAAAGATTTAGAGACATATTTGTTATTTAGAGACATATTTAGAGACTGTCTTGATCAGGGTTTTTTGAGCCTCGGCTCAGGGAAAACCCAGAATTCTCTAACTTTCTCACACAGTATCTTACCATTCCAGCCCCAGTGGAGTGATAACAGACTTGCCACAGTTGTTGACAGGCCCAGAGGGAAAAGACTCTACAGAAATATTATAATTGGCATAACCAACAAGAATAGCCACTATCATTGCTGTCATTGTGATTACTGCAATCTACGGACAACGAAAAATTGTCAGTAATCAGGCTAAGACCTTGACACATGTTATCCCACTTTATAGTCACCACAATCCCCTGAAGTAAGCACAACTGTTATCACATTATATAGATGAAGTGCATGGTATAGAGATCACACACACACAGATTCGGACCCTTCAGCGATCCCAGGAATTTTGGTCATGCCTGTGTATTAAGTCAGTCACTGTGTGACCCGCCGTGGATCTCTATCTACAACTCCTAGCACTATCCACCTCAAATCCAATCCAATCCAAATTCCCTACAGTTTTCCAAAGACTAGAGTTCTTATGCCTTTGCTATTGCTGCTGTCACCTATGCCTTCCTCAGCTCCCCAGGAGCAACCCCTCCCCCACCCGACCCCAATCAATCTGTGAGACAAACTCCTCCTTCTTCAAGGGGTCAGATTACTTTCTGCCCTGTCCGTAGAGCTTCCCCAGGTAGACTTAAATACTCAATCTCAAGACAACGAGAAAAGTTGCTTACTTATCTAATTTTCCTGTTAGAAAGTTCTAAAGCCAAGTCTTACCGTTCTTAGTCTCCCTCTGTCTACAACAGTTGGCACATAGCAGATGTTCAATATATGTTTGTAAATGAATAAATAAATGACTGAATAGAGGATCTATGAGGGCTCTCTCAAAAAATTAGTCAACCCCAATTGTTAGCATTAAATAAACAAACAAACAAACAAATAAATAATAAGTAAAAGCCAACTGACTTGGGTCACTTCTTTTCAGAGAGGATTTTTGTGACAAGCTATTTACCAAGCCAATCAGTAGCAAATAAAGAGCCATCGGCTTTTGTTCTATAGCTGAGCCTGCAAATGTTAACTTTGCCTGTGGATCTAGACAATTAAAACTGAAGAAAGAGAGAGTGTCTCGAGCTATTCACATATGCCTAGGGTCTGCGAGTTGCTGCTGAGAGATAAGGTGCAATTTTTGATTACAGCAAAAGTACTTCAGGCTCCAGAAGTACACAGCAAATGGTGAAGGGAAAGAGAAAGAAAATTCACCTTTCTTCAGAAAAGTTTGTGGTAAAAGTGGATATAATTTTTCTTTGTAAAAACGCATGTAGAAACTGTTTGGTTTGGTTGGTCTTATTATTTCCTCTTGCAAAAGGCTTATCAGTCCTATTGGGAAAAGAAATGAAGACCTAGCAATGTGAAAGGCACTGGTGCCACAATTAGAAATGTTCTCTTTCATGTGGTGTTTTCTTTTCTGTATTTCCTAGATGCCACTAATGAGAATGACCAATTATTATATCTATGGACCAGGAGAAGTGCTCTTTGCTGCCCAATAATACATTTCCTAGCAGTTCATTCTAATAAGAAACTGTGCTATTGTGGGATTCTTCACCCAGGAATACCATTGAGAAGTTATAGTCTAAGCCGTTGAATGTGCAGAGCTGCAAATGCTCATATTCAGAGGCATTGTGAGGAGAACTTTCTGCTTCTCTGACAGTTGACTTTCTACTTTTTTGTATTTTCAAGTTTCAAGTCAAATTGAAATACATATAAAGAATTTTTCATCTTCATGCCCCCAAAGTTTAGATGCATTTTTAATATCACAAAATCAGAGATTTGGATGGGATCTAAACATTATCTGCTCCAGACAGGCACGACTTTGCCTAACTAACCCTGAAAACAAACCACCCACCTTTTTCTCAGAAATATCTCAAAGGAACATCATACACCGGTGCATCCTGCTATCTCTTGGCACAATTTGCTTCCTTGAGGCTTGAATATCATTGTCTTCATTTCCTGTACTGCTGAAGTAGGAGTTTAGCTTTTCCATTGCTTTTATTTCCTCTGCTACCCACGTAGAAGCTTACTTTTTTCCATTGTCTCTAGAGTCACTGTGGGCTTTTAGACTGTAGAGAAATCTGTCTATAGACAGCTCCCTGTATGCTTTGTGCTGTTTTGTGCCTCTGTGTCTTTGCATATCCTGTGCCATCTGCTTTAACCTATGATTCACCCTCTCCTACATTAAGAATTCCTATTGAATCTCTAACACCCAGGTCCTTTGTGAAAAGCCTCATCCCCACGTTCTGTCACTCCCCAGGCTAAGATATTAATTACTAGTTCCTGCCTGCTACCAACAGCTCTTCTGAAACTGTGCTACTCAGAACTAGTCTTAGAGCAGCAGCAGCATCATTTAGGAGATTATTAAAACTGAGCATTTATATACCTGGGGGTGGGGCCTGGGAATTTGGGTGTTAACAAGTTTGCTTAAATTTAAGAAGTACTATTCTACAATAGCTTAATTTCAGATAACTTTTGGCAATTGTGGTTTTAATACTCTCGATAGACCATAGGCTTATGACATGGAATTATCATTTCACTGAACAAAATTGGAACAGAATCCTGTGGAGGTCATTTAGTAAAAAAGAGTCTATAATAGCCCAGACTCTACATCTCACGGCAACTGTTGCTCTTCATCCTTGATTACAGACATATTTGGGGGGAGGAATTAATTGCAAATGTGGAAAGCCTCAAATACCACCCTTGAGAATGCCAGGGGTCAACAGGTTACTCTCTTAACATTACATTGGAAATTTTTCTTTGCACGTTTGTCTCGTGTCTGTCATGAAGTCAAGATCCATTTCTCATTCATTTCAGAAGGGATGAGCACAGGCCCTGACACACAGCGAGCATTAAAGATGTTAACTGAAATAATGAATCGATGAACTGTCCATACAGAGATTTTCTTTCTGAAAGCTCACTGCCTATTTTAGATTACACAGTAACCAAATTTAGTTTTGGTTTGGTCTCTGCAGATGGTTTTGGTTTATGCTACTATTTTTCAAACTGAGGTTCCTAGAACGACCAGCTGTATCAGCATTATCTGGGATGTATATCCTGTGCAGATTCTTAGACCCACCATATAATATTGTATCTAAATCTCCAGTTTGTGGGATGCAAAATCCCAGGTGATTCTTATGTAAACAAAGTTAGAGAATCATTGGATTATGTGGTTACCCCCATTTGCGGCACTTTAAAATTGGTCATTAACCATAGAATAAGGGGGAAAAAAATCCCTAACCAGAAAGCTCATTATTTAAATTCAGTATAGGAGAAGTCCTAATGAGATAGGGAAAAAAGAAAGATTTCCTTGGAGAAATTTCATTATGCAAAGATCCAAACAGTCTCATGAGTTCCACTGTTGTGTTTGGAATGAAATCTATACCTTTGTCAATAGTTGCTTTGGGAAGTGGAGAGAGAGTTTAAGAAGTTTCTTTTGCTAAGCTACCCCTTACATAAGAAACCAGTGAAATATACTCCCAGGAATTCAAATCAACCAAAAGAAAACAAGTAAAGGAAGTAGGGCCTTTCAAAAAAAAAAAAGAAAAGAAAAAGAACCAAACATAATTATATATTCCTTCCATGCCCCTCTCTCAAAAAAAAGAGATGCAAGGCCCCATAGACACGGATTGACCATGGTATGGTTCAAAGGGGTTGAAAACTCCCTCTCTGTTCCCTGAAAGTTCTTTAACTGGAGATGTGTTCTCCAGCTCTACAATTTTAGGTAACACCTAAAATATAAATTTCCTGAGGGGAAAAAATGCATTGGTGTAATTACAAAAAATACAATATTGGAAGATAGTGGTGACGGTGTGTAGTGTTTTAATCTCTCTAAATCACCCCATAAAAATAGGCAAGGCCAAACCAAAAAGCCACAGACAATATCTATAACATTAATAAGTAATTCTCATGAACCCCGAATAGGAGCAACTGTGGACAAATCACTACTACCGAAGTAGTATCAGCGTCTATATAGAAAGAAGCCCAAGGAAGTAAGAAGGCATCCAACAGATCTGAGAACTGGGTAACTCCAAAATTGCCAACATCCATTGGCTGGAAAGCGTGGAAAGCCTATGTGAGGACTGCAACTGAATTGGAAGGGTTGTTTGCAGGTGAGTGCAAAGGGATGACACTAAGGTTTTAAGAGGCTGGCTCAATCTGGGATTTACATACTGTGGAAACTAATTTGTCAAAGTGCTTTTCCAGGACAAAGCTCCACACCCAGGAAAAACTGCTGGGACTAGAACCCAAATTGACCAAGAGAGGTGGGGAAAAAGAAGTCCTAAAAAAAGTGGGGATGAAGAACAACACCAGGAGATCTCCAAAAGAATAAAACCATATTTTTGAACAGAAAGACAAAACTCTATAGAAATGGAGTTACAGCAAACCTGACCCACCTTTCCTCCTATAAGATGATGAAAATTAATCTCATGTAAAAATGAGCAACGGAAAAGAATCATTGTTGAATTCTATACAACATTTTTATTTAAATAGAAAATGAGGCACAGGAAAACATTTCTATAGTTAATGAAAGCACTCCAGAAAAATATCCAAAGAACAGATGTAAACTGTAACCAAATATTTTTCAAATGAACTAATGGAAATTTTTAAAGAATGCATTATATGAAAGAATAACATAAATAAGAATTAGAAAAACTCAGAAATGAGGTGAAAGACTATAGACAAAATAAGATATTTTTTTCACTTATTTCAATATGTAACCTGATTCACATCACAAAAGAAGATATCCATATGGCCAATAATAATGTGAAAAAAATGCTAAATATCACAAGTCATCAGAAATGCACATTTGAACCACAACAAGATATCACTACACACCTATTAGAATGTCTAACATTGAAAAGACTGAAAATACCAAGTATTTGCAAGGATACTGGGAAGTGGAGAGAGAGTTTAAGAGTCCAATTCAGAACTCTTACTGCTGGTGGGAATGTAAAATTGTAAAACTGCTTTAGAAACTATTTGGCAGTTTCTAATACAGGTAAAAATGCATCTACCCTATTATCCAACAACTTGGCTATATTTTCTAAGATAAATGAATGCATATACTCTCATGAAAATTTATACAAGAACTTCAACACAGCTAAAATTCATAACAGCCAAAATCTGGAAATGACACAAATGTCCATCAACAGAAGAAAGGATAAATTATGGTATATACATGAACCGTGAATATATACTACAATAGATAGTGTATTGGATATTTTTGATATACTGGATATTGTAATAGGTATTCTATATGAATCTTAAAAAATGTTAGCTTGAGTGAAAGAAGTCAGACATGAGAGTACGTATGGTAATGACTGCACTGATTTGAAATTTAAGAAAAGGCAAAAACAATCTATATCAATAGAAGTCAGAATAATGGTTACTCTTTTTGGAAATAAGGGTTTTTATTGGAAAGAAGTATGAGGGAACTTTCTGAAATGATGGAAATGTTTCATATCTTACTCTGCTTGATGTTTACATAGGCATATACACATATGAGTCAGGGGACCACAAGACCACTTCCAAGTTCAATGAGAAGGACTCACCATATAGTTATATTCATGGCTAGAATCTGTTACATTAAAAAAAAAAAAGATGCAAAGTAAAATCAGCAAAGATAAAAGGCACATGGGGCAACATTTAGGGTATACCAGGAGCAAGCTTTCAAGTCCTCTCCCAGTGAAGTCACATAGGAAGTTGTTAATTCCTGCAGCAACGAACTGTGATGTGTATGAAGTACTGTCTCCCAGGGAACCCCTTTGGAGACACAGTGCCAGAATTTTCACTGGGAGCTAGTCACACAGGGAGCTTCTGCTTGGCATGTACCAAAATTTCAGACTCCCAGGAAAGCAAATGGTCAGCATAAACTGTCCTGTTCGCATATGACCTGTTTTTATCAGGAAAACAACACAAACCCTCCTGAAATTCAAGTTCCTAGATGCCAGCCAAGGGCCAGTCTTACAAGCGAGCCTTTTTAAAGACAGTAGTCAGACCTGCTATATTAACTCTTTTCTACACAATATGTTAAACACACACACGCACACGCACACGCACACGCACACGCACACTTCGCCAAGCTGTATATTTAAGATTTTGTTGTTTTATTGCATGTAAATTATATATCCATTTTTAAAATTTAATAATGCAGATAATATGAATAATGGGTCCACAGATTCTCTTCTGTAAGCAGGTTGTCACTAGTTGTCAAATAAGGAAACCATAATGACTTTTAAGGCCTATAAACAGGGCAAAGTTAAAGGGCTCTACCTCCCCCGACTTGCTAAGGCTTAACCCTCTCAGGAGCATAATGGCTCCTGTTCTTAGGCAGCATAATATAATATAAAGAACATGTACTTTGGCATTAGACCAAACTAGTTTTAAAATTTGGTTCCATCACTTGCTGGCTAGGCGATAACAATCAAGATATTTCACTTATCTGAGCTCCAGTCTCTTTATCGGGAAGATAAGGATACAATATCTACCACTGAAATGTATGGATTAAATAAAATAACACATGCAGTCAGCACTCAAAAATTGTCAAGTTTATTGTTATACACACTAAAACTCTAGAAGAAAAGACAACATACATATGAAAGGTTATAAGATAAGAGAGAACTTGATAAGTTCTATGAGGGTTGTTCAAAGGTTTGACTTCTAGGAGGCCAGAGAGAAGGGTTCCTGGTGGCCTGGAATAGAACTTTCTAAAAGAGGTGGCATTTAAGCTGGCGAATGAGTGTTTACAAGAACTTCAGCACAGCTAAAGGTTTCTGAAAGTCAGAGGTGAAGACGGTGGCACTTTAGGACCAGGGAAGGGTACAGGGAAATTAGTGAGATAAATTTGTCTTGGGTTTTTGCTAAAAGTACTAGTACTTATTTACCTATATGATTTACCATGACCAGGTCATTATGGACATCAAACATAAGGCCATGTTGAATAGAGGTGACACAGTGGAATCTTCCAATGTGGATCTAAAGCAGATGCCTTTTTTGCCTCTTGTTCTATAGCAATATGGAACGTGGGTATGACCTCAACTAGAAACATTATTAAATCCACAAAACAAAATAGTGAGTGGCTTCTGGAGAAACATCAAATACATGTCTTTTTGCTTGTTAGTCTGGTCAGCCTCTGCCTTTTTATTTATTTATTTATTTTCATTTATTAAATAGATATTTACTGAGTACGTAGTCTGTGTCAGGCATTGTGCTACACCCTAAGGATAAAATATATGTGTCCTAGCCCCCAAGGAGATGACAGACTCATCAGGCTACCTGTAAATGTATAGATTACATTAGAGAACAGTAGGGCTTTAGGAGAGAGATAAACAAAGGACTTCAGGATCACACAAGATAGGACTGAGCTCTGTTTTAATACCTCTGGTTTCTACTTTGATGATACTCACTAATGGCTATTAAACCGAAGGATATAACAAGCTAGCTACTTTCCAAAACTGGTCAAATAAAAAAAAAACACGGCTCTAGGTAAGGTCAGAGTGCCCTCTGCTGAAATAGGAAGTTGGAATTAGAAGAAAACTATTCTAAGTTTGTGTATATAAAAACACTCTACATGCTTTTATCTGTAGACATGCATAACTATCCTCCTCTCCTAACAATAATTCATAGTGAGCCTTGTTGGAGTCTTATGTTCATTGGATTAGAAGGCAATAAAGGAGGACAGAGGAACGTCAAACAGATGCGAACACCCCAGAGGCAAAAATAGACTTAGGCTAACTAGCATATAAAAACCTTCCAGGTTGATTGGTGGGCTACCAAAATCTAAGGTATGTTAGCCTAGCAAGCTATCATGTGTTTTTAGTCTCCCCACCAAAATGCAGATAAAAAGAAATTTTTACATGGATCATTAGAAATTCAGCCATGAAAGACATGGAGAAAACTTAACTGCATATAACTAAGTAAAAGAAGCCAATCTGAAGAAGCTACATACTGTATGACATTTTGAAAAAGGCAAAACCACAGACACAGTAAAAAGATCAGGGGTTAGGAGGTGGGTAGGGATAACAGGCAAAGCACTGAGGATTCTTAGGTCAGTGAAACAACTCTGCATGATACTATAATAGTGGATACATGTCATTAAACATTTGTCCAAACTCACAGAATTGTGTGACAAGAGTATACCAATGTAGATTCATCAACTGTAACAAATGTATCAGGGAATGTTTACAATCAGGGAGGCAGTCGCATGGTTGAGGGACAGGGATTGTATATGAGAACTCTGTACTCAATTTTGTTGTGAAGTTATTACTGCTATAAAAAATAAAGCCTATTTAATAAAAATAATAATAATAATTCAGGCTAAATTTATCATAAAGACCAGTCTCGGAAGGCAAAAGATCGTAAAAAGGTAAATTGTCTTGCCATCTAAATGGGGCTGTAGATAGGAAGAGAGGGTCAGTGCATGAGATGGACCACATATTAGTGTGAACTAGTGTGCCACCTTAGTTCTTTCCTCTTGTCCAACCTCCCTACCAATGACCCAAAGACAATGACCATCATCATTACATGTGGTTTAAATTCTCATCGGTTTAATAGATATGAAAGCATTCACTCCAAAGTAGTAATGATTGTGATCTTAACGCTTTATTTTCAACATACTTCTCAAACTGTAGAACTCAAACTGACATTCATGCTAAAGTATGACACCAAAAGGAGAAGTGACCTGCCATTGGAGGACCCGCCTGCAACAGCCTGGGAGTGCCTGGCCCCGACGATTAGCAATGTGCTGAGGACATAATGTTCATAAACTCCATGAAATAAAAAAGACAGAGACAATCCTGCGGCTTGTAAAAGTGGAAGTTCTAAAATAAGCTATTCTTTAGCAAATATCAATAGCTTTCTTTCAGGTCGAATTATGTGATCTGAAGTCCTTTTTCTCACTCTGAATTAGCTTCCCAAAATGGATCTCCCATCTTGAAACAGTGAGATTAATAAATCTTCAAAAAATGTCCCAGGAGAAACACTGTAGTCATTTACTTTACTGGCATTTAGAGAAACATAATTGACAGTTTTAGAAAATTTTCCACCTCTTTAATCACAGAATGAGGCTAAATGTTTCATCACTCCTGCATGATTAGTATACATGAAAAGGTAAGGGAGAAGTCTCCTTGGACAGGTGCTGAATGCCTTACTTGTAACAAACATCCCCAGACACCACCAGCTGGGACATCTGGTAGAGATTCTGTAGCAATGAACATCTGGAATTTAATTTGGTATATGTAGTAGAAACTGCTTCCATTAAAAAATAAAATCTCTTCTTTACTCAAACTAATTTACAGTCTTTTATAATGCATTCACATCCCCAACCCAGCTCTTAGCGGGGGAAAAAAATCTCCACAATACCTATTGTGAAGACCCTCAGAATTTCTTGGCTTTGCAAAATGGCAACTTAATGAATTCAAGCAAGTTTGTTTCCGTTTCTTTGTCCTCATTTCAATCCACTGATGAGCTCTTTATAATTAAAGTGACCTCTTAAGATACTTCAGCTTAATTAGTCAATGCTGTCATCTATTCCATGGCCTGCGGATTTAACAGTACATATGAAGGCATGGTACAAGGTGAAGGGAGGAGAGACAGCAGGGAATTCACTGATGTTTACTGTGTACAGTGTTCTTTTCCTGTGGAAATGGGCTTTTGTGACTGCTCTTTTCAGAGTTCAATAGATTGCTTGCTCTACTGCAAATGGCTACTATCAATAAACACCCTTACTCCCCATTTGTGAGACCCAACCACCATTTCCTGGAGATAAAGATGGTTTAGATTTCTGCACAATGTAAAACATATTCCAAGACATTTCTTGAATGGAGTCAGAATTTTTACAGAAATCTCAACAGACGGACATTAGATAAGATGGCTCTTGCTCTTTTATTTCTTGCCATTCTCAAATGTGGGGTCCAACAACCTCCAGAAAGCAAGAAGGAGCTATTAGATAACATCAGCCCCCTTTTCAGTCTCAGGGGTGGCAGGTGCCCCATCCAAAAAAAGGCTGGAAGCTGACATTTAGATTCTGAGTGTGTCTTTCCCAAACCTTTCAAAATCTGGCCTATGGGCAGATTCATATGCAATATGAGCCAATAAATACTTCTCGGAATGATTTCTTCCTCCACTGAAATAGATGCCAAAAGGAAACGTTGACTCTGTCTGACTCTTCCCTCGATTACTCATATTCAGCATTTCCTACCATCACTAACACCCATCTCGTTAAATTAAAACTGTCCTCAGACAGTTATGAGCATTACAAATATTTTGTTCCTTTCTTCCACCCATTTCTCTTTACAATAAATTTTCATTTTGGATCAAATATATCAGATTCAGTCGGCTAGAGTATTTAATTTTTTTCTAATAACTGAAATGTGAATTGATTGCCTATGGAAAACAAGCTCAGTCTAGAAAACCGTCTCTTTTGAATAGGAAGTTTACATTTGGGAAATACATAATATGGGAACAGTTTAAGTGGGTTTCTCTAAATTACAATCTTCCCGTAGTCTTTAGCTTTAAGACAAAATGAAACCTAAAATTGGTTCAGTAAAGGAGAACCTGTGGTGGTAGACTTTGTGTATCTATTTTAGATTGGAAACATGTTTTTTGGGTTTTTTTTTTTTTTTTAAGGAAAGGAAGCTTGACACAGTTAAACTTTTTGACATGACAAAGGAAGGAAATTGATCTGAGTGTGTCCATAACACGCCATTTGCTGTGATCAGTCTCTCATCCAACCCTGATCTCTGGTGTCCCTGTTTGTATTGGAGCCATTTCCTGCATGATAGTACGTTCCTGTTTGACACGCCATGCCTGGGAAAAGGCAGTATCATTCACCCCCACCCGGGCAGACACAGCTGTAAGACGTCATCAGAACACTCTCTGTTTCCGTTGCTGGGCGTTGGCCATTCTGCAAGGTTTGCATCTTTCTCTATTTACTTCCTGATCGGTTCAAGGAAAACTATAGAAGTGTCCAAAGACTTGGTTTCAAGATGAATTGGCAAAGCTCAGAAAAGACAAGAAGGAGGTGAAAATATATTTCAAGGTCTAAGATTTTATAATCAGAATTTTGAAGCCTACAGAATTTATCTGTTCCCTGCTACTCAAAGTGTGATCCATGGACCAGCAGCACTGAAATCACATGGCTGTTTATTTCAAACGCAAAACCTCAGACCCCACCTAAGACCTACTAAATCGGAATCTGCATTTTAACAAGATATTGAAGGAATCTAGAGTTTGAAGATATATTGATCTAGTTCAACTCTTTTATTTACAAATAAACAAACTGAGTTTCAAGTAGCTTGTGCCAAACCGCAAAGCTATATACATCAGAGTGTCTAGGACTGGAACTTCAATATGAATGCTCTGGTTAATCCACTTTCACTGTGTATGAAAAAAAGACATACTGCTCAAATGCCCAAGGGACATTTCTTCAAACTCAGCATCGTCTTTCAACCCACAGACCAAACCAGTTTCTCCTTTCCCATGAGAGCCTTCTCACTTCTCTCTTCATCCATCTTGGATCATTATAATCCTCCTCCTGCAAATTTCTTGGACGCTTTTCTCAAAGCACCCATCGTTACTGAACTCAACCACCCACTTTCTCCATACCAGTACCCAAACAGCTGAGCAAAGTTGGAGAAATATCACTCAACTGAATAGACTGCCATCACTTTACATTTATAATCATCTGCCTCGAGTGAGCCCTCGACAGTGCCCATTAATCTTACTATTTTTCTCTAGCAGCAGCTTTTCCATATTATATGTTTTTCAATTTCTTTGAACTTCCCACACCCATTCCCAAGTAATGACTTGTCTCCAACTTCACTGTGCTAATAAAAGAAATTAGCTATCAAACCCCTCAACTTCTCACCACTGATTCTAAACCATACCTTCCTATACCTCCCTGTAACTCTCCCTTCCCTCTTTCACAATAGATGAATTGCCCACCTCTCAACAAAGGATAGTGCAGAATGGGCCCTGTGAAGTTCATTCACTCTCCTCTTCTCTGGAAGGGACCTTACTGCAGAGATTATCTCTCTCCTTAATGTGCCACATGCACACATCCTTACTTCTGAACAATTTCATCTCTATTCAGATACATTCTAGTACCTTTCTTAAACAAGAAGCAAGATAGAAAAAGTTTAGAGAAAACCTGTCTAGTTTAATCCCTATTTCAATTCTCTCCTTCACAGCTGGCTTCTTGAAAGAGTGTGTTCTCTACACACATATTCTTTTCATGTCTTATTCACTATTTTTCAGAATGACTTCATTGATGCATTTTTTTTTTTTATTTAGGTAATAGGGGAAAAAAAACATAAGAAAAAAACAAAAAGAAAAAATTCACCAGAACTCTCACAACCCAAAAATAATTATCTCTTTTCTCTTTGTAATATTTCTTTTCTATTAATTTATACATACAAGAGGATGGATAGTTGGGGGTTATATAAAATGGAATGTTATTCTATATGCTATCTTTTTAATGTAAAAGTTAATTGTTCTTGAATTTAACAGAAGAAATGTTTAGAATATTAAAAACTAATTCTTTACTTTAAACAATAAGAAAATTAGTCTTTTATAATTTCCTCACATTCTTAGTTTTATAAATTATGTCGTTATTTTAATTTTTCAAGCTTTTTAATACTTAAAATCTGTTTTATAATTATAGTCCTCCAAGTATTCAGCCCTAGTTCTCTATTTAATGTATCTAATCTTGAACACTGATAATTTTTACCACAAGTATTCCATTCCCGAGTCTACTCAATAAATATATTTGGGGCATTTAGACACTGGGAAGATGAGAGTAGAAAATGGGTAAGATCCTTGCATGCATGGAACTTACATTCTAAAGGGGGAGAGAGAAAATAAACAAGACAAAACAAGATACTTTTCAAATTGTGTGTAAGTGCTATGCACATCAGGATACACAGTGAATAAGTGAAGGAAATGCTATTTTAACTAGAAAAGACCTCTCTTTAGATGTGACATGTGAGTCCTGAATAATTCAAAAGAGTCAATCAAGAAAAGTTCTTAGAGAGAAAACATTCTACATGAAAAGAAGAGAAAATGCCTAAGACAAAAATAAGCATGGCTTATTTGAGTACCAGAAAAAGACCGATGTAGCTAGAGTTTAATGAGAGAGTAGGAGAGGAGAATATGTAATCGGAGAGGCAGTCAGAGCCATCTCACACAGAGAATTTCAGGCCAACCTATGAAGCTTGAACTTCATTCAAAATGCAGTACAAACTCTTTAGAAGGTGTAACCAAGAGGGGGAGAGTGGGCTATGAACTGATTTACATTTTTAAAAGACCAATTAGACTCTTGTGTAGAGAATGAATTAAAGGAGGAGATGGGGTGAAAAAGTGGCAGCAATAAGTCTAGTTAGGGGATTATCGTGGTAATCCAGGCAAGAGATGATGGTGACTTGAATTAGAGTGATAACAGTGAAGATACGGAAGAGTGGCATATTTGGGATATACATTACAAGTAGAGTGGATGGGACTTCCTAGAGTGGATGAGATTAGAGATGGAAAATGAGAAAAATGGATCCACGGACAAGTTCTAGTGTTTGGTTGGTTGGTTGGTTGATTTTGTTTTGCTTTTCTTGAGCAACTGGATTGAAATTAGTGCCATTTATTGAGGAGAAAGGCTAGAAAAGTAATAGATTGGATTGGAAACAGGTACAGGAATGTCACATTTGAGATAGCTATTGAATATCCAGGAATCAGAGGTATTTCTGTCTAGCCTAGAGTTCGATTGAGAAAGAAATGTATAGGTGGTCAACATATAAATGGAATTAATGTCAAAGGGGAAATCACCTAGGAGGGATAGTGGTCCTTAGTCCTCACTGTGCAACAAAATTACCTGAGAAGCTTTAAGACATATGTATGCCCAGTTCTCCCTCCCACAATAAATCAGCATATGTGAGGATGGGATATGGCATTAATGTAGATAGAAAAGTGGACCCAGGAGTAAGTCTTCAGATGCACTCACATCTTGGAGGTTGGAAAGAGGAGAATCCAGTAAAAAAGCCTGAGAAGGAGAAGCCAGGGATAGAGAAGTAGGAAAGTGTGCTGTCCTGGAAGCCAAAAAAAGAAAGTATTTCATGAAGGATGTAGAGGCCACTCTGCTGCAGAGACACAGAAATATGAGGACCTAGTAAATATAGAAAAGGAAGTTAATTTACCATCTGTGTGCTTTTGTTTTATTAGCCAGGTAAAGGGAAATCATCAACTAAAGGAGTGTAGGAACAGAGTGATACAAAGGTTGGAGAAGAGAGAAAGTGTATAAATGTCATTTTGAAGAATTAGAGAGTAAAGGGAACACACAAAGAAAGCCAGAAAGAAACCTCTTGCTCTTAACCAAGCATCAGCCTTACTAAGAAGGCTGTTGTTCCAAGGGGAATATGTCAAACAAGCAAAATAGAAAGTGTTATTCAGTATTTCAAGGAGTGTGTTTCTAAGGAAATTAAGATGGATACAGAGAGAATGAGGCTAAAAAGCTTGGTGAATAATGAAAAGTGGTAGGATCGATCGACTGGGGATTCCAATGCAGTAGAAGAACTGGTAGGGTGTGGTGGGCTTGAGTGTGAGCCAGAGGACCAGTACTGGTGAGACTCTTGGCTCTAATTGCTTTCAACTCTTGCATTTTTCCTCTGTGTTCATTATGATTATCTTCAGCTTTTTCTCTATGTAAATAATTTGATTTCAGCTGTGTGTACTCTGTTCTTCATTGTCTCTCATTTACATGTAAGTTTTGTAATGATGTTGTTTTGGTTCTTAATTTGTTCCCTTAGCTTTGAAATCTACTTATGAATTTCATGTTTTGTTTTTTTTTTTACCATTCGATCCTTGAATTCTCATTTTTTATATTCCTGTTCTTTATAAGGAATTCCTGCTCATAATTCTTTGATGACTCAAAGTACCCACAAAAATATGAACTGAACTATTCATCTGTGTTTTGCCCAGTATGTTCACTCCTCCTTTCTTTCTTTCCTTCCTTCCTTTTCCTTCCTCTCTCCTTTCTTTCTTTCCTTCCTCCTCCCTTCTTCTTCTCTGCCTTTTTTCCTTTCCTCTTTCCTTCCTTCCCTCTTCTCCATCAATCTAGCACCATGGCTTTTTTGTTCTCACACAAGCTTAAGGTGGACAGCTCTAACCAAACTTCTCTTTGCTCTAATAGAATGCAAGTCAGTTTTCATTGCCACCCTTTGCAGCTCCTCCAAGACTATATTGTTTTCACCTCTGAGCTATAGGTTAAAGAGTGAATATTATATTAGATTTTTGTTTCTATAGTCTGTGGTACGAGGGGAAGGGGGAGTGTTCTGCTTGGGTTCTGGGCAACCTTAATTTGAAGACGTGAGCTCTTCTATTTCTTCAGATATTTCTCAATATCCTGAGAATTAACTTCACATAGTTGTAGGTCCTAGTCCCCTAAAACTATTCCTATGGGGCAAAGCTGCTCAGACTTTTTCCTAAGCTGCCTACTAACTTCCTCTGTCTGCTTCTCCACAAACTATGGAATATTTATAAGAATTTTCAGGATATTTTAGACCTACATCTCTCTTTGAGGTCCAAGAGTTTTGGACCTACCATCTCTAGCCATGGTACTATCTTCTGGTCTTTCTTCGGCTACCAGATTTTCACAGTTAAAGAGTGAGATTGTAACCATTTCCTTGATTGCTGCTGGTGAACTTATTGTGTTGTTTGAGGGACAGAAATTTTTGTGACTGACTTTCACACTACTTTCTAACTCAGGAGCACCAAAAATGAAGTCCCTGCCCTCACAGAACTCACATTTTAGTGGAGAAAGGCACATTAAATAAACAAACAAACAAATAAGCAGAAAAGTTTCAAAGTAGTTCAACAGAAATAAAATGGAGGGAAAATAACATCTCTTCAGAATTATTTTTACCATTAATTTTACCTTTGTTACTCCCTGGATCTATGAGGCTGCTCTTAAGTGGGATGTGATGTAACATTTAATAGAAACATTCTTATTTGGGACAGTCATGAAAACAATGACAGGTTAAACACACTAAAGCAGCTCTGTCAACTGCCTCTCAGCAGGTGTAATGAGAGGAGCCCTGATTTGTAGGTTTTGCAAATTTCTGTGGTACAAATACTTACACCACACGGTTTCAAACTACTAATAATAACCAGCTTGAAAAGTTCTGAATATTTAACAATTGGCTCTTGTGAGCTGATACAAGATAGCAAAAGGTAAGACCTGTGGCCGTGAGGGCCACTGCTCTGGAAACCTAGCTCCAGGCCTAATTTTTGGAGTGGTTATTTAACCTCTCATAGTCTCCATATTTTCATCTTTATTAGATGATCAAGTATATCTAACTGATGGAAATTTGTGAAGGTTAAATAAGATAATGATTAGTCCATAAAATCTTCTGTTCTAAGCTGATCAAGAACATATATTGGGGGGCTATTGTGAGCTGAGCTCTGAACCAGAGATTTTGAGGGCCCTCAAAATAACTGAAGACAGGTCTCTGTATTGCTGTTGTAGGGTTGCATTTCCTTCCTTTGAGGTCTCTTTCTCATACTCCTACCCATCTGGTTTAAGACACCTGATGACAGCTCAGCCTGCTGCTTTGGTCCCAACTTCCTTAGAGACTTCTGACAAGTTATTCTGGATCTTCCAGTTCCTCATCTGGAAGAGAAAGTTCGTGATCGGCACTCACACCCACAGACCTCACAGGAAGACTTTCCATGGTGGGTGGAATTAAGTAAAAATGTTTACTTTCCTCCATAGCCTTGGGTCCATTATTATATGTGACTGTGAATCTCACTCTTCAAAGACTCCCAAATAGGGATATTTGCAAAAGGCAATGACAAGGACAAGATTGGCTGGCCTCATGGAGGACACAGTCTTGCCTGTGCATTACCTGGCGAGCCAAGCTTTGTCTCCCAAGAAAGATCCTTCTTATTGGAAGGCAGAAAGCTCTAGGTTTCGATCACGCTAACGTGACATACAAAGGCTTTGATTTTTCTCATCAGTAACCTGGCCATAATAATGATACATACTTCGCGGTGAGCATACGAACGTCTAAATTATACATACTTTTTAATTGAGATCTTGTGTGTAAAATACTCAGTATATTGCCTAACGCAGAGAACAAATTCATAAATGTAAGGTAAAATTGTTATTAAACATATCTGATTACTAAGGACATTTTTCCAGTCTTTGAGAAGTTTCACTTAAGACTTTCTTAAAACAGGCACCCTTAAGCAAACTCACAAAAAGTTGCTACTTTTTAATTTATCCAAAAGATCTTTCATGATCCTTTTTGCTGTTTTGCCTGACAGGAATTTTTGTGGGTCATTTTTCTTTATATGTCAGGGTTTTTTGTTTGTTTGTTTGTTTTAGTTTGGTTTGGTTTGTTTGGTTGGTCTTTTAGAGAATTTTTATAAGAGCTTATTTGAGCCAAACTGATGACATATGCCGGGAGCAAGATTGCAAATGTTCTGAAGAATAAGTTTTGTAGTTTCTTTTATGCATTTGAAATCAAGGAGGGGATTTCAGGAAGATTGGAGAGAGCAAGGCAGGGATTGTTACATGTAAGTTATGACTTTTTAAAAGCTTACTCAAGATTCATTTGTCAATATTTATTTCTAGCTTTTGTAAGAAATCTTTTATTTCTATTACTTCCTTTTTTTCTTTATTTTTATAATGTGGACTGAGTATAAACTAGTGCAAGGTTGATGGCCCTGGGGAAAGATCTTAGGGAAGGCTGGATCCATTTATTCATTCTACACACATCTGTTGAATACATGTCTTATGCCTATGTGCCAGGCACTGCTCTAGAAGCTGAGGTCACAGAGAACAAAAACGTAGTCCCTGCCCTCAAAGGCCCCAAAGAGTAAGAAGATAGAGATGGATCAACTGGTAATAAATGTATGGCATGATAAATGTTAGATATAAAAATTTCTATGATGTTATGGAGCCTGTGTGTCAGAATAAACTAAATTGGGAAAGGAGGGGGTGGAAGAATGTCGTTTAGAAGTGATAGCTGACTGAAGTATAGTCTGTTTAGAAAGAAGACAAGGAGGTTCCAGGCACAGGCAATAGCGTATGTCTAAGCACGAAAACATGAGGGAGACTGGTCCACTCAGGGAACCATATTTAGTTTGATTTCTTGGAAATTAGTAACGAAGTGGGGAACTTCCAGAGATAAACCCTCACAAGCCCAGTCAACCAGTTTACATGACTTCTTGATGTTAATGAGGAGTGATCAAAGGGCCTTAATCAGAGGAGCGAAGAGACCAGATCCGTGCTTCGAGAGCTCATTGTGGTAGTGACATGGAAAAGACTTAAAGGGGAGAAAGCCTGAAGATGGAGAGACCACTTTGTAGCTCAATGTAACAGAGAATAAGAAGGGTCTAAGCTAAGGCAATAGCAGTGGAATTCACAGAAGTAGATGGCTATGAGAGATATGAAGTAGAAAAATCTATAACTCTTGGTGACCAAATAGACATGACAGATAAAGGGAAAAGAAGGGCCAAGGATGATTCTTAAATGCTTGGCTCAGGCATATAGACAGATTTTGATGGCATTCACTGATAGGAAAGATAGGATTTAAGGGGTAAATAATTATCCAGTTTAGGTGTCTTCAGTTAAATTGCCTATAAAATGTCCAGACCAGACAGAAAGAAGTGTTTGAGTGGTTCGGTAAACATTTTGCAATATGTACATATATCAAGTCATCACATAGCACACCTTAAACTTATACAATGTCATGTACAGTCAATAACATTTCAGTAAAGCTGGAAGTAAAAAGGGGTGCAATTGAGTTTAAGAGGCAGATCCAGGCAGGGTACAAACATACATAGAGAGTAGAATGAGAAAAGAATAAAGAGTCAAGGAGAGCAGGCTGGGGAATACGCATACTGAGAAAGAGGACAGGTGGAAAGAAAAAGCTAAAGAGATAGAAAGGAAATAAGAAAAGTTGAAAGCCATATTAACACTCCAGTTTTAAGTCTCAGTTCAGGTACCACTTTCTCCAGAAAAGCCTGCTCCTCCGACCTCACCACACTAACTGCTTTTCCTTTTGCTCTTAAGCTGAGTTAGAGCCCAGCACTCATGACACTGAAGCGGCATTTAGCCATCTTCTCCCCGCCCCCAACCCCCGGCCTCCAAAGCTCTCAAGGGCAAGGTCCAACTCTCTCAGAGCAAGGTCCACATCTTATTCATCTCCATGTCTCTAGTATCTAGGATGGTTTCTGGCATGTTGCATCTGGCACACTGATAAATGTTTATTCAACGAAATTGAAATGAAGAAGAAAAAAAGACATTCAAATAAGAAGAGATAATCCACTCTATGAACTACTTCCAAGAAGCCAAGGCAAAGCACTGTACTTACAAACAAGATGGTGAATTGGCAAAGTTCTTGGCAAAAGAACTTAGTGAAGTAAAAGAGGCAGAAATCAAACAACCATGCAAGGGGACTGAGACAGTGGGAAAAGTAAAAGTAGATTTCTCTTTCAAAAAGTTTGACTGTGAAGGGCTATGTTACCTCATATAGTAGCTGGTTAGAAAAGAGCTAATGGCTCTTTCATTTAGCGACAAAGTTTTCAGAAATGGGTTAACATCGTTAAGGGAAAAATAAACAGGCGTAGTGGAAATGGGAGGGTGATAGAGAATCAGCGGGGATTTCTTTTTTAAGTTGGAATATACTTAAGCATAGTTTTGTACCAAAGGGAATGAAAACACGTAGGAGAGAATAAAGACACAGGAGTCAGAGGTATCATTGATAAAGTGATATTCTGAGAAAGTAAAATGAAAGGAGATCCAGAACACAGATGGATAAATTAATGCAAAATAAAGGCCACTGTTCTCACAAAAAAATGAGGGGACTGGAGAAAACAAAGGCTTCAGATTCAGATCCACGAGTCAGGAAGAAGGGGAGCAGCTTAGGGAAGAATGCCAGCTGACCTCTATTTCTCTGATTAAATCCTGGATGGCATCACCCGCTGAGAGTTTGCGGGCTTCCGAGGAAGCATTAAAAGACTGGTGAAGGTTTGTGCTGTTGTTGTGGACAAACAAAAGGTTTGTACCTAGAAGTGTGCGGAAGGAAACATTACGGGAGCAATCTTAAAAATACTGCTGGCTTGATGCTGCTAACAGTTGATTACTACCTCTGAGGCTTCTGTTGCTAGAGTTATATGTCTGCATAGCATGTATATGAATAAAAGACTTGATGAGAGGTGGGGATGAAGAAGGGTCTGCTGTGTATAACTGGTTTAAAAGAATTATATATGTAAGGGAAAGAACACATATCTCACATATTTTTAATCCACGTTCTATAATCTAAATAAAAATACGTGATGGCTTATCCTTTTAAAATCCAAATATCCAAATATTCACATATCCACCACCTATAGTCAACAAAATTTATTTTTGTCATGTTTTCATCATTTGTTTTAAGAAATAAATATGACAGTACTGGTTACCAGGGGCTGAGGGGGTAGGGGAATAGGAAGATATTGGTCAAAGCGTAATTGTGTTATAAGATTTAACAAATTCTAGGGATCTGATGTACAACAAAGTGATTATAGCTAATAATACTGTATTATATATTTGAAAGTTGCTAGAAGAGTAGATCTTCAATGTTCTCACCACACCTCCCCCCTAAAAAAGGTAATTATGTAATGAGATGAAGGTGTTACCTAATGTTACGGTGGTAATCATTTTGCAATATAAATGTATCAAATATATATATATATATATATATATATATATATATATATATCCGAAATTTGCACAATGTTATACATCGGTTATATCTCAATAAAGCTAGAAAAAAATGTAACAGATATTGCTGAAGCCTCTTAGCCTCTTAATACCTTTCCCTTCCTCACTCCCTGGAAATCACCAAATTCATTAACCACAATCTATGTTTTCATAATTTATTACCAAAATATATTATCTATAAGCAATTATGACATTTACTTCACACTACAGTATATGGCAAAAGAATATTACATGTAGTACATATTGTTTTTAATATCTTAATTGTTTAAATAGGTGTCATCTTACTGTACATATTCCATGATTTGCTTTTTGACTCTACTTTCAGATTTTGAGATTTATATATAAGTAGAAACTTAGATCTGGTATTATATTTTAAAGTTAATATTAGAAGCCCCGTGCCCTTGATGGTATTGCAGATATTGAAGCTCTGCCCCTCTGTGGGGCTCGCCTCATTTTAGGGTTATAAACCTGTACATTATCTTTCTTTCCTGGGTATAAGGTTTTATACAAGCAACAGCCCTAAGGAGCTTTCCAGCCTTCTTTCTTAACCAAGGGAGCCTCATTGAAGGCCCCAGTTTCAAGAAGCCTCTGCCTGCTTTCAGACACGCAGCACAGTGGGTCCAGCACCTATTATTATGAGACCAAGAATTTAAAACAACTATGACTAATATGCTAAGAACTCTGATTAAAAAATATATATATATATGCAGGAATAGGGTGAAGTAAGCAGAGAAATGGAAATTCTGAGAAAGAATCAAAAAGAAATGCTAGCAATCAAAAACACTGTGACAGAAATGAAGAATGCCTGCTATGGGCTTATAGAACCTCTAAGCTTGAGCATATGTCAATTGGAGCTTTAAAATCTAAAAGCAAAGAGAACAGACTGAAAAAAAAGAAAAGAATATTCAAGGCCTGTGGAACAAATATACAGAAAGTGTAACATAAATGTAATGGCAATATCAGAAGCAAACGATATATAATAAAGTTTGTCTCGACATGACTAAGTTTCATCTTCCACGCGTCCTCTTGGAAGATAAAACAAGTACTCTCACTAATTCTTTCTGAAGTTTCTATGTAACTAAGTTATAAGCCACACAAGAAAGGCATCTTTGGAGTTACATCTCATATGCATCAGAGACCAATGTAAAGACCATATAGATCATCACTGTAAAGTCGTTTGAGTAAGTTCTAAACAGCATTGACAAATGCTCAGCACACATACCACAGTTGATCTAGGTAACATTTCCTAAGGTATCTGTGGCAATTTCCTGCTTTAAAACATTAATTGGGAGCGGGGCGTGGAGAATAGGGTCAAATAGATTTGTAAATACAAATCAAAATTATACAGGTTTTTTTTTAACTCTCAGACTTCACAATATACGTTATAAATTTCTATTTTCTGAGTGTTCCTTGAAACATACTTTGGGAAATATGATTCTAGATACATGGATATATTTTTTAGGGAAGGTAGAGAAGTTTGGGGGTACAGCAGGAATTGGCAAATTTTCTCTAAAAGGCCAGATAGTAAATATTTGGGGGTTTGCAAGTCAGATGGTCTCTGTAATGACTCTCATCTTTGCTGTGGTAGCAAGAAAAAGCAGCCATGGTCAACACTGGGTATAACTATGTACCACTAAAATTTTATTTAGGAAGCCTGTGGGGTGTAGTTTGCCAACCCCTCCTGTAGAAAATGATGATGATGCTTTGCCACAAAGCATCTTTCATTCAACAAATACTAATTGAGTGCCTACTACATGTGTTCTGGCTCCATAAATATTGTTGGATGCATGAATAGATTAATTAATGGAGGGAGGCGGCAGACGGTAGTGTTTAGGGAACAAACACTGTACAGTCCTGGAACCTTCACGGTTTAAATTTACGTACAGTTTTTCACATGATTTTTCTTTAAATTGGTATTTTTAATACTATCATTGCACAGAGGAGGACACAGACTTGAACTTCCTTTGGTGGCCTTGCCAGAGATGGCAGCTAGGAAGGTGCATGAGCCCACCGTCAGTATGCATTTCTAAGTCGCCGATACTTTCTGTGTCAACTTGACATTGCCCATAATTTATACTGTGAGTCCTCCAAATATTGAACCACAATAAAAACATCAGAAAAAAATAACTAATTAGCTTTTACCTTAGGCAAAGGAAATAAATCCAATACTGCAGTGGTTATTAGATAACCATTTCTCTGAGTAGAAATAAAACAAAAGGTAAAGCCAGCCATTTGCTCACTCTGTGACCCATGTCACAGGACACAGAAACAGCATTCTCACCTCATCTTCCATTTCTGGACCCCCCAAAAAAGCCACCCCGGCAGGTGCCTTGAGTGCACTCAGAGAGTGGCTGTTACATGTTCAGAATGGGATAGATTCTTGAGTTGTTCAAAGAGACTGACTGTATCTTCTCCCACATCCAATTCACTAGTCCTCTCACTGAACTCAAAACCTGGCAAGTAGCAAGGAAAGATAGAGGCATCTTCTGGTTTTTTCCATGTTTTGTTTTGAAATCTTGATTGAAAAGCTTTATTTAGGTCTGGCTAGCCTGCAAAGCTTTCCAAACAAAAGCTTCACAGCTTGATCCTTTTCCAGGTTCTGCTGATTGCTGTAAATCAAGTTAAGGGCAGGCAGGTTTGGGCTTTGTTCAAATCACCACCAGCCCCCACTTCCATGCCTGTTTCTTATGCCAACTGTTTATATTACAGCATTCAGGTATCTGCTGCCCCCAGCTATACTATGTCCTTCCCTAGGAAAAGAGAACCCCAAGAAGATTCAAGCATTTAGCATCTGACAGCTACAGAAGCAGGGAAGAGGAAGCGATTTACAATGAAAGGGGAGATTTATGCCCATGATTACTTTCACAAGCTCTGCTCTACTATCCTTTCTAATTGTAACCTTTTTGTTTAAGCACTTGGAATTAGCCTGTTTCTTACAAAAGAAACTAATGAAGTCCCCTTAGCACTGTATACCAAGTTGTTGATGTGAAACAATTAGCATTGTGGCCAGACACAGATCTCTCATTTTTAAAAGTGCTGTGTTCCTTGGAATTTCTTAGGCTTGGCTACCCTGCTGGCCACAGACCAGACACTGGAATGTGTAAGAGAGCAAATGTTGCTCTCTGCCTAAGCCATTTTTTTCTCTTCCTAGAATTTCTATGGAAATTTTCCTATGAAACAGATTCAAAAGTCAGGATGAACAACGAACTTCTTTTCAATAATTGTCTTCCACTCCCCCCCCACCGCCCCCGCGCGGGCGCGCGCACACACTCAACCACACCAGATGAAAGCAATGTTCTCAGATTGCACAAGCAAATTTTGGGCCTCTTAAGGACTTTAAGTGCTTGAAAAGTGGGGATGATTCTTCAATGGGTTCAAATGTCTGATCTGGATGAAAGCAAATTCCTGGGATTTACCTTCAGCTGGCATCATTCAATATAGCCAGTGCCTCAACAAAAGTATTGCTACTTACAACCGCCAACGGACGGGGATTGTCACCACTCATAAACGACTGCAGATTTAACTCACCCCAGAGTTAAAGAGTGGGAAATCAGACATTTGTTATTTCCACTGAACAAACCAACCTTTTGACCTAACACGGGACAAAAACAAAGCAAAGCAAAATGAAATGACAAGTGATAGATGTGACTGATATAGGGCAGAATAATAGAAACAGGGAGAGGGTTTGTTCTTGAGAATGTGGAATAGACAGTGAAGAACACCTGACCAGCATTTAGAACCATTTCTTCTTAACAAGGAGGCCATTAGACTGATGTAGCTCTCAGACTGTGGCGGCTTATCTAAGCAAACCAAAACCTAAGCTTACGTGGTACATGCCTCAAGGTTACAAAGATTAAACACTAAGAACAACCAATCATAAACAGCCAACTAGGCTTTAAGCTATAGCCAGTTCATAATTTCCTGACTTTGTTTCTACCTTTTCTCTCTGTACAAAAACCTCTCCCGGCGGTGGAGTATTTCTAAGTACTTCCGGTTTGGCGCTGCCTGATTTGAAACAATTTTTGCTCAAATAAGCACATAATTTTTACTATGCCTCAGTTTATCTTTTCACAGTTCTGATGCCAGAAAAAAAAAAAAGGAGAACCCCTCCTCTCCCTCCTCCCCCGCTCCACCCAGCAGATGGCTCCCAGGAGCAACAAGCAAGGCCTGAGTACCTGTTGAGCACCTTCAGCTCGCTGCTTTCTCGCTGCCTTTGGAGGTGGTGGTAACGCCCTCTTCGATCCTAGCTCCACAGTTTCTGCATTATGAGCTTTTAGACTAGACTTGAACATTTCTTGTTCCAGGCTGAGTCTGCAGCCGGCCAGAGTAGGAGTGGGTCTGAGGTCGGACCGGGTCGACTGAGAAACCGGACTGGATCCGGAGTGGGACTGGGTCCGACTTACTGAACAGGGTCCGGGGTGAGACCTCAGGTGAATACAATTTTAAGATTAAACAAGCAGGTTAACTTTACCAAAGATAATCTTAAATTACATTGGCCAAAGTGGAGAAGTTTTAAACTAGACGGGATTCTCCATTTACGAGGTGCCTAAATAAATAAAATAGATGGATAGATGGATGGATAGACAGACAGATGATAGACAGATGATAGATGATTGATAGATAGATAGATAGATAGATAGATAGATAGATAGATAGATAGATAGATAGATAGATGATAGATAGATAGATAGACAGACAGACAGACAGACACAGACAGACATAAACAGACAAAGGCATCTCAGCCAAGCACTCACTGTCAAGGGTAGGAGGAAAATTACTTCTCTTCCTCTACAGTTTCTGGTGATTAGGATGGCACCTTCTGCAGACAGGATCCTGGGAAAACTGAAAGAAGCTACAGACGTTTCTCCATTTTATTTGTTAGTAGTACATAACATAATAGTGAGTCTTGCAATCAATGGAATCTTAAAGCTGATGAACTATATCTTCTTCATCATGGCTGAGTATCAAGTAAACCTTGATAAGAGTTTGAAGTAGCATGTGGTAATATACTTATGACTACCCTGTAAAAACTCTTCGTCATGACCTTCAGGTCCTCAAAACTTCAGTCCACACACACACACACACACACACACACAGTCTTATAACCTACATAAAAGAACAGTCTGTAAAGCACATATATGCCTAGCCAGCTACATGAGGGTTTGTGTGTTGCCTCAAGCCTAGGGAGCTTATAGAAAACAGGGTCAGGTTCATCAACCAGTTTTGCTTACTTAACAGAAGAGATGGATAGGAGAACATATCCACTCCCCACAGGTACCCTAAAAGATAGCTCAGAAGAGCATCAGCTGCTATGAGTGCATTCTCCATTCTCACAAATCAGACAAATCACTTACTCCCATGCAAAAGGTGGAGGGTAGGATAGAAGACAAAGTAACTGAAAATGTTACTCTAATACTGTTCCCTCTTGAGAAGAGCTCAAATCTTGTAATAATTTCCCAGGGCTACTATGAAAAACTGCCACTGACTTAGTGGCTTAAAACAGTAATTTATTCTCTCACAGTTCTAGAGGCCCAAAGTCCAAAATCAAGGTGTCAGCAGCGTTGGTAGCTTCTGGAGGCTCAGAGGGAGAATCCATCCTATTTCTTGATGGTTGCTGGTAATCCTTGGCATTCCTTGGCTTATAATTACATAACTGTAGTCTCTGTCTCCATCTTCACATGGCCTCTCCCTACATCTCTGTGCCATCTCTCCCTACCCTTTCTCTTAGAAAGATACTGGTCATTGGATTTAGGGCCCATCTTGAATCTAGTGTAATCTCATCCCAAGATTCTTAATTACATCTGCAAAGACCCTATTTCCAAATAAGCTCACATTCACAAGTACTGGGTATTAAGATTCAGGCAGATCTTTTGAGGGAACACTAAGCAATGTTTATGAAAGCATGAGAATAAGGATTCTCCCCGTACCTCTCTTTTATTCCAGAAACTGTACCAGGCACCAGAAATCCATAAATGAGTAAAATCAATGCAGCCCCTATCCTCATGCTCACAATCCATTCTTTATCTTTGCTACGGCCAATGCCCTTTTGGAATGGTCTCCTAATTTTTCTCCCAGCCTCAAGTATAACTAGTGTCAGATATGAAAAACAAACAAACAAACAAAAACCTATATTATAACCAAAACAGGCAAGGTTACACTGCAGTAACAAATAACCACTGTATTGCAGTGTCTTAAACAACAAAGGTTTATGTCTTATTCATGTCCATAACAAAATAGCTGAGGATCCCCTCTATCTCATTCTCACTCAAGCACCAAGGCTCATGCTTCTATAATAGCTAAGGCAGGAAAAATGGTCAGTGGCAAATCAGATAGTGTCCCTTAAAATTTCTGCCCAGAATTGGCACCTATCACTTTTACCTATTAGCATTAGCCAAAGTTATGTGGTCCTGTTTAACTTTAAAGGTAGGCAAGTACAATCCTAATATAAGCTTAGAAGTGGGAAGAACTGGAAATATTCAATGAATAGCTCTAATAACTACCACAATCATTCTACTTTTTAAATATCTTTAACGGATATGTCTTGTCTGCAGATTAAAGTTTACACTTCTTAGTATGGCATTCCAGGCTCTGTACAGTGATCCCAGGTTTGGTTTTCACTTTCATTTCTCCTTCCTTCGTTGCCACATAGGCTCCAGCTACACTAAATTTAACTACTCAAAATTCCCTGCCATGCCATACTCTCACTGGCCTTCAAGCGTTTGTTCACACTGTTCCTTCTACCTGGAACAATCATTGCCTTTATTCATTCTCCAAGCTTTTATCACTTTTTTTTTTTTAAGCTATCTCCCTAGGTAAAATTAACCCTTCTGTCTGTAATCTTATTTAATTTTTACATACCTCATTCCTTCATTGATTTATTTACTCAAGAAGCAAATCATATACCAGGCACTATGCTGCAGTAGAGAAAAGAGCATAGCCCCAGTCCTAGAACACTTATTGTGTGTAGTGGGGGAGAAAGAAGTAACAAGCAATTACAGTACTGAATTACACGTGCCACAATGGGAGAAGTATGAGGCGCTGTGAGAGCCCCTGAAACAGTGATAATTTCCCAGAGGATATGACTGTTGAACTAAGGGAGGGCAAAAAAGAACATACATTAGCCAAGAAAAAGACTGGGGAGGAAAAAGATTCAGGTAGAGAGGAAAGCATGTATAAAGCCCAAGGATGAGAGAACAAGTGGTGAGTTGGGAGAACTGAAAATATGTACTTAAGAAATACAAGGGGAAGATGTGACATACATTGTAAAGTAAATGGAAGACCGAAACCTAGATCTAGAGTTGGAGAACTAGGGGGTGAGTATTTCCTAATTTTGTAAATCATCAGGGGAACTGGTTCCTTAATCTGGCCTCCTTGATCTATCAGTTTCTGAGAAGGATATTCCTCTTTGTCTCTTAATGCTATCTCTTATCACTATGTGTTGTCCTTTTTTTCCTGAGGCATTTTCTTGCTTAATATTCTATTAGTATTCTATGGATAATATTCTATCAGTATTCAACATTAATATTGTTATATCAGCTTTTTTTGGTTGGTATATAATTTTCTCTCTTTTCCATATAATTTAAATTATTTCATATCATTTTGTTTAAGGTGTGTCCATAAATAGCATATAATTATGTTTTTTATTGATATAATCGACATGTAATATATTAGTTGCATTATGCATAACATAATGATTTGACATATGTATTGAAAAATGATCACAATAAGTCTAGTTAACGTCTGTCACCATACATAGTAACAAAGAATGTTTTCTCATGATGAGAACTTTTAAGAATGACTTTCATATTTTATTTTTTAATTCAGACTGAGAGATTTTTGTATCCAATATTAAAGTGTGTATAACCTGCATCTATTTATTATAATAATTAATCTATTTGTATTGATTTCTACCATCTTTGAATTTTTTTTTTTTTGCTATTCATTCTTATTGTTTTCCTTTTTTTGCTAGTTTCATTAAATAAATTGATTTTTTTACTTTTACTTTTATTAGCATTTATTGATGCTAAATTTACTCCCAGGCCATAATTTTTGTTTCTTCAGTTTCTCAGTTTCTTCTGAGATACCTTTTTCTCCTGTCCAACCTTCTCTTCTGATTTAGGAACAAATTGCTCTTTTTCAGCAGGGAGTCATCTCAGTGTGGCAGGGGGAGCTCACTCATGGGTCACTCCGCCCATGAGCTCTGTAAGTTCTGTGACACGTCTTGGGGGCTTTGTTCACCTGGATGTGCTCATTGACCAGAGAATCTACATCAAAATCCTTATGTTCAGCATTACTCTTTACATTTTTAACCATGTGCAGCAAAAATTCAGCACTCTTTTTGGGCCACCAACCCTGCATCCAGGCTCACTGTTTGTCCTGGGCACACCTACCAACTCCACCTTTGTGACCATGAAATGACACACATTGCTTTTGTAAAGTGACATCTTTCAGATACTTGGTGGCTTTTCGGATATGGGTACCCCTTGATGGCCTGGGCAGTTTCATGAGTGTTCTTAAAGTGAACATGAAGATTTCAATCTCTTGATTTGCTTGACATTATGGAGCTTTCTGAATGAAGTGAATAGCAAGTCATTTTCAGAGGTCACCAGGCTGCTTACAGGAAAAAAAAATAGATGGATTCTTAAGTGTCTTTCTTTTCACTTGCCAGTTTGGAAGTTATGCTTTTTAAATTATCACACAATCTTACATTGGCAAAGTCAAAGCTAATCAGTATCTCTTTTCTCTACTGAAAAAGACAAGTAACTGTCTCTGCTTCATGACTTCCAAGTTATTATGGAGTATTTTACTTCCAGTTTGTTTTCAAGCTCAAACACAAATACTGTTATACTTGTTATTTTATGGAAAGTACTTTTTAAAAATTTCATTCTATGTTTTACTGCTTCTTCTGTTCATCAACACTTTTGATACCCCATAACTTTACGACCATTTTTTCTTCTTTCTGAAGAATAGTCCCCAAGGCTGTTTAGAGTACACCCTCAGATCTCGGGATCTGGGGCCCCGATGTGCGACCCAGCATTTTAGAGGGTTCCTCTGCGCCTCCATCCACAGTGCACAACTTCGAGAGCCAAGGAATCCAGGATCCTAAACAGAAACGCCCATCTTGTCCTCTTCTGGACCATGTTCCAGAGATTTCAGATCCTGTAATCTCCTGCTCAGGTGGCAAATGTTAGGGGCGAGCTTTCCGCATATGGCTCTGGTCCCCATGGAACTTCAGCTCCTGCTCTTTGAACTTTTTCCTTACAAGTTTCCAACAACTATAAATTTTCCTTTATTCATTTTGAACTCAGCTCTGTGTGTTAATATGAAAAATAAATTATTTAATAATTCTACGTTTTGAGTAAAAGGATTGTTGAGGAGGGGAAGTAGATTTTGTATGTGCTAAATCAACTGCTTTAACTTAAATTTTACATGTAAATTAAATGTAAAATTTAAGTGAAATAAAATTTATTGAATCACATTGCTTAATTTTCAAATAAAATTAAATTACTATACATTAAGTAATCTTCTCGCTGTGGCCCAAATCATACTTTGGACTAGGTATGATTAACTCCATGACCTAGGACAAATTACCTTATCATTCTAAGCTACAATTTCTCTTATTAGTGTGGGCTGCACTTAGTGATATCCTTCCAAAGAGTACTACATGGAAAGAGAGGAAAAAATAGTAACTTTACAGGTGAGAAACCTGACAAACACTGCCTCTACCAGATGATCAAGGTTATTAATATGTACTCTTGATACGATGTGATGAGAATGGTACTTTACTTCTATGGCCTTCTCTCCATATCCAGACTAATCATGATAGAAATATCAGACAGACTCCAATAAAGGACATTCTACAAAATACCTGACCAGTACAACTCGAAACCGTCAAAGTCATCAAAAAAAAAAAAAAAAAGGAAAATCTGAGACATTGCTACAACTTAGAGGAGTCTGAGGAGACTAATAAATGACTAATAATTTACACAGTATCCTAGTTGGGATTCTAGAACAGATAAAGGACATCAGTTAAAAACTAAGATAATATGGAAAAAATATAAATTTTATTCAACATATAAATATTAGTTCATTAATTGTAATAAAGATATCAACTAATGTAAGATGTTAATAATAGGGGAAACTAGGTGTGGGGTATATCGGAACTATCTTTACTATCTTCACAATTTTTCTATAAATCTAAAACGAATCTAAAAAGTTTATTTAAAATTTTTTTTAAACAAAATAAAGGAAAAGGTTGAACAATACGATTTTTTGGAGAGTTTTTAGCCTTACCATTCAGATATCTCATCATAAAATAATGACTCTCCAAGGTTAGCAGGATTAGAAAGAAAATTCCTTGTTAGAGATAGAAAACTGGATCATGCAACTTTATCAATGTGTTTATATCCGTAGATATCATGTTATTTCATGTGTATCCATTGTACTTTGTCTACCCAGCATTACCTTTTCTAGATGTATCTATATTGATAGACTTAGATAATATTCATTCATTTTAACTGCACTATAGTAGTCCAATGTATGATACTATAATGTATTTATAATATAGTCCCTCAATGCTGAACATTCATGTTTCTTTCCAATTTTTCACCCACATAAACACAGCGACAAATAAACATCTCTGCACGTTTTCTTGCACACATGAGCAAGAAATTCATAGGAATATATATAATTAGGGTTACTTATATACAAAGCTATTAGACACTGCCAGGTTGATCTGTGAAGTGTTTGTACTCTTTTACTTTCTAGCCAACAAAGTATCCAAGTTTCATTTCCTCTACATAATCACAAACCCTTTGAATGGTATCTAACTTTTAAATTACTTTTCTGCTATATTCTCATATAGTTAGATATCTTTACATAGTATATTTGCCTCTCAGATTTTCTATTCGATGAGTTGGATATGATTTAACTTTTGCCCATTTTTCCCTTGGTTTGCTTTGCTTTTATTTTCCTTAATGATGTAAAGATCTTTACATAATTTTTATATTCTTTGTTGGTTCTACTTGTTACAAATATCCAAGTTGGTATTGTGTCTCTTGACTTTGCTTTTGATATCTTTTGTCATACAAAATTATTAAATTGTAATCTAGTAGAAATTTTCTGTTTTTTTATGATCTGTTTTTTATGTACTTAAGATATTCCTCTTAATTCAAATGTCAAAATCATATTCTATATTTTCTCTAAAAGTTTATGATTCTACTTTTCACATTTAAATACTTAACTGAAATGGAATTTTTTCATGGTGTGAGGTAGGCATCTAACTGCATTTTTTTTTCATGTGGAAAACCAATTACTCTTACTTCATTTATTGAATATTTTATCTTTTACCCACTAATTGTAATGCCATCTTTGTAACAGATCTATTTCTGGGTGCTTTGATTCATTTCACTGTTTAGGTTGCTTTTTTAAATACAGATTTCTTGGCTTCGACCAAAGATTATAATGCAATCCATTATAAAGGAGCCCACGAATCTGCAGTTTTAACAATAAACCCATGGTCCTGATGGAAATGGCCCATAAACCACATTTTAGGAAGATAATATTGGGCTTTGAAAAACAAGAGAATGGCAGAGCCCAGAAGATTATATTCCATAACAAGATTCCTCCCCCTTTATAACCTGTGGTACCTGAAATCTTAACATCCATTATTAACAGCTCATTTCAATTTAACTCACAGAAGGCTAATCAGAGCAAAAGGCTAAACCCTCTTTCTCTCTAAACTTAGAAATTCATACCGAGCAAGTTAGTACATCTAAATAGCTAACTTCTCCATGGCAATTAATAGTAACTTAACTTCACCCTTGAAGAAGGAAGGACTCTACCTACCACTAACAAAGACTCTCTCCTTGACCAAATAAGAGTCATGCTTCTGAGGGTCCTCTTTTTGAGTAGACTCCTGACCTTGGGCTCTGTCCCTGGCCCATTAAGTCCAGTTTTATCAAGAATACCATTGGGTTGGTCAGTTTAGAGAAAATCCCCCACCCTTGAGCTCTGATCAAATTCCTTCTCCTCACCTTTGGGATTTTATCACCCTGGGCTGCTCTCAGTCATAAATTTTGTCAAGCCGGAATCCCCCTACCCCTGATCTTTCCTCTTAGTAATTTGCTATCCACTAATCCTCATCTTGCTCTTTGGCTATAATTTTCCCTCTTTGTCCTTGTTCTCAGAGTTGAGCTTGATCTCCCTCTCTTAATACAAAACTCCACTGCAATAGGCCCCTTGAATAAAATCTATCTTACCATCTTTAACGAATGTCCTAATATTTTAACACCGCACACACCAATACAAAATTCTCTATGTAGCCCCCATAGAGATACTTCTTTTTATAGGATTGGAACCAAAATTTGTTTATAAAATGTGAATTTTTGACACGGGAATTTTATTTCAAACTCAATTCTATAATTACCCCAAAAATCTATGTTTCAGGGAAACATACTTATTCTTAACAAAATTTATATCGCTTATCGTATAGTCATATTTCTCCAATGTAAAAAGGAGAAACAAAACAGAAGCAGTATTTACAAATTTAGACTAGATGAGACACTATAAAAAATCTTTTGTTAATAGGCAACCTAATACATACTTGTACATACTACATTTCAAAAATGATGCCTCTGTGAACAGTATGATAAAAGTCATAGAGTTGAAGACTAAATTCAAGGTCATCATGTTAATGACTTTAATTTTAAGGTTGGTAGTGCTGAAGACTAAATTCAAGGTCAAGATCATAGTAAATAAAGACTTTAAATTCAAGGTGGTAGAGATGTAATTTGTTCAACAAACTGATTACCTTTATGCCTCGTAGTAATCATTTGTCTTCTATAAGCAGATAAAATAAAGGACAAATAAAATTAAAATAACCTCCTATGTTATTTCAATCAAATATGTAGCAGTAAAATAGGAATTTAAGTTTATAATGTAGAAATCGACTATCCAAACTCTCCAAAAATTATGCTATTTTTGAATCAAATTACTTTAGATGTTAAATTAAAAATTTATAACTGAAATCAACAAATTAATTCATTTCAAGGAATTGGGGGGAAAAAAAGAGCCAAAAAATATAAATAATCAATATAGTAAAATCTCCCCCTTTACCAAAAAGAAAGAAAAAAAAAAGCTTGTAATCGACCTTTTTCCTCTGGACAAAATTGCACAGGAAGCCCCTAATCCTTGTTGATTCCTAATCTTGTTTATATATCATCTATCCACTTGGATCCTCACTTAGCCTGGCTGGCGTATGTTTTCAATATAAAACTGCAACAAAGGAAAGCTATAATTACCAAATCCCTTCCTTTCAGCTATTAAAAAAGGTGATTTACAGAAATTCAAGACACTAAAACAAAAGGGATTTTCCAGTGCTTGCAGAGTGCAGCTTCCAGGAAGATGTTGGGATAAAAATGCTTTCTTGTGGCTAAGACCCTGGGCCTGGAATCCAAATGAATTATATGCTTCAGAGCCAGGTAGTGTTGCTTATCCAGTCTTCATGTTCAGGAAGAAATCACAAATTTATAACCTTCCTGAAGATGATCAGGAAGGACTCCATTCAAACACAAGTACTTGTACCCCGTAGATGGTACTGACTCTATTATCCAGTGAATGCTTATCCAGTCTGTGTATTCTCCAGATTTGTAACTTTCTCTAGACAGATGGCATCAGCCTTGTATGTAGGTGAAGTATGCAGGAGGGCAAAATTGCTTTAAAAACCAACCAACCATATCAGATAAGCAAAACTTCCAGCAAGACATTTACTCTTAATATTGTAGACATTGTGAGCAGATATTAAAATAGCATTGTTGCCTGAGAGAGAATTTGTTTCAAACATGAGGACCAATCTGATTTTGAATTAATTTAGCAAGGGCTAAGGATACTGAGGATTGAACACAGAACATGAGAGCACTGATGGGGAGTGAAAGGTGTAAAGAGTTCTGGGAATGTGGTCTTGTCCAGTATAACAAGGCTGGACAAGTATTAATAGTCCTATTTTATATATAAAGAAAGCTGAGGACCAGAAGTAGTAAACTGCTCCAAGTAACACCACTGGTAAAGAGCCTTAACTGGCATCAAACCTAGCTAGGTTCATGACCAAAACATCTACCATCCCTATAGTAACAAATTTTATCAGGCATTTACTTCACTCTGTCTCAAAGCCACTAACTTCTCACTAAGAAGCTATTTTCCTTAGAAGATTGTTCACTCACATGCACATTTTAGAAGCAGGCAACAAGTTTTGGGGTGGTCTTTCTTTCCTCTGTCAAAACTTCTCCTCTCATCCACATTAAGAGGCTAATGATGCTCCCAGCCTCCTGAGATTTGTATGTAGTTCCCATTCTCCCACATCAGAAACCTATCTGAACTAAGCTTTCGTCCCTCAGGAACTGGGTGTTTATGATCAATAGAAGCTAGTGAGAAAAGATGGAAGATAAACCTGCCAGAGCCTCCTCTTTCCTGGCAAGGACCAATTTCATTGTCCCCCAAGGAAACCCAGCCACCTCCCACCTTTACCCTGAAGTTCATCTTTTAAAAAAAAAGGCTTTTATTTACCAAGCAAACTGCTTGTATGAATAAATGACTCCACTATAAAAAAAAAATCTGCAATTCCAATCAGTGCTTTGATAAATGTGAGATAACTACAGTGGATACAGTTCTATCCACGAGCAAAAAAAAAAACCAAAAAACAAAAAACAAAAAAACCCTGTTTTTGTTAGTCAGCACAGCCTGATTCTGGCTATAAGTATATATTTCCTTAAACTTCTTAAAATAATAAAAAGAACTTACAGAAACAAAGGATGGCTGGGATTTCATTGTAGGAATAACTGTAACTAACGGAATCATTCTAACAGTGAGAATCTCAGACACAGTGGAGGATTTTACCACTTACCACGCGCTCCAGATCTTTGCCCCGATAACAGCTACATACTGTGCTGTGCATCAGAGCTGCCCCACGTTAGTCACTACAAATTCTGGGGAAGACAGTGTAGATAAAGCCATCAGGGTTAAAAAATCTCAAGATTTGTTCAGATGCATTCACTATCGAAGGAAAAGAGGGAGAAAAACAACAGAGGCTCCCTATATCTTATGGGATTCTCAAACCAAGTTCCTAAGAAACACCTGGGGAACTTGTCATAAAATAATATTCCCAGCTTCAACTTCCAGAGATGACAATTCTTCATTCTGAGCTGAGGCTTGGGATTCTGCATTTTCATGAAGCATGTTGGGTGATTCTGATGCAAGTTTTTTCCTTAACTTTCTGTTTTAAAATTTTCTCAAACCTTAGGAAAGTTCCAAGAATAGTACAATAAACATTACTATATCCTTGATTGAGATTAAGGGTCAGCAAACTTTTTCAGTAAAGGAACACAGTAAATATTTTCGACTTTGTAGGCCACATAGTTTCTGTGGCAACGATTCAAATCTGCCATTGCAATATGTAAGCCAGTCAACATGTGAGCAAATGAGTGTGGCTCTCTTCCAATGAGACTTTATTTATGGACATAATTTCACATCATAAATTACTCTTCTTTTGACTTTTTCCGATGTGTCAAAGATATAAAAACCATTCTCAGCTCAAAATTGGCACAAAACCAGTCAAGAGGACAGTTTTGGCCTATACAGTCAGTTTGCAATCCCTCATGAATCAATGGTGATTGTAAAGTCTAACCTTTTCTGAGGAAGAGCTTCAAATTTATTACTTTTCATATCCAGACTAATCATATTGTCCATCGTAGGAAATTTTAAAAAGCAAATCTATGAAGTTGTTTTCTGACTCACTCTTTGCTGTATTTCCAGATAAAACATTTTCACAGCTTGCCATGGCTGATATTTTTGGATAACCTGTGGGGGACAGTTCTTCATTTAGAAATCTTCAGTTTGGTCAATTCTCTAATTTTATCACATAAAAAAGTGTGAGTGTCCTTCCCCACAACCCCAGGGCCTAATTAGCATCCTCCCCCTCCCCCCACGCCACTTCTCTCTCATATTAAAGTGAGGGCAAAAATTTCTTCCACCCCAATGACTCTAATGATCCAGCAAGATATGAACAGTGTTTTGTTATTTATGAGTGAAGGACTGGGTTTGCCTTTAATTTTCTCCTCCCCCTCTTTTGCTGAAAATTAGCTCCAACCCAGACTGTCTGCTCACATTTTTAGGAGACTGGGTTATTACCAAGTCAGACTAACAGCAATGACACAAATCTGTTACCCAATTACTTTCATCCAGTCCTCATCTCTAGGGGACTTTCTCTTATTAAACATGGTTTCATAAGTATCTAAAAGCTAAACAAGAATTTTGGAGGATAAACTCTAACTCTGCATCATGAAATCAACAAACATTGTCACAATGGAACCTAAGTACTTAACTACTAAGACCAAATGCAAAAATAGCTCTTTAATTAAGTAAGTGCATTCCTGGCTTTTGAAATGCCTTTCAACTGGACTTACCCACACATTACCTCATCACTTAAGGAATGAACACCTAGTTATCTGAAGCATTCAAGCCTCTGCCCATCACCTCCTTGCCCACCCCTCCTCCAAACAAGGCAATCCATTTAATGGCATAAGGGTGTTTGCTCTCTTCTGATGAAGCTAGAGAACAGAGGAGTCATAAATACTCCTTCTCTTCTGTGTCTAAACATCAGCTTAGCGGCTGCTTTGGAGTCATCTTCTATGAGACTGCATCTGCCTTTCATCTCCGCAGAAGCACTCTCTTCCAACTTCTGAAGATGATATATGGCATGCTGGCTCAGGTGGAGGGGCAGGAATCTCGCAGCAAAGACTTAAAACTTGAGTCACTGACATATGAGAAGCCCCTCTGTTTATCATCAGGGGACTGATTTGTGAATGGCCACATTTCTGGAGTTCAACCAACTGCCTCGCCTGATGGAAAATGCTGACAAACTTAGAAATCACCTTCGAATATATTTTCTCAGTAAATAAAACAGATTGCTATCTCCCAATTGCCTGAATTGTGTGTTAGCTTAGATGATCAATTTAACAATGAGACAATTAAGGATTAAAAATTGTATTAAAAAGTTCTGTTAAGACAATAGTGAAATGCATTGTTTAGGGCTGGGAGTTCTGTAAATAATACAGGAATTGCAAATAAAAATAATAGATAAACATCATTTTGTGTTTGTCACAAAAAAATTATAGACTGAAGTTAAACAGTGGGCCTATTATATTAGTGCAGTGGGTTCCTAAACCTGGCTATATACAAGAATCATCCGGAGAGCTTTAAAAAAATTCCAGTGCCCAGGCTGCACCCCACAACAATTAAACTCAAATGCAGGGGATGAGGATGGGGCCAAGGCCTCCCTATTTTTTAAAGCACCCAAGTGATCCCAATGTGCAGCCAAGGTTGAGAACCTCTGAGAATAGGGTCCCTACCATTTTGAAGCTTAGTCTTAAAAAATCCACTTCTTGGACCGTTTCCCTTCCTCATTTCTGCCAATAACTTCTTTACAGTTGGAGTATGGAAATTAAAAATGATAGAATGATTGACTGTTTGCTAGATACATAGTCACACACATTTATAAAAACACAGGCACACATATTTTTATTTAACTTAGGCCCTGATAATTAGCATATAAATCAGAAAAACTGAGTGCTTTGAAATGATTACACATCCTCTCCAAATCTTTAAAGAGCCAAACTCTAATAAACACACATAAAAAAAAATATTTAAGTCATAAACACACATACAGACTTTAATCACCTTCAGGAACCATGATCCAATAATATATTTAATAGGTAAGATCTCATTCATCAATATACAAAAAATAACAAACATCATCATCAACAAAAAACCCTAAACTTTGATTAAGATGTGTGCCCTTAGGAAGAGCACGTACAGTTAGAAAAGTTTATCGGTAGTACTTTGAGGTAGCATATTTTGTAAAGGAACAGAAGTCACAGAGCTGCTCTGCAGTTTCTCCTGGACACAAGAGACAGGCCATCAGCTGTAGCTCCTGGTAGAGGAAAGTGAATTTGTATTCATTGCCAGAGTCAGCCTGAATGCACTTCCTACTATCTCGCTGCGGCCATCCCTCCACTACACTTCATGAATTGTGGGTTTACAAAAAGGTAAAGAAAGGCATTTTGATGCTTCTTTATTCTTTCCGTGGTGATAACCTGGGCCAGGAGCCAATCTCCTTCCGCCACTTGCAGTCCTCATTGGCAGGAGATGCATGCACCCAGTGAAAGGGAATAGGGTGTCACGGCACCATTTTTTAATTGTCTCTAACAATTTAATTAAGAACGACTCCTCTAAGGCTATAAAGATGTTCGTTTCTGAATGTTCCTTCTATGATCTGGCCCTTAAAAGACTCCCTTTTTTCTCCCCCTGAATTAAAATATTTTGGGGTATCATTAAGCTTTCTGCAATTTTCTTGGCAGGATGTTGAGCAGAAAAGTTTTTTAAAAAAATCTATAAGCAAAAACAACAAAAAACTCAGGTGCAGGAGCAACTCTAAGAACAGACTTCCTTTGTGCAAGTTGAAATGACTTGAGTTTACGGTTCAGGAAAACGGCCTGCTTCTTTTTCAAAAAAAAAAAAGTAAATATTCAGCTCAGCTCTGCATGTTAAACACCAATATACAGATACAGTCAAAACAGGTTAAGGATTAAAGCTGCAAAAATGGTCCCAACAACCTCAGACCTTGGTGCAGGTCAAATTTTTGCCCAATGGTTACAGATTAAAGGGATGTCTAATCCCTAAAGCCCTTTTGTCCCAATGTACTTCCTGTTGGAAAGCTGAACCCTTAAAAGGAATCAATATACAAATGAATAAAAATAGCACATGTCCAGGCAAAAGAAAGGGCATGAGCTGGGCCTGAGTTGCCACTTTAAACTCTATCATTCGGTAGCATTAAAAAACTCTCAAAGGCTGCCCAGAACCAGGGCTCAAGGCATCAATGAACGTGCCAGCCACCCAAGGTACTGCTAACCTCAAGTCAACGACACAAATGAGTATTAGACTTCAAGTATCCAAGATGCTCCGAGAGCTGGTCCTCTCAAGGACTCAGGCTGACTCTCAGAAGCCCCCACCTGACCCCACTGCACGACATCCTATAATATAAAAGGTGAAGCACTGTTTATGGTCACTACAAAACACTGAGGTGGAAAGTGAGGAATAAGAGAACTGCCCTCTAAATATACCAGCCTAACAAATACAAATAAATTCTTTAACATTTGTACAACTAGAAGGTGCATGAGCTGGTATTCAAGCTATCGCTTTAAACTCTTTTCTCTCTTTCTGTATCAAACAGGAAAATGGTTCCGTTGGGTTAACAGTGTCATTTAAAAATGCCATAAATTAAATAAGTTAGTTCACATTTTTTCCCCCCAGCACTTAAGTTACAGTTAGTCTCTAATGTGCTTTTGAAGTTTGCTTGAATAGCTCCAGGTCTCTTCTACGGACAGTGCCAGCTCTGTGACAAGCATATTCCTCCAGCTGCAAAGGTATAAACTGTTCCAGCAGCCCAAGGCCCTGTCCAGCAGGACTGGTCAATAGCTTAGTCCATGATGGTTTAGAGTTTCCGCTGAATCCCAAAAATATGGTACTCCCTGAAAAAAAAAACAAACCCAGAAAGTTCAATTTGGACATCTACCAGTTCTAGGCAAGGTAATGTCGGAGGTAAGCAAAACAAAGACAGCTATAAAACAAAACAAAACAAAAAACTACACTTCCTTACGTTAGCAAATGAACTCTTAACCACCCACCTCGTTCTTCAAATAACAAACCACATCCCAACACACTTCCTCTAACACTGTCTCCTTATTTAGAATTTATCTTCATGAGACCTACTCTAGAAAAACAAGCTCATAAAAATGGTCCGGTAGCTACATTCTGCCATAAAAATGCATGTGTTGCTGGCCTTGTAAGAATTTCTTAGAAGAATACAAATACAAACCTTTGTTATAAAGATGAGCTGGTTTGGCTAATCCCAGAGGTACTAATGAATCTGAAATATTCAAATGCTTTATTTCTCCTCTTGTGCTCAACAAAACGACAGATCTGTATGTAAAAATTAGAAAATCATAGCAAATTTCAATCATTTAGCATGTATTTATTGGTTTCCTTTCTGAACTGAATACAGTATAGAAATACTAAATAAGCACAGAACTCAAACAAAACCAAAAGAACCCAAGTGTCGTCTAATCCTTGCTGTTACAAGTTCTCATTTCCCTTCCCCACTTCGAACTTATGTTGCTATTACAAGGGGGTCTCCATAAGTAGGGAAAACAAATGTCATTTAGGACAGCTGACCTAGTAGTTGGCTTTGGGACACAGCTCTTTCATGGAATGAAGTATTATAACAGGGGAGGTTGGTTTTGTATGTTTTCAGATGTTCTATGTTTCTATTTATGAAATAAATAAATAAACATCAACTCTAAATAGAAAATAAAATCTGTTTCCCCGTGGTTTGGTTTAAATTTTCATCTTTATTATGCAGCACATCAATATATATACTCAGATCTGTTTGTGGATTCTCTCTCCTCTGCCAGTACTATGCTGGCTTAATAAGTATGGCTTCATGGTTTATTTTACTATCTGACAAAATAGGTCCCTTGTATTATTGTGATTACTTAAAAATTGTATTTTATTATTCTCCCACATTTATTCTTCCGGATGAACTTCAGTGTCATCTGTGAAGTACAACAGAAAAGTAACCTATTGGGACACTGATGGAAATGTATTAAATTTGTTTTAATTTAGGTGAAGTGACATCTTTCCAACATTAATTTTTCCATCCAGAAATAGGAAGAGTCTCTCCTTTTATTCAACTCTTCTATATATCCTTTCATTTTATTTTCTTAATACAGGTCTTGACATTTCTTATTAAAATTCTTAAGTTTTAGATTGGTGTGTGTGAATTTTTGTTGAATTCTTTCTAAAGCACTGATGACTCAATTCAGATTCAGACCGGAGGTCTGACCATAGTAACCCTGTAGGCCTGACCTTCCTCAATGGGTCACAACAACACAGGCTCATCCCATGAGATCACTTACAGGTCTCCCTCACCCCCAACATCCTCACACGTGCCCAGTGTCCCTAGAAGTCGTCAGCTGCCCCTTAACTTCCTAACACTTCGTTAAATACAACATATAAACAGAATAGTATTCCTAAGTGTACACCACATTAGATTTTTGCAAATTAAACGTAGTTGTGTAACCAGCACCCAGACCAAGAAACAGCACTACAAGTATCTCAAAAGCCTTTTTTGCAGCCTCTTCCTAGAAACAAACTAGTGACTTTTTAATGAGTTGGTTTTTACTTATAAATCTATAGGGTATCTGCAAGAAATATTTGTGGTGAGCTTTATGCCCTGGACTGTTTTAGGTGGAGTAAGAGCATATCTTTTCAACATTAGGAAAAATCCTAAAATCCTTAAAAAAGACTGAGGCCTTGGAAAAGAATTCCCTACAAGTGTCTTAAACCAGAAGATAGAACTATTCGTATATACTGAATATGACATTCAAATAATCCAATGACTTTATGGGACTTATTGAGATCTGGGTCTATAATGTGTAAAGAACATAAGTGATCAGATCGACTGATTATGGTTCAAAAGGTAGATGGGTCTTTAACCCCTGGGAAGTGTATGTCCTTCCCTTAGCGACCTCATTCAACGATGTCCGAAGCCAAAGGAGCAGAAAAGAGTCTGAATTCATCTCCTTGCCCCCAGGCAGGGTCTGACCAACATAAAAAAAAGAGATTTCTCTCCTGTGCACCTTTCTTCAGAGACTAACAAAGAAAAACTAATTAGTCTAGGGCTCTTAAAAGAGAGACCACACACTCATTCACTTAAAAATCAATTTACTCCTTCTTAGTCACTTCCAAGTGACCCAGGTGATGACTTCATATACCATAGTCATAGCACAAAACTGCCTGAGGGTCAATCAATCAGTGGGACCGATGGCTACAAAGGTAAAAATGTCTATAAAATTGCTTTAAAATGGTAATGAGCTTTCTGAGAGAGTTGAGTACAATGTAGAGCAACTTAATACTAAAAAGTAGGATAGTAATGTTCCAAAATGGAGCTTTTCTCCTTCTTAGAGCCTTCCCACCATTTCCAAACTCTTCTAGCTTCCAAGTTCTCACTGTTGGCAAGCAGAGGTTTACACTGATATGCAGCTTAGAGCACGCAGGCATCAATCTGAGATGGGGAAGAAATGAAAACCGTTCAAGAGTCCTAAATGTCCACGGAGTACAAGGGCCGGTAAACAAACCAAGCTTAGAGTGAACCAGGTGTAACTTTTAACATGGCTTGCTCCTCTGCAGAGCGAGTTTCACCTACCTTGGCGGGATGCCTGTTCTTAAATACTCATCCATGAGACTGACTTCAGCGAGGGGAAAAAACCTGTTTTTGGTCAACTGGAAGGGAACACTGCAGGCATCCACAACAAGGAGAAGGACACCTGCACTTCGGAAGGTAAAGTCAGTGCCATTGACCTGAGAACACAAAAATGTCTTGAGCTGTCATCGTTTCACTATTCCAGGATAATGAACCTTTCTAGCACCTCTCCTCTGCCTTCTAAGCCCACGAATCACATTATACCCAGGATTCAAATTGTATACCCGTTTACTTTTTCTGCCAGTATTTGAAACTGTGCTGTGCTCTTACAGACTTTGCCTCAAGTGCACTTTACTGACTGGCTAAGATGTTCTGAGCATGGCATGGCAGCCTGCACTTGGCTGAGCAGGGTGACTCTCTGCACCTTCATTCTTACACACACACTCTCCCATCACGGTCAAAGCTTTGTAACTTAGCAATCAGGTGGCGGCCTCTTCTCCATATTGCAGCTCAGCACACTTATTGTCACAATGCTTGAGAAAAAATATAATTTAAATACACATTAGAATTTAGGTTTGGAACATCAGAGGAGCCAGATTGCTTCATCTCCTTTGTTCCATGTATAGCTGTTCTTTAAAATCAAAATGGAAAAGTGGTAATTTTACTAGGATGTAAGCCACAACGTATTACTACTATATTAAGGTACAAGTATATTACTCTACCATATAATTCCCAGTCGGCCTCTTTAAATTAATGGTTTGAAACCTTTTCAAGAAAAAAGAATGCCAGACATATCCAAATATCATTAATTCCTCAGCCAAAAAGAAAGAAAAAAAACTTATTAGACTGACAAATGATTCAACACTAATGTAAGCCATAGGCACTGTTTCTGGTTAAAATGTGTAAAATTATAAACTACACTAAAAGCTAACAAAAGAGAAATACTGTCACCACTACACTTGCCCTTGCTAGAGGAAATTATATTTAAATTTTATTTCTAATCACTACTAATCTCCCAGGAATCAAAATGGCCTTTTAGCTGTGTTTAAATTGCTCTAATCCAGAGGATGATTCTGGAAATGCTTGGAGTACAGTGCCATTTTATATTTGGAAAGATTGGAAGTAATTCTCTTATTATTAAAAATCCAAATACTTAATATTGAGATGCATTTGAGAAAAAATATAAAATGATCCTCAACACACTCAAACTGTCCTCTTGAAAAGTACCCCTCCCTCAAAAATCCTATGGCTTAAAGGGAACACAAAACTTCCCTTAAAAAATAAATAAAATAATGCCATGTCCTAACAAAGACTCTTCAAGTAATGCATGTGAAAAGTGTTGGAAGTAAATATGACAAAACACTGTGTTCTATGACATTTCTAGGATCCCAGGCACTGGTACAGCAATAGGGTTAAACAATGTCTTCTAACTCTGGTGCACAGCCTGCTCGAGATGTTTTAGACAAAATAATATCTTCCTTAATTATCTAGTGAGCACACAGCACAGGAAATATAGTCAATAATATCGTAATAACATTGTACAGTGACAGATAGTTATTAGATACACCATGGTGATCACATCATAAGGTGTATCACTATGTAGAATCATTATGTTGTATACATGAAACAATGCAATATTACATGTCAATTATATTTCAATTACAATTTTTTTTTTTATCTAGTGCATGGGTTTTAGCAGTGAGCAGCCAACACTTGCTTCTCTTATACAAGTGACTGCCACCAGATACCAAGCTAGCAGGCTGGGGTCAGCTTCTTTATGCAGCTGACTGCATGAAGATGTTCAGTTAACAAATCTCATGTCAATAAAATTACCTCATAAACATACTACAAAATGAACGATTGCTAACATAGGGCAATAGGTATAAATATATACTTGAGAAATCTTTGAGTTACATTTAAGTAGGGATAGTCTATTTATTCTTAAGGTTTTTTTTGTTTGTTTGTTTTTTGTTTTTTTTTTTAACATGAGACCTATCCTCTTAACAAACTTTGAGTGCACAATAATACATTACTAGTGACTACAGAGACCATGTTGTACAGCGGATATCGAGAGCTTATGCATCTTACTCAATTGAACTTCATGCCTGTTGATTAATAACTCCCCATTTCACAACCCCATCCTTAAGTGAGGATATTCTTAATGCAGAGTTGCTAAAAAGTCAGATTTACGTCTTGGAGATGGAAGGTGATGATGGCTGTACAACGTGAATGTACCGCATACCACTGAACTGTACACTTAAAAATAGATGAGATGGTGAATTTTGTGACAAAAAAAAAAAAATGGGAAAGAAAGAATGGGTAAGATTTCATTTTTTCCATGTTTATGTGGATTTGTGATTGTGCTGCCCACCACTTTCAAAACAAAACAAAACAAAACCCTGTGCTCCTAAACAGACTATGTGAGACTGGGCCCAGGCCCTGGCTGGAAATAGTTGAGTGGCTAGATACCTGTTACCCAAAGAACTCTTTATATGGTGATACTCAGGTCAACCTGATTTTGGACAGGCCACATGCCAAGAGCTGGTTACCACTGGCTAGTTTGGCTCTTAGCCTAAATTCTAGGATTGACACTGAGGCTCAGGCCTATATTTCTATTAACCCACCTAAACTAGCACTTTGTATCTTTTTCTTCATCCAGAAAAGTGGGAGCCAGGCAACTCCCAAATAAAAGGCCAGGGAAAAATTTTAAACCTTAAATTTTTAAACAATCAACTTGGCAGCACTTCTAAGTTTCAAAAACCAAAGTTAAGCATAGTTTACTATATTTTGACTACGTGTGGCAATTATTTTTTTAACCAAAGATGCCTTTTCTCTTATTGAAATAAAAATCTGGGTTATCTGTAACACTATTAATAAAGTAAAAATAATGTGAATAAATTTTAACATTTATCTGAAAGTAATCAATAAACAGTCTACTGAGGAAAAAAATGTTTTAGTATATTACCTAATTTATTTAAAAATGCAAATGTTTAGGAGGTATTTATACCTCTATTGCTTGCTACCAATAACCAAAATGTGATTACAAACAAGTGACTGTTGCCAGAGATGATTCATGTCACCAGGATGAAATGTAAAAGTGAGCAGCTGAGGCAGTACACATGCCAGATGGTACTTACAGAGATGACAGACAGGTCTCCACGCTTAGTCTCTGCTTTACTGGGTGACTGGAATTGCACGGGGAGGTAGCTTTTATGAGGATCACTAGTAAACACCACCTAAAAAGGGAAGAAGTGACATATTTATGTCAACTGCATCTTCCTCCAAAAGAGTGCCTCAAAATAAACTCAATTATATCAAACCCAGTAGGTTTTTTTTTTTCCTGAATATTTTGCACATTTTTCATGACCTGGAATTCCATTTTTGATATAGGATTAACACAAGAAGTGTGTTTCTCATTTCTCCTTTTCTAGAACAATCCCACTTTCAAATAATTGCAATCTTGTTAAAATCAATTCTACAAAAGACTAAATGGTTTATATTTAGGTCTTTGTAAATATTTTATGCAAAAACAGTCACAACTCTTTTTAAAGGTTTTATAGACCAGTTATTGAGTCAGTATTCAGTCACTCCAAGACTGAGAAAAGAAATATAGAGGACAAGGAGTACCCTTTTAAAACCTTTTTAGTAGGCTTGTGTTCGCCAAGTCTAAATTCCTCTACCTGACCTATCAAATGTCCCCTAAATCAAGCCATGCCTGATATATAGGCCCCTTTGTCCCATAACATTCAACAGACAGGTCAGCTCCCACAAGTGCTTTACCTCCTTCCTTAACATTCTACCTTTACAGATGCTGTTCTCTCCCCAAAATGCCCTTCTCTGTTTCCTTCTACTCCTCCAAATCACTCCCAGTCTCCTAATCCCCTCTCCTACCTCCTCCCTAAAGGCTCTCTTCTCATTCACAAGCACTCTCCACTCTCAAACAATGTAGCACTTCAAGTGTATGTCCTTAAAAATGGATGTCAACAATTTCATTGCAAGAGCAAGTAAATCATGATCCTAAGCATTCCAAAGCTGGACTTTCCTTTTAAGTCTCAGGTTTGGAGTGAAAAATTCATGTGAATTTTACTACTAAAATGTATGTGTTGGTTTTTGATATTCAAAACCAAATTTCTCCACAAATTTCTAAGTATAAAAGTGATGGTCCCAGATGCTTCAAATTCTTTGCAACTACACAAAGTATTCAATACATTTTTAAAAAATAAATTCAAATCAACGCTTCAAGTGCAAAGAATAAGGAATGCTAAACTCTAATGCATGGACCCATTTAACAAGATAGGCCTACAATACGTCCAGTGATGATTAAATTATTTTTATAAAGTATAATATTTATTCTAATTTTTATTATAAATCATATAAAATCTTTCCAGTAATAAAGGACTTTCTTAAATTCGGCTTGAGAATTATGCTGGAGAATTTAGTTCCCTACAAAGATTATTTTTAAATGTTACTTTTAACTGCCAAAACTACATTGAACAGGTAAGGACACATACAAACTTCATGTGAATGTTTTTTTGTTTGTCTTTTGTTTTAGTTGAATTGGAGAATAGAGGTAGCACAGGAATATGAGACCGAAACTGTGACAGTGAGTTGCATGATGATGCTTATCATAGATAGATCATAATAAGAAATATAAATCCATCTTCTTCTCCCTGTTCTACTGCCACCAATGGGCAGAAACAAATGAGAAAAATTAGAAACAAAGAATTTATACAGCGGAAGAATTTTTGTTTTCCAAAATCACTTAGAATAATAAGATTTAGAGGTTTCCTCCATATTAATAGGCAGTATGAATTTCTGTGGCAACTCTTCAAAAAAAATCCTCTAGCCCAGTGAAACTCAAATGTAGACGTTTATCAGAGTCACCTGCAGGCTTGTTAAAGCACAGACTGCTGGGCCTACCCCCAGTATTCGATTCAGCAGGACTAGGGTGGGGCCAAGAACTCCAATTTCTCATTAATTCCTAGATGATGCTGTTGCTGCTGGTCTGGAGATCACATTTTGAGAAGTTTCCCTTAACCCATATTTGTTTGTGGAAAGATTAACTATTAATCAGGGCAGTATAAATTAACTCTACACTTCTTTTTCACTTAGAATTGATCTAACTTCCTTCGGAAATCCAGGCCTAATTTTAGCCCATATTTTGGATTTACTTTCCTTGCCATGTTTTTTCAAGATCCAGAAGGAGACCATCTAATATAAGAATATGTCAGGAGAAGCATTTCACTTCTAGCCAAAGTCAGTTTGTACTTTTAATTATAGGTAAATGTAATAGCACATGCTTTAAAATTAAGAGTGGCTTTCCGCCTTAAAAAAAAAAAAGAAACAATTTCCATATGAGTTGCATTTTCAGAAGAGAAATTTCACACTGCCAATAAAACAAAGTATTTTTCTACAGCACTGACATGTAAATCCAGTAGCAATATTGCAACAGAATCACATCTTGAGAAAGAAAAGATGACAATCAATTAATCCAGTCATCCAGGGTAAACTAATGTATCGCAGGGAGAAGGTATTTTTATTTCACTTTGGACTAGTCTGCTTCTTATAAGCATCACATTCTAGAATGGGCAAAAATTCAGGAGGAACTTTGCAATATTTATAAATTGGCAACACAGATGTTTCAAAGAAAAATGCATCTATTGCAAAGAAACCTTTTGATATTTTCTCAGATCACAGCCTACTTTTTCTTTCCCATTTACCTGACGGGTTCCACAGCCTTGACAGAGTCCTGTGAGCATGGCTGGCATACGCTTGAGGGTTGATGGCTTTCTGTAATACTGGGGATATGCTTTGGCCATGCAGTTACTGATGTCTTTTGAGTCTGTCATTGCCTGGATTTTGACTCGTTCGCATCCCTGAGATGAACAGTAACTGTGGCCATCCCTGTGGCCTTGGGCTTTGAGATACAAAAACAGCAACCTGCACAAAACAGAAACCAATCTATTGGGTGTTTGACTCTCAAAAACTTACAAAAATTCCTCAAACAACTCATGGCTAAAAGGGATATTGCTCCAATAAAGTAACTTTTCCTTAAAAGGAAAATAAATTACAAAGCTAATAAAGCTGTTTCCCTTCTATCCTCCTTAGGGTCTTAGGATAAATGCAATACTCCTCTAGAAAATATTTTGATAATCTGATTCAGTCATTCTAGAAGATAACAAAGTTGATTTCTGGTTTGAATTAGTTCAGTAGGTGATTTGAGAGGACAGAATTTGGCTTGGCTCAAATATTTCTTGGAAAACTTTATACTTGTGTTCAGTTTAGAATTCAGTAAATTAATGTGTTTTATTCTCTTTTTTTTTTTTGGCTTATAAATCATTTTGGTTTAACATGCAAAAAATAATAAAAACAGCAACTGTGATTTGTTTGGCTAAGACCAAAATATGGTCTCAAATCAATTCCTGTGATGTTTACTAAGAGCAGATGAGCCTGGGGTCCTTCTGTCTATACTTTGGCCAAAATCAAATGAAATGAACAGTCTCACTGATTCTGAATTATTCTCCTACTGCCAAGATGAATGAAAAAGTAACTTCCAGGCAGCAGTCCAACGTCTGTCAGCAGACCTCGTCCTTCTAAACCCAAGGAAGTCAAGATTCTAAAGGACTTGATCAAATGTAGTTGATTATTGAAGATCAAGAATTCACATTTTAATATGAGGTCAATGAACAATACAAAGTAGCAATTGTGAGGTAAAAATCAGCCACTGTCCCAGCGCCCAATAATTTTAACAATATATACATAAGGAATATCATGAACCTGATTAGTCATGGGCCTTTTGATATAGAATTAAAATCATCAAAGTTAATAGAATTAAAAAGAACTAGAGCCTCAAAGGCCAAGGATTCTAGAAATACCCAGATGATGAAACATTTCCCATGTTTTTACACATTTAATCATTAATTTGTGATCACTAGACCATCCTTACAAATTTGGGTGTTTCATTTATTTTTGTGAAAAATCAACTGGAAATGTGGAATTTTGTCATCTATAGCAGGGGTCCCCAAACTCTGGGCCACGGACCTGTAGCCTGTTAGGAACCGGGCCAGGCTGCACAGCAGGTGAGTGGCAGGAGAGTGAGCGAAGCTTCATCTGTATTTGCAGCTGCTCCCCAGCACTAGCATCACCGCCTCAGCTACACCTCAGATCGTCAGGCATTAAATTATCATAGGAGTAATGGCCCCCAGGGCAAAAAAGTTTAGAGACTGCTGATCTATAAAGTAAAAATCCAAGTAGTTGTTTAAGTCTAATTAGAAATTGAAAATCAAAGACAACCATGACAAGAAAAGATTTAGGGTGATTAATTATACTAGCTGCTGGAGGGCAAATAAGTTGCATCTTATTCAAAAGCTAACAAGGCACTTGATTGAACTCCAATCTTATTTCTCTAATCAAACTTGCCACCGTCTCCCCATTCTGAACATTTGTCTTTCCCCAAACATGCCATGCCACGTTCTTCCATGCCTCCATGCAACTTATCCACACTATTCTTGGGACACCTTACCCATCTCTATTTCCATCTTCTCCTACTCATTCCTCAAGAGTTCACCCCAGTGTCACCCTCTTGGGATGTTACTGGTTACCCTAAGCTGATAGTCTCAGTTACCTCAAAAGGGATACTGCATATCTCACTACAGAACTTTAAGCATTTAAACCTTTCACTCTCTCATTACCTGCTTTCCAAGCTCACATCCTTCAATGGACTGTGAATTCACAAGAAAAACATATCTTATTTACATTAGTGTCTTATGGTACCTAGAAACTTGCATATGGTAGGCATATCAGTTTAAGGAATGGCCACTGAAGAAGCATGCTACTTGATGGAAGAATACAGGAGATCAAGCCTACCATAATACAAAGGCTGAGAGACTGTAACTGGATAAGAGCAGACAAAGCCAACAGGACCCCAGCTGAACAGGATTAGAATTAAAAAGTAGAAAGATGCAGCCTAGAGAAAGTTGAAATCAAATATGTCACGGTTATACAGTGATTTTTAAAAACTCAAGGTCAACTTGAGAGATAGCATTAAAAAGAAAAATAAGCTTTCCTTGAAATATGAACTATATCATATGTAAACAATCATCCTATGTGTTATTATGGGGGAAAAAAATCAGTTTTAATTTTCAATTGGGCCTACTGGGATTTTTGACAAGGATAATTTCTCTCTCTAAATTGCCTTAATAGGCATACGGGAAACATCCTCACTCAATTCCTACTGCCAACCATAATTATGAGTCATTCTAGTTCTCCTCTAAGCCTCTAATAGTGATGAGCAGAGAATTACCCACATCAGCTGCTTTTCTAAAGGGCCGTCACATCATAGTCTATTCTTTGTTAGGCTCAAGAACTAGTAATTTCATCATTAAAGAAAAATAGCAATAATTCTCATTCATTGGTTGCACTGAATTACCCTGTGCCAGAGTCAAAATAGAATTTCCTCTCAGACTGCTTCCTCTGCAACTCTTCCAGTGAATTCACAGGCTCATACTCTTCCATTTTGGATAACGAACCATTATGCCGCTGTAAAAAGCTAAAGGCAATCTGAAAATTTGTGTTTGGTGGATAGCAGAGGCCAACTCGAATCCAGTCATTCCTATAAAGAAGAAAAAATTAAAAATGAATTCATATGCGAGCCAATATATTTTGAGCATTACAACATATGTAAAGTTTAGCCATGATTTTCTCCTCGGATGTCTGCTGTACACCGAACTACCCAACAGTGGAAGTCCTGAGCCCTAACATACTAATAAATCACCTAACTTTAAGTGTTACCCACATTTCTCCTATCATATTTTTAACAATAATATGGCTTGCAACAACTTCTTGGTTTCAACCAGACTTCCGGGAATGTGAATAGAATTGGAAAAAACGCACTTAGATACTACAAGTAGATAATAAAATTAAGTAACAAGGTGGAAGAAACACGAATAGACTGATGGTGAAAGGAGACACTGGTACAATCTTTCCAAATGATGTTTTTTGTTCATAAACATATTGTTATCTTTTATTATTACATTAATATGAATACCTAGTGTTAAAATTTCTAGATATAAAGGTACGTGTAATTTTAAAGCTTTTAATGCATACTGCCAAATTGCCATAGTGTTTTTTCTTACCTGAAGTCTTTTGATATAAAATTAATATTTTTTAAAACCATTAAAAATATTTCCCCCTTTTTATAATTTGCTTTGGGGGGGGGAGGCATTTTTTTATTGTGGTAAAATATACGTAATATAAAATTTATCATTTAAGCTATTTTAACTCTTCACGGGTATTAAGTACATTCACAAGGTTATGCAAGCAGCACCACTATCCATTTCCAGAACTTTTTAATCATTCAAAAGATTTTTAAACAATATATAACAAGGCCTTAAAATTATTCACACAGGTTTCACTCAGTAATCCCACTAAAGAATTATTAGAAATGCAGGCCAAATATGTTCTCTGCAGTATCATTTACAATAGCAAGTGGAGGTGGGGAAGAATACCTAAATGTTCATGAGGGAAAGAAATAGTTAAATAAATTTTGATACATCTCTTTTCTCAGAAAACCCTTGAGGGTGGAAAGAGAGAACAGTATAAATGTTTGTAATACCTCACTCTGATTAGAAGAATTATTATAGGTTATTTCAATTTTATGTTTTTCTGTATTTTTCTTATTTTGTTTAATAAGTACAGCTTTTAAAACTTCTAAAGTGTTATTTTTAGAAGTGGCACTATGACAAAATCTATGACCTTTCTGTAATTATATTCAATTTGGAAAATAAGACTGTCCATCTCTTCCTCTTGCCTCCACCCATGATGTAATTAATTTTTATAAACTTTTAGCTAATTAAACAAGGAAAGTTTGACTGAACTTCAAGTCCATCTGGATTTTTGAAACATCTGAGTTCAGCCCCTTTTCACTTGAAAATGTTTTTACCTGCTCAGTATTTGTCAAAAGTTATGGGTGATACTTACAGAACTCTACGTACCATTTGGTTGCAATACCTCGCCTCAAATCCATAACCTGCCTGATATAAGTTTTTGTATTACTGATCATTCTTTGATATTTCTCCACAGTCCTCTTTGATTATCGTTTGTCTCTTTCACTGATTTCTCTGCAGCTCACTGATGGGAGTAATTATAACCGACTGGCTTTTAGAAAGCTTACGCCGGCTACAACATGAACTAAGGATTGGAAGTGGGAAGACCAATAGGACCCAGAAATGATAATGGCCTGAACTCAGCCACAAACAATGAGAATGGAAAGTGGAGAGAGATGAACAATATTAAAGAGACAGAACCAACAAGGTTTGGTCACTCATGGGATGGGGAGATGAGGGAGGAGGAAGAGTTAAGGATGAGTCCTGGAATGTTTGGCTTGTTTGATCAGTAGGCAGAGGTGTGATTCTCCGGCAAAGACAGAGAAGCAGCAGCAAGTATTAGGAAAATAGTAATGGTTCCATTTAGAGCATGTGCCAGAGACCTCACATCTTAGAATACGAGCATCTACCATGATGTTCATGATCCCTGGAAGTGACATACTTAGAAATGGCTTTCTGCATGCTCTATGCCCACCTGTGTTAATTTCAATTTTGTGTTTTACACAAGTTCTGACATGTCAGAGCTTTATGACCAGTCTGGTAATTAGGCTATTTCAATTTTGCAGGTACACATCTGAGTAGTTTCATGGGGTCCCATGGGTTAACCATCACACATATACAGATAGAACTCTGCCTTTCAAGAGTCCCATCCCTCCTTTTGTTTCATCTCCTGTCACTTCCCCTAACACACCCTATGCTCCCATCACACATCCATCAGTCCCTTCCTAACTCCATTGCTTTTATAACTTGAGAGATCACTTAGTGTCTCTTTCTCAGCTCTGCCTGGCCCATCTCTCTTAGGCAGAAATTAATTGCTCTATCCTTTGTCCACTAAAAAATAGTACTGGTTTATTGATTTATTTGAGGTTTTTTTCTACTTGTATACTGTGAGCTCCTGAGGGCAAGTACTTTTCTCACTCATCATTACATCCACTGGCACAAAGTAAACACTTGAATAAATTAATGTAAAATAGAGCCTTTGACTGAAAGTTATATTATTAGGACAGCTGAGAAATCAAGGGTAGAAAGATGCTTTCAGGCAGGAGTGGCAAACACCTGATATTCATGCCACAACTCTTATACCTCTTGCTCATAGCAGACATTTGTAATCAATCTTACCACTCTCTAATGTCAAGTCTAAACTTGTCCTCAAAAATCTTTTTATTTGCCAGGTAACCAAGTGTTCAGTTGGAACACCAGATAAAACTTCTTCCCATTCCAGCTAAGGGGAATTAAAGTATTGAGCAGATTATATTAAAATTTATTGTTAAATGGCTTTCTGTATACAATACCTTGACCACAGACAAACAGAAATTTGCTTTTAAAAGGAAAAGATTCAATTTGTATATTCTCTTAATTCCACCCACATAAAATATACAGCCTCCCCACAAGAAGAGCAAAGTACATGAAATCGGCATTTTTTACTTGCTACAAAGGAGATGTGTTGTTATTTTTTCCCACTAAATTCCTACTTGCTCGACTATTTGAAATACAGTAATGGAAACATACTTGTTGAAGTTTATGAGGTACAGAAAAACAGACTTTGGTGCCGGCCCATTCCAGTGGACGGTGTAGCCCTTCTCCAGCATGATCACAGGCTGGTACTGCGAAAAGGTCGTCTTCTGGGTAATGCCCCGAAGCACCATCGGGTAGAATGGGTACTCATCTCGTGCGATGGTCACGGTCAGGTTCTGAGTGCCCCACGCCTGCACATAGACCTACAAAAAAGAAATTAAGAATTGAAGGGAAGAGCATGAAAACTTAAAAGCTAACCAAACATTTCTAGCACAAAACCAAGTGTCTCTCTACTTTCAAAAGAGAGATTCTGTGACCTGTGCCAGACTGAGTAGTAGCCAACTTCATCCTAAGCCACCCTTACAGTGAAGCCTGCTTTAAACTGAAATGGTAAAAACAGACCGACCACACGCTCTGCTAGCCAAGATCATCATCATCGCTTCCACCACAACGGGCCAGCTTATTCATCAGAATATGTGGCCTGTCAAAGAAACCCCTCAATTTAAAGAATACACATACAAGAAATTAGAAAATTAATGTGAAAACTGATACCCTCCACTCAAATATGAGAGACTTTCCTCTAAAACAAGAGATGGAAAATGTAAATATCTCAGAGTTTTGGCTTTCAATTTTCCATGACCTACATCAGCCCAAGAAGTCATTTTTCACCTCTTCAAAAAAAGGGGGTTAGAAAGCACTCTGCGAAACTGGAAAAACATATCAAACTGAGACAAATTTAAAAGTCCTGACTTTTTTCCAGTGGCACTTGAGCCCCCTGCTGTGCCAAAATAAAACCTCCCCTAATGTATCCTCCAAAGAACAAATCTCAAAACAATTTCCTAAAACAAATGAGTATCCTATAGCCGATTTCCCAGAAGTATTCAAACATTTCCAGAATACTGCGTTGAATCCACATTTCTCTATTTTTCTCTTTTGGTCATTTCTACAGTTCTGTCTGTATTGATTCCCCAATTACATATCCTTTGAGCCAGAAAACCTTCTTAACGCTCATTCACATCTGACTACTTCAATATAATACTCTTCTCTACTGACATCACTTAAAGATTTAAAATAAAGACATAGAAAAAATATATTTTGAGACTATTATCTTCATTTAAATATATATTTAATAAATACTTCACTATATTTTGCATATGTATTATTTGTGTTTACATTTATGTAATTATAGTTTATATAATAGTTTATATAAGCATAGGTTAAATACAACGTATAATAGAATATATGTGTGTGTGTGTATGTATGTATGTATGTATGTATGAATGTATGTATGTATATATGTCTTACCTTCTCCCAAATCCAAGAAAGATTTGAGGTGGCACATGTAACCTTAATTCTCCTTATGTTACCACCTTTCTTCCTGAGCACCTTATCCCTTGGGCCAGCAAAGATCAGACATTCCATTAAAATAAATGTACAAATAGCTAAATAATGTTTTTTCTGTCTTGAGATCCAGCTGCTTCTACCTTTTGCTTAAAAACGCATTGTATCATACATTACCCAAGTAACAACAAATGGCTGCAGATCTGGGCTTCTAGCCCAAATTCCAAATTCTCTGGAGAAAATTTCCGACCTGTGGTCCTACCATTCCCAGAGCCTCCTGGGAAGTATTAGATGACTTGTTTCTTTCTTCATCTTCAAATAAAAATAAGATTACCACCATCCTGGTTTGTAAGATAGAAGGATCGGGTTTCATAGTCTCAAATACAGTAGAAACCACAGAGTTTACACACTCCTTTATAATAATTCAAAAATATAAAGTTTCATTAGTGAGCACATACGACTTTCAAGATAGACACACAATCATACCACCTTTGAATACACATGACTAGCAAGAAAGTTAGCTAAAACTACAGCTACAAAAGAATTAAACCTTTTTCTTTTTGTTTTAATTCTAGAATTTCTACAGCTTCCTAAGTATTGATGTATCAACTTAATTTTAGGGAGTGATTCTAATTAAGAATAAAAAAAATGGAAAAAAGAAATTGCATTTTAAACCACATTCTTTTCTTTTTTTACTATAGTTAATTCTCCATTCATTTCTTGTCCTCCCACTTAGGCAAGTATAGTAACTTAGGCAAGCATAGTTTTGTATTTTTTGTTTTTTTTCCCCATCATGAGAATGAGAAATCTCACAACAAAAAAGCTAATACTTCATTAAAATTAACCAGAAAAGCTCCCCAGTCCTTATCCCTCGTAAGCCCTTTGTCTTGCTTATAGATAAGAATCATTTTAAAGTTTATTTTATTTAATTTAAAAATATCATTCTTTAGCAGTCTTGATTCAAAATCAGAAGAGCAATGAAGAATTCTGCTCCAAGAAGCTTCTACTACAGAAGGCTTTGGTGGTATAAACCACATACGACTCAGGAGGCCCAAGAAGTTGAAAAGCAGGAGCAGAGGAACACACCCTTGAGGGGCAAAGTAGCCAGAGCTCTGAAAAGGGACTTCATCAAAGACTGGTCCTTCCCCAGGAAGAAAACACCCAACAAATAAGAGCATTGAGCAGCAAGCCAACAAGGAAGGCTTCTTTCCTGAAAGCCTGTGGGACTATCAGAGTCTAATATCCCTTGGAAGATTCTTTGTTCTTCCCCTAATCCTTCTCTCCATGCTCTAATTATCCTTTTCCTTTATTCTTTTATCTCCCTTGATGTCTATTATTAGAGCCTATGATTTAGTTGACTAAAATATGGTAATAAAATTCTGCTCCCTTCAAAATTCTGGGCAACTGGTACCCCCACCTGCAATCTCTCCATCTACCCAAATATCACTATCAAAATCATTATTGCAACTTAGAGCTCTGCCCTCATATAATACTAATTGCAGCAAGCACTTCACTATGTTGCCAAGCCATAGGCTAAATGCTTTACATGTAGTCATACATTCTATCTTCACAACCAGCCTTGTTTGTAGGAGAGGATCTAGAATTATCCTCTTTGTGCACAGCACAGAGTAGTTAATTAACTTGCCCAACTCATGTTTAAGGAAATAACAAAGGCAAGATTCAAATCTAGACAGCCTGGCTCCGACATCTGTGCCCTTAACATACTATCTCTCAAATGAGTCCATCCTCATATACTAGGCATCCAGTTAATAAATGCACACTAGCTTAATGCTTCCAAAGAAGTGTTTCCCAATCTACATCATCCCCTTCACAATTTCATAGACATTATATCAAAATATAATCTGAAGAATTTCCCTTGGATTCCTTCCTTGTCCACTCATTTCCAATTCCCAGCTTTGCCTCTGGGAACACCTATCTCACTTTCCATGTGACAGATATTCTGCCCCAAAAGTTAGACTTCCATATTTAGTAGAGCTAATGACCCTGAAATCAAAGAATAAATCTCCCTCTCTGCAGGCGTAGCTATAGTATGGCAAGAAAACTTGGCCTAAGACTCAAGAAATATGGGTTCTCACACCAACCATATTCCAATATTTAACCAAGGATAAATCATCTCACCCCTCTTGTTCTCAAGTTTCTATTTGTTAAGTTGGTTTGGAGTGGGGACGCTTTAAATAAAATTCTCTGAGTCCACGGTTCCTAATGAATATTTGTCCTTTTTTTTTTTCTTCTAAAGAAACTCATGCTTTGGAAAGTATCGATCATCCTGAAGAGCTGAATAGTGCTTCTCACAGAAGCAGTGCTGTCAGGAGCTGGTAAGTAATCAGGCCTCATAATGCACTGGCCATAGTTACCTGGGCATAGTTCCCACTGCAAACCACTGCATTCCATCTCGTAACATTTACACAGCTTGGATGGCGGATCAGGTAATTGTCAATTCTTCCCACATAAGCATCCTTGTATCCTGTCACAGAGCCATCAATGTCATGGAATATGGAATTCTTATCACCATCCAGCTCACAATCTTCGAACCAGGGGCCACGTTTTCCAAAGAAGACATTCAGAGAGACCTGACAGCAATGGAAAACAAGGACACCACAAAATGAGGGCTCTTGCCATCTTAGCATGCTCTGCAAATATCCAGCTGCGTATCCATTACAACTGCTTTATGGTTAAAGTAGTTCTGCGTCACAGTTCATAGCTGTCAACTATGGCACCCAGTCACTCAAAGTTTTCAATTAATTATGACATGCTTGTGGGGAGAAAATCCTTGAAGCCTTGTGGAATTCAAGAAGCAAATGTTAAACTTTATCTTTCGTGTTTCCCCTTTTTCCTACTTAAAAACTATTACTTGCTCTCCAGACAAAACTATCTGTGGAAAGAGAAATTAGAACAGTGTGGAAAAATTCACTAAGCAGTCATAGTTTGTTAAAAAGTGTAAACTTTACACTTAAGATCTGTGCATTTCTATGCATGCAGATTATACCTCAATTGAACAAAAACCTGTAAGTTCTAGCTAGAAGTTTTACTTCGTTCCAAATGTTTTAGTTCCTTGTTCTTATGACTCTCCCAATCAAAAAATAAGTACAGTTCCAAACTGAAACAGAGTCAAAAGGTTGCCTTCATGTGGTTGGATGACCACTGAATTTACTAGAATCTTCTGAAAAGTATATGTCACTTTCTCTCTCCTGAACACAAACCAAGCTCAGCTCAGTAATTTTCATGTCAGTTAAGAGTTCATTTGAAGCCTTTATTGAACACATAGCACACAGCTGCATAGCAGGCTACAGGTGACATGTTTTATAGTCTTTAGCTGCTTCTTATTAGTAGTAAAGTAATAATGTTATTCTAACCATGCAGATACACCTCTAAAATGCTTTTATGAACTCGTCACCCTGGGATGTTTTAAAATCAACTGAACATCTAAATGGTAAGCAACCCAATGGAAAATCATTGATGTTTGGGACAAGTGGCTCTAGGTTCTTAGTTCTAGGCTTTCCCCTCTTTATCCCTTGTACCTCCCATGGTTCTATCTATGAGAAATTTAGGGCATATTTTCCATTTTTAAGGTAGAAGAAATTTGGCAAATTGCTCCCTTTACGAACTATTCCCACAGCCTCACTACCAATGGGAACTCTAGGCTGATGAACCACTGGACATAACTGCAGATTCTCTTAAGGCTGTTGGAACTCTAGAATTCTACAACAAATACCACATCTAACAAACTGATTTTCAGTATGACCATGTCAGTGGTCAGTAAACTGTAAATATGGAGAGGTCCACATGGGCAATAAGCAAACCTCCCTACTAGAGAACTGATCCAAACTCACTCTATTTATGTTAGAAGCTATCTTGTAATGTAGCCTTGCCTCTTCCCTTGGAGTCATGAAAGAGAACCAGCCAACTAAATCAACATCCCAATCTGTACCTGTGCCTCTGTTCCAAACCTCGGCTATTCTAGAAAACCAGATATAAACTCTAGTAAAATATCACAAGTTCTATTTTAAATTGGGCAAACACAGAGTTTGCCTGTGGATGTGAATGAGAGAACTATGAGCCACTTCCAGCTGTTGCTGCCTATGGGAGGAGGGATAGAGATGGTCTGAGACTCAATCTCTCTATGTCACTGTCACCTTGGAAATGGTAAAATGGGAGGAGTATGTAATCAGATTGTCCTGTATATTAGAGGTAAAGGAGGTACTGATAAAACTATTAAGGAAAACTATTTCTGTGGGCTACTACATTGTAAACAATTATTTCTAAATCCTTTTTGTAACCTTCACAAGAACCTTCCACTAGTTTCTATCAAAAATAACCCCATTTGTTTCATACTACCCCAGTATTCTTCTTCTTTTCCAACCTTTTATCCTCTAGTTCTCCAGCAGAATAGACCCCAGAGAAGTAAAATACCAGGCAGAACCCAAACCTCTTCATGAATTATTACAACAAATTTCCCAAAATCATGTCCTCTTGTTCCTATGAAACTCTATAATCCCCATCCCTATGTCAGCACTTTAAGTAATTTTCCCTTTCAAAATATCACTTGTAAGTTAAAAGGACTCAAGTCAAAGTGACTCAAGAAAGTTAAAGTGATGGGACAGAGTGTAAGAAACTAGAAGTTGCTTTTGCATATATACAAAAATCATATATACTCCCAGTCATAAAGACTTAGTCACAAATCCTGTCTTTTTATCTTTGAAATGTACTGTCCCTTCTCCTCCCACCGCAGTCACTATGTGCGAACCACAAGAACATACTTACATGTGGACCAAATTTCACAAGGGAGATGTTATTCCTGGGGGTTATCTGCCAGGAATTCTTCATGAGGAAGCCAATAGCACTGGTATACCTATCTGGAGTTGGCACATATTTTTTGAAAGTGCACCTGGTGAGATGAATGGGCCCATCATAAATTTGAAAGCCTCTAATTGGGAATGTCCTGTTGAAATACAAGATTTTTTTTAATGCACATGGGCTCTTCCCTTTAATAGCTTATGTACTTGCTTTATAAATACTCTTTAATATCCTGTATGCACTAAGCACAATTCTAGAATACAGTGGTAACCACAACAAGATCCCTGATCAAATAAAGCATACACTGTAGTGAGAAAGGCAAAAAGAAAAACAAAGGGTAATTACAGATAAGTGCCATGGAGACAAGACATAGCAATACAATACATTGGGTAGGAGAGAGATGCTTTTTCTGGATAGAATGCAGGTCTCTCTGAAGAGGTGACTTTTGCTTCCTTGAATCAACTTGGTTAAGACCTTTTATTTGGTAACTCATATACTTTAGTTTTGGTTCCAAAATCCGAAGCATGAGAACAAAAGACAAATCTATGCTTAAACAGAGAGAACTTTCTTTCAAGCCTTGACAGTAGCAAGGTGAAATGATATACTTAAAAGTATAAAAGTATAATTCCTCAAGGCTAACTATGTCAAAGGGGAAGCTAAATTGAGAAATTAGTTTTATTCACTTTCCTCCTTTCTGTTCAAACATAAACTCCTTAATCATATAGTATTAATCATAATTAATGTTCAAAACCCATAATACTCTGGATCCCTTAGGTTTCTCTCCTTTTAAATTACTTGACGGCATTGCAGAGGATTTCTATAGAAACTAAGTTTACAACTTGGCAGTGTTTTACAATAAAAGCATATACGCTAGCAAGAAATCGAATAGCCTGGTTAAAAATCTATGCATCTTTACGTATTTCTAAGGATATATCTCAAAATGTTTCTCTCACATAGAAAAGGTTGTACAGATAAGGTAAAATAAAAACTGGAATCTTTGTTTTGGAAAATCCTCCTTAGCAAAGTAGCAATAGGCATTTCAAAATAATGCTGGAGGCCAATGTAAAATAAAAAGAATAAAATTGAATTGACTGCCATCATACTGCAGCCTATACCTCAACCAATACAGCTGTTTTTCTTTAATCTGTACATTAGAAGAGGTAGATATAGCCTAATTATGAAGAGCACAGCATTGAATCCAAACTAACAAGGTTTGCATCCCACCTCAGTTACCTTATGCAGCAAGATGATGACGGTGCCTACCTCATTGGGCTTTGCAAGGATTAAGTGAATTATTTAGAACAGGGCCTGATATGTCATAAGCATTTAATAAATGTTAGCTATTAAAATTCCATAAAGTTCCTTTCCCAGAGACTTCCATGGTCTAACAAGAGTTTGCACAGAGCATAACATAGAACGGCATTCAATATTTACCAATGACAAGCACAGGGGTAGTGAAGCCAAGCCTAGGTCACCCTTTGCCGGAAGCTAGTAAAGCCTATCTGCCAACCCTCACCCTCTGCCTCCGAAAGCTAAGAGTCTGTTTGCCCCATCCCCCTGACCCATCCTAGCCCAATGTGCAGACAGAATGTAGAACTCTAAGAGAACTGATACTTGAAATCATACATTAGCTTTGAGGCATGGCCTAATTTAGAACACTGGTTTTGCTCTACCTAGTTTTCCCACAAGTAAAATGAGGACAACTCCAAATTGTGTCTCAGAACTGAAGTATGGATTAATTAGTTGACAGTTCCCTAAAAGCTCTGAAGAATCTTTCTAGTGCTAAATGCTATTTTAATGACTCTGATTATTTTGACAGAAAGCATGCCAAAAGTCTACCCCCATATCCCCTTCAACATCTGAAACACTCTTAATTATACAGCCGTGGTTAGGTTTTGAGTCAGTTTTGGCATCTATCAACTCTTATTTTCTAGGACTCTTTTCAATAGGTAATTTCCTTTTTCCAGTGGCTATTTCTGAAAACCAACATCACAAATTGAGGGAAAACTGACCTAATGTCATAGTTTATGGTTTGGCAACTCTCTGTGGCTCAAGAAAAAGTAAATAAAACCACCAGCTTATACAAGACCTTATATAAGGAATAAGAAACAAAACAGGTTCCTTCATTAGAAAATTGGTAATGAAATCCATAGTGTCTGTTTAGTAGTTGATGCTCCAGAATTCCAGAGGATAATACACAAATAGTAACAGTGATAATAATAATAATAATAATAATAGTTTTAATGATGGTATTGTTGGGAAAGTGTCACAGGAGAAACCAATCCATCCAGGATGATTACAGAAACTTCCAGAATGGTTTAGGTTTTTCCTTTATTGTTTAAATTTAACATTCCACTGTGAAAGCGATGCTTACCTGTTCCTGGGTAACGTCCGAGGCTTCTGGTCTATTCCTCCAATGCCTATGTACTTGTTCTGACCACCCTGAAAGCCATAATTCCTGCTCTCTCCGACAAAGAGAGATTCAGATACCTCCTGGCTGGAACCTTCATCACTTGGGAAGCTCCCATCACTGTTAGGATGAGAATAATCATTAACCACACATCTCCAGGAAATTTAAATTGACCCTTGAATGAAAACAAGCTATAACTTAAAAATAGCTAAAAATTTTCAAAGCAGCCAGTAGCTCTTACTAATACACATTAATGAATTATCAAAAAGTACTTCCAAACTGTGAACATACCTCTCATAAATTAATACAAATTAAGTATATTGTAAATTAGTGGTTTGCAAATTAGATTTAAACAAATGAAATTTAATTAAGTAGCAACAATTGATTATTTTAGGCTCAAGCAACAATATTGCAAAAGGGGAGAATAAACTTGCTCTGAATACAACAGTTAGATGACAAGCATGTTTAAGATGGCAATAACTGTTACATAGAGAAAATATCAAAAAGTTCAGTTCTTAAAGACCATTGAGAAATTCAACCAGCTTCTAAGAAATATATTTAATCTGCTTCCAACTCTTACTCCCTTCCCTCTTTATTCCATACTTTTTAAGCTCTTTAATCTAATGCTCATGTGTTTTCTTCTAAGCAAAAACACAGACTGGGCCTACCCTTCTGTGGAATTCCAGCTATATTAACCTATTACTTTGGTATGAATTCAATTAATCAATAAAAATGTATTTTTGGCCCTCTAGTGGTATCAGGCAGCATGTGCTTTTTTTTTTATGTTAAATAATATGATATTCCTGTGTTATTTCCAAAAATAAAGTAATCAATAATCACGAGTTATTTTACCTACGACTTTAAATAATCAGAAGTATTTTTAAAGTAATTACAAACCTGGCAAAGGTCAGTCCTATTCCATTATCGGCAAATCTGTAAGAAAAAAAGAGAACGAGGGAACATTTTAATTTACCAAATCACGTAAGATATAATTCTCTCAATATTTGCCATGAAATCCAGGAGGTTGCAATGTTTATTCTCCAAGAACACATGAGAAATTTCGCTTCTCAATAACTAAAGGCACAGACTCCCCAGTGAAGGCACCTGGCTCAAACCTCAGCTTTGCCAATTACTAACTGTATGGGCAAATTACTCAACCTGTCTCTCCCTTAGTTTTCTCACCTATAAGTTGATATAATAATATAATCTTCCTCATAGGATACTTAAAAGCATTAAACATACTAATTAACTTCAATCATTTTAGAACAATGCTTGGTACACAGTAAGCAGTATATTTGTTATAATTATTTTTATAATTATTTTTAAAAACAATTAGATTATGGTAGTCTCTTCAAAATTTTTCAACATTAGTACCCAAGCTATCTCTACAGATTTAATATGTCAATTTTTTTCACATGGTAAAAGACAGAGAAGATGGTAAAATGCCAGGAAGCTAATGTCAGTGCCAGCCAGGAAAAAAAAAATGGTTTTCTAGACTCTCAAACACCAAATCTTAGCTCCATATATATCAGACTTCTCCTAAAACTGTATAAATAGGAAAAAAAAAAAAAAAAGTGAGATGCTCACTGCGCCTCAAGTCATGTTAAGACATAAGTCAACAAATTTATTAAGGTGGACTTCACAACTTTTGTTTTGAATGGCAGTAAAAGAGCATCAAAAAAAACTTTGAGTTTCCAAGAGGAAGGAAAAAAAATCCAGGTAGTTTCAAAATCTTTATTTAGTTCTCTGACATAGACCAGGTTTGTTATATAAAGTTAAATTCTCAGTTTCTGTTCAATCTCATCAAAAAACTCTCATGTCACCAGACAAGTTCAGTTCCAATAAAAGCAGCCAAATGAGACAATTCCAAACATTTGCAGTCTGTTAATGCTAGCCTACTTCCTCAGAGCTTGTCCTCTCTATTAGTAACAATAATATCACTCCAGAAACCACCACTGTACTTTCAGTCTACCAGGTTTTTCAAAATAGCCTAAAAAAATAAATACATCAGTGTCATCAGATAATAACTTTGTAGAGAATACCCACGCTGAATTCTGGACAACAATGTCTCCCCCTCTGACCCAAGCTCCATGGTCATTATTTTTAAAAGCAATGAGCCTGTCAATCAAAGCAGCAACACGTGGCTTTTCAGGGTCACCATCCTGATGAGGCCGAAACCTTTAAGTTGGGAGGGGGAAAAAAAGACTTTTAAAAATAGTTATGAAAAAGCAATGGAAATCAGCTATTTATGATTATAAGCTTAAATATCAAAAAGCAGGATTTAAATTTGACCAAAAACAAAGAAAAAAAATCTTACAACACAACCTAATATTTGTTATTTCAAATATCAGAAAAAATTATTATATTTATTTATAGAAGTTTACAGAGTACTGCTTTCATATCTTCTTAGTTATTTTTTAAAATCAACGTATAGAATGAACACTAAAACCATTTTAAAAAATAAAAACAAAAATCCTTAGACCAGAAAATCTGGCATGTTTTCACAAATTCTAAAGCTCCATGATACTAATATAAACTTACTGAATAAATTAATTATATATTTTGACACATATGTATTTAAACTGAAGTATTATTTGAGTTGTGGCTGGTGAAATGTCAGAGATAGAGAGATAAAACTGGGTTTTATACCTTTAAAAAAAGCCTAAATTTAAAATAGATTGTATTTAACTGACTTATAAAAATCAAATTTTATCTTTTCTCTCTCTTCCTTCTAAAGCATTTATAAGGATCTTAATGAAAAAGTCAAAAAAATTGGCATCAAAAACTATTCACAATAACAACTCAAATAATTCCATAAGGCCACCTATTTAAAAATAAGATTATTTCTATCTTAATCTTACAAAGGAATGGTTGGGGGAGGAAAAAACTAGACTGCTTTCAGAAACCAATTCAGCAGGTTAAACTTTTCAGTCACATAATCAAGAAATATCATTTGTACAAATTCTACTACTACCACAGTTATTGGTACACAGTAGGTGCTCACTAAATGTGTCTGATGGGAGAAGCAGCTATGCACAAAGAACAGCAAGTGCAAAGGTTGTTAGGCATGAGTGGGTGTGGCATATCCACGGAGCAAGCAATAAGGCTGGAGAGTAAGAAGCAAGAACTTAGAGAGGCCCGGATGTGGTTCTTTATTCTACATGCAACAGGAAAGCAGAGAGTAGAATGGCAGTTGCCAGGACTGGGGAAGGAGGAAATGGGGAGGTGTCGGTCAAAGGGCACAAAGTTTTAGTTATGCAAGAAATTCTAAAGATCTACTATACAGCATAGTGCCTATTGCTAACAATGCTGTACCATCTACTCAAAATCTGAGAAGATAGTAGATTTTAGGGTAAGCGTTCTTACCAAAAAAATAATAATTTAAATTTTAAAAATAATAACAATAAAGAAGTGGGAGGAAACTTGGGAGGTGATGAATATGTCTAGAGCCTTGATGGTGGCAATGGTTTCATGGGAATGTACTTATGCCCAAACTCAGACTCAGCGAGTTACATACATTGAATATGCACAACTTTTTACGTGTTAACCACACCTCAATAAAGTAGACAGACAGGCGTGATGGAAAGTCATCGGAAACATGGAATCAGGAACTGATGACCAGATTTCATTTGTTTTTCAAACTGGTCACTAGCTGCTACTTGGTAAAAGGATTGTAGCGTATGGACTGCGAAAGAGACCAGTCTGGAAAACGTTTTATCCCTCCTTGGATTGTGTATGTGACCTTTACACTAAACAGCTCTAATCTAAGGAGTAAAAAGTCTGACTGAGCCGTCACCCACTCTTTTGGCATCGTTGTTACTGCCAAACAGCTTTGCAGTCATTATATAATATTAAGCAGATGGACGAGTTCTGAAAAGGAAACTACACAATGTTCTAAAAGAAAGCCAAAAAAAAAAAAAAAAAAAACCTCAATAAAGCAACATCTGATTCTCTGCTGTGGCCATCTCATTTTTGCTGAAATTCCTATCCATATAAATCAATTGTTGACCACTTGCTTAGATACCCTTTATTTTCATCCTCTTCCCCCACTTGGCGTGCAAAAAATAGATAATTTTCCCAATTTCTCATCATCCTCATTTATGAACTTTCAGCATCCTTCCCAACCCTCTCTTAATTGTCCTCAGCTTTAAATGTGCTAGCTTATTCTCTTGCTTTTCACTTTTAGATGAAATTTTCCGATCTCAAACCGAGGAATTTCTTGAGTTAAAATTTCTCATCTTTGGATTCCTGTAATTTCACATCTCGAAGACACAAGGAAGGGCTCATTTGATTAACTGTTGAGTCAACTTCCACTGTGATGAACAAACTGAGTATCTTCTGGATCTCATGGGCCTGACGTTTAATTTATTGGCTGGCTTATTACTCACTTGTGTGACAGTTTTATCATCTGAATCATGTCTGGACTGCATGAATGCATGTGGGCATATTCTATACATTAGTTTAAACAAAATTAAATGTATACACCAGACACCAAATGTTCCTCTCTTCTATAATCAGTTCTTCTTTTCAATAACGACTTCCAAATGGAGTCTAATTCCTTACAAATATGTATGCATTTATAAATTGGTAAGAGAAATAACAGAGAGCAGAGGAAAAATTACCATTATCATAATATCATATACATATACCTAGCAAAAAACTGGTTAGGCCATTATGGATAGTTTTATTGTCAACTCTAAAATATCAACGGATTCTGAAATATATTTTCACCCATCCATTCATACACATACACATAGTTTAAAGCAGGGAAGAGAGTTAATTTTGTTGTTTAAAGATTTTTCTGTTAATACTAACTTCAAAGTATACATTACTAGTTCTACCAGCTAGTAGAACTAGTAATGAACTCTTTAAAAAAAAAGTAGCAGCAACCATCTAGCAAAGATTTCTTTGCTTTGTCAAAAAACAGTCTCTTCTTGGTTCATGTCATCATCTCTATGCTCATTTTTCATCTTATCTCCCCTAGTTTTTCATTTCATGTCTTGCTCAGCTATTAGATGTCCAGTACCTTGTGTTTCATTTAATAATGCCCATAGTTTCGTAGCTTCTCAAATGCTGTCTGATCACTGCTTTGAAATATTTCAGGCTTGATTTGACCTTTAAGGAATCCCAATGAGTAATTTTACTAATTATACTTCTCAGTTTTTCCTGACCTCATGTCTTATTACTGTGTTTAAAGGATCCTGTCTCACACCTAAATTGACTCTCTGACCTACAGTGTGGCTCCTACTTTATTCCCTTGTGAATAATCAAGTCTGACACCCTTTTCTTAAATGTCTATCAACAGACCCTATTAAATCTAGCCCCTTTGCAACTCCATAAGTTGGCCGATCAACTTGAAGAATGAAAAAATAACATGTACACAATTTGTACTAAATATAACTTTAAGTTACCATCTTTTCCAGAAATTTTTTATTTCCACTAAAGATATTTTATTTATTTTGGCTCATACATAGCATGTAAAAGCACTCAGTTGAAATGCTGATCCATATCCCTACCACATTCTGTGGTTATAAAGGAGAGTAACATAAAGCCTAACTATGATATAAATCTGAGACTACAAATGACTAAACCAGAACTGGCTTAATCATCAAGTTTGAGATCTTGCCCTTTGAAATAGAATTAGTGCAATGTTCCATTTTGACCACTAACAATAAATTCTATATGCCTTGGTTTTCAAGGATTACACCAAAACATTTTAGCTTTAACTTGTTTTTCAATGAATCATATTCTACTTTAGGCCAAATTTGGGCACTTTTTCAACGTATCTCTCTTTTTCTTTCTCCTGCAACTCTAACAGTTTACAACTATGAAAAAAGGAAAGCATTAACTTCTTTGGTATCTTGATAAGATTAAAAAGGCCGGCTAGAGGTCTAGAACAGCAGAATAAATGTTTTTCCAAAACCCTCCTACAAACTTTAAAAACTTCGTTTTAATTATGTTACTGGAGAAAAGAGCACAATGGCTTAACTCAGAAAGTTTTGCTTTGGTAAGATATGGTTCGAGTGTGATTTAAAAGAACCAGCTCTACCTTGCACTGTTATCCAAACAGAGGTATTCTCGTGGGTCAGCACCACTCGCGTTGGTTGTTTTGACGCCTTTGTCAATAAACAAGCCAGCCTGGAAAATATAATAATAAACTGAAATAAATATGAATCCCAAGTTACATCTATGTATGTAATAATTCATGTAAATAAGTTTTAGCTTACCATGTCTACCAAAAAAAAGAGGGGGAAGAAATATACAGCAAAGTAAAGGTATCATGAAAACAGCTACTTTCCTGGATATTTTTAAAATTTTACTCATTAGGTCATTTGCAAATATTTATGTAGTGCCTACCTCGTGGTAGGCACCAAGCACTATACATTAACAAGAAAACTACGGTCTTTGCTGTTACTTATACATAAACTAGAAGACATGCAATTAAATAAACAATTACAACACAGTGTGATAGCGTATGATAAAGGAAGTATATGATGCTTTGGCAGCATGTAGCAAAAACCAAGATGAGACTTTTGGCAAAGGTGGGAGTGAGAGGATTCAGGGACTATCTCCTAAAGAAAAGCGACGTCCAAAAGCTTGAAGGATGGGGAGGAATTAACCACACAAAAGAATAGGTTGAAGATGAAGGGCAGGGAGTAGGTGGGAAGCAGCTGCAGACCCCAGAGTAAAATAATCAATGGAATCATTTTTAAGACCAGAGATGAGAGAGGGCATGGAACATCTGAGAACAAAAAAAAAATTTTAATGGACTGACAAGAAATGTTTGGAGAGAGGAAAGGTAAGCAAGGAGGAGAAATAGAAACGAAGACCAGGTGATACTAAGCTGATATGCTAAAGAGTAAAAACAACAGACTTTTAATAAAGGTAACGTAATCAACTACATTTGAAGAAAGAATACTCTAGCTGTGAAATGGATAATGGTTTGGAAAGGGACAAAAAAAAGAGGTAAGGGATGAGGTAGGAGACAACTGCAGTAACGCAGAGAAATGAAGACGACCCAGACTTGTGGCAGCAATAACGGAAAAATGGATAGAGTAGTACCGACACCATTTAGTAATCAATAAATTTCTAAGGGCGAGGGAGAGGGAGCAATAAAGGTTCACATATTTCTAAGTTTGGGCAATTAGGTGGTTAGTGGTTTCATTCATTGAAACAGATATGGGAATGCGTCTGGTGATAAAAATAAGGATTTCAGTTTTGAATGCATTTTAATTGTGCCCCTAAGACCTCCAGACGGTATTCACAGGCAGTCAGATGCGATTGACCTGGACTAGATTTGGGAGGCAGGAGCAACAAAAGCCACAGAGGCCAGTGTTTATTTATGACTGATCTAAAGATGACAGGTTCCTCTCTGAGCACACCAAAGGTTCAATTTCCTTTGGCTATAAAGTATCACTCTAGATAGTCAGTCCCAAATTTAACACATTAAAACCTAATCGTCCACTTATGATTTATATCTAATATGCTTATAATTAATAGAGTAAATAATGACGTGTGGTATATGACATTAAAACTTAATCAGAATGAGGTGTTTTTATACCACGTAAAATTAGAACATTTTGCAGAATTCCATTTTGAAATGCTACTTTCAATAATTATTATCCTTAACCAATCAACTCACAAAAACCATAATTCTGTGTAAAGTTTTTTCCTCTGTCAAGTCTTCGTCAAGTGAGTCTAAGCTCTTCAATTATAACAACTTAGATTTTTAAAGGATCCTGTGAGTATCACAAATGGAAAGTTTAATTGAACTTTGATGTGAATCACATCAAGGTAAAGAATCTGTGCACTGTATCATATAATGAAAATATCAAAGTGCCTTGTGAGCACAAAATGAACTAGATGTATTTGTCACCAAGGGGGTGAGGGCCAAACACCATGGAAACTGGATCTCTTAAATGGCCTTTAGTTTCTTTGACCTATATCATTTTAAATTAGGTCAAACATTCGTAAACAATATTTCACTATTTACATAATTAGTACTAAATGCCCATAGGACACTTTATCAGTACTAAGAAATATCAGAAGTATATGACCTAATATGTACATCCTTAGAAACGTGTAATATTAAAGGTTAGAAAAAAGATGAGAGGGAAGGAGAGGATGAGGATGCATGAATCAAGTCCATTGTGATAATTACTCAGATTGCATGCCCATGTGTGTGTTAGTGTATACACCTGTGTGTATATAAAAAGAAAGCTCTGTATACATCCTGAACATGGAAGGGTTAGCAGCCTGCTTTTTAATCACAAATTACTTTCTCTGATGACAAGGTTTACCTAAAACTGACATTTCTCAGTTGTAATCACAATAGTCCATCCTTTATTCTGTAAATCACATGTACTAATTATTAAAACTTACGAACCTACCTTAAAACTTGAATGGACCCTGTTGTTATAAAATATACCCAATGGAGTAAGTTCTGGTTTCGTTAAAAGCTGCAATCCACTGGATTCCCCAGTAGGTTCCTTGTGGAATAAATACCATATTCCAGCATCCTATAATTAAAAGGGCAAGGTCATTAAAAGCCTCCTTTACTAAAGCCAGTCTACGAAACACCCTCATAAACTAAGCACTTCACAAGAAAGTTTAACCTTTTTAATACATTGTTTCAGATTAGGAATTGACCGTAAAAAAGTTACGCACTCATCTCGCATCCTGAAAGCAATTACATCATGATGTTTTTAAAAAAGCAAATTTAATTTTGCTTGCAGGATTAGACAAAAGATAGAAATAACAGGCTGACAACAAAATATGTTTTCAAAATAACTTTCCCATTATCTACTTTAAAAAGTTATGCAGAATTATAGCCAAACAAGCCTGCCTTCCTTCCATGTGACCAGGACAGCACAGCCTTTTAGCAATATAGGGGTTTTTTTTTCTGTTTACCTCAAAACCTGATCAATAGATGAGTCATACCTATTAAACAACTATCCGCTAACATGCAGAGCTCACTGACTTCTTTCAAACAAGTCCAATGCCCTTCCTGTCCTGAGGCAAATTTTTGCCAAGTAAAAAAAACCACCCCATGCATGAATCGGGATGCTGTTTCAGGCTGGATCCTGTCTATTCAATTTCAGTATTACTGACCTTAACAGAAGCAGCAGAATAGTTTAAAATGTTTTGACACTCAAAATGATACATAAAAATCAAAATTAAATGCTCTTAATCCCGTGACAATTTTTTATTTTACAATTTTGTTAAAAACCAGCCCAGTGTAAAGGGCAACTTCACATGATGAGACTTTGATTAAACAGGTTGTTAAAACTTAAACAGTCTAGAAGTATGGTATTGATTCAAACTTGGTAAACATTCATTTAGTGCCTACTGCATGCCACGTGTACGGTAAGGCTAATCTCAAAGAATTCATGGTTTAAGGAGAAATACAGACGGAACTAAAATATACGTAATAAATGCCATATTAGCTGTAATAAAAAGTCTTTTGGGAGCATGGAGGAAAGATGAATTGTGAAAAGCATATATATCTACACATCAAAATGAATGCAACATTTAACATTTTTCCATAAGTGTATAGATGAGTCTTAATAAAACAAACTACTCTGAAAAATGTGTTTGCCACACCTGCTTCTTTGGGGCACAAAACAGACCATGGAAAAAGACTTGGGTTATGGAGAAGGCTCCATATCATAGCCCTATAAACCGAGGGAGGAGCAATGGAGTTTGGGGATGGAGGTAGAGGGAGAATGAGGGGGTAGCAGCTGCTTCCCGCTGAACACTGTGGTGTCAAAACAGTTAAAGGGAACTTTGTAAAAAGGCAGTGGAAAGGTACAAGCAGAAAGAGTTTGATTGACTTTGGGAGGAAAACTCTCGCCAAAACATGAGCTTTACTGGAATAGTTTTTCTAGAGAAAAGAAAAAAAAAAAAAGAACTCAGAATGACAAGGAAGAATAACATCATGAGGATGTAAAAGGGAGAGACCTGCTTTCTTCTTTTCTCACATGAGCCCCAGTAAGGGTTTCTGACAACCTCACCTTACATTTTTTATAGACTATTTCCAATTTGCTTTGATCTTCCACCCATGACTTCTGAAAACAGCTGAAAGGAATCTCTGCTCTGGCTGTTCGTTTATAATGTAACATAGATCATAAGATGATCCTGGCATAAGACTGCTTTCAATCTCTCCGTCATCTTTATCCAAAACTCATCTTCCAGTTAGAAACTTCAACACAAAATCCCATATGGTCTTGACAAATATTTGATGAAAAATGAATGAATGGAAACTGGAAATGATTAAATGTCCAGGTCTCTGCCCAGTCAAATAAGAATTTTATGTTTTTAAGGAAAATCACAAAATGTGAATTCCATCATCACCTAGTGATGCCCGTATTCTGTTTCTCAAAGAAATACTCCCTTCAACTAATCTTTCACTTCATCCTAGAAAACAATGCTAGATTAAGATTTTAAAAAGGAAAGAAACACCAAATATCCATGATGTAGAAATATGAATATTTAGGTACTACTGCAAAGCTCATTATTTCTGTACTGGAGTTTTCAGCACACATATAATCATAATAGTATAAAGTCTAAAAGATTCATTTCAATGTTATAAATTATCAGTTTTAAATCACACTCAATTACAAATTTAAATTCTCCAAGCTTATCCAGGAGACATTTCTGTCATGCAAGAATAGTTCATTTACTCTTTTTTAAGTTATTCATGTTTGTGAAATAATTCAAGGCACACAGTTAATTTAAGGTACACAGTTGAGTTTAGCTGCTTTACCAAGGAGATGAAATCCTCAAGCGTACATGATCCCTGCAGTTAACAAAAAGATGTACCTCTTGACCAGAGTGATAACTGTCATAATCTGCAGGATAATCCATTCTCATGAAGAAAAGCTAAAATTTTCTTTGTTCATCAACATTAAAACTGAAATGATCAGTTACTTGGCTACATCTGACTTAAATACGAGAAACCATAAAGACTATACATCACACAGTGAAATTATACCCTGGAGATGACATAACCCTAAAGATTAGCCCATCTCTTTTCCTCCGTTTGGCATATGTCTTGCTATACTCAGAGACACTGTCATAAGTGATTTTTTTTTTTTTTTTTTTACATTGACAAGATCATTTTATTGGGACAGTTGCATAACTCTTTATTTAATTTTGGTCAGGTCTTTTTCTCATTTTTACCATGTGGCATTTATATTGACATAGAGTTTCTGTCTATTATTCATTTGATGGGCACCAGGTAAACAAGTTAAAAACCTAAAAATGGAAAGTTGAGCTAAATTTAAATTAGTTGACTCATAAAATTCATGATATAGAAATTACTGAACATTTCAAACGAACTTATTTTTTTATTAAAAATAGTACAGTAAAACATAAAGATTATTTTAAATGATTGCTTCACTGATAAAAAATGGAGCATCATAAAACTCATCTAATGCTATAAAAGTTAAATATTTTATTATTATGAATATTTTTAATTATGACTAGTAGCTATTTTAGGAGAAGAACAAACTTTTCCCTATCCTTACATTTCTGACTGGTCTAATAACCAAATAGACATGAGACAGAGTAGCAAGAGAAAATAATCAAATTTAATACATGAGAGAGTCAGAGACTCCACATGCAGAAGAGGTTCAGAGGTAGAAAGCGAACATGGGTATCTAAGACATTCTGAGCTACGTATGAGGTAAGGTGCCTTGGAGGCCTCAAAGGGTCATTGCAGGATGATAAAAGAGGCTGGCATAAATGATTTAGAAGAAACAGAAGAACCATCTCAACCACATTCTGCTCTCAACTAAATAAGTAGTACCAGAAAACAATATGATGTTGGAGATAGATTGCTACACATTATGTTACATCCATAATGCAACATCTATATACGAGAATATTTATAAACATGAAAACAAAACAAACGAACAACAATAAAAAAAAGCACTTGAATATTATTTACCTGTGAGCCTGCAGCTGCATTATTAATCAGATTATTGTTGGGATGAGCAATCCAGAAGGTTGAAACAGCCCTGCAAGGCATTTTTTAAAGGTGATTTAAATATTCATCATGAAAAATCCTGCCAACTAAAAACTGCCCCCTAAACCACTTCCCCAAATGTCAAAGGCCTTGATCATCATACATGAGTTCTCTCTGCCAACTACTCACATACAGTCAGTGGCAGGCACGGGGACGTAATTTCCAAACACTTTTTCCCGCATGATGGTGCACATGGAGTTGTTCCTGTCAGTGGGGAGGAGGGTGCCGGGCTTGGTGAGGAGTCCTAGATTGTGGAACAAAGTATTTCTCTGTTCAACACCATCTTCCAAAAAGAAACAATGACCTAGTGTGTCAAATCCAATGGTGTCCTTTATCTGCAGAAATACAAGTGTAGGATGTCATTGGTAACAAGATTGATTGTGGTTTAAGTAACAAGCACTATTTAGTGCAGCATGCTCGGTACAAAGAAGTTTTAATCTTATCTGAAGAGGCTTTTATTGATCTCTTAAGAAAATAATTTGGGTAGCTAAAAAAGTAAGCTTCCTTTCCACAGAAAACGGCAGAATTCTCAGTAAAAGCAGGGTAGCACAAGATATGTGGTGCAAAGCTTATATAAAATCAAGAAGTCATGAGAATTAAGGAGAGGTATCTGCTTCAGTAATATCCATCAACATAATATGAGGCAACTTACCAGCAAGCCATCTGTCCCATGCACAGTGATACACCGAGAGAAGCTGTGATGAATAGACAGTCCGTCTACAGATGTGGCATGTCTATACCCTCCTTTATAATCCACATCTCCACACAGATGAAAATGAACAGGATATCGTCCCAACTGCTGCTGACCCATGTGTTTCAATTCCACATAAGAAAGATGGACTGAAGTAAAATTTTTCATTATCTATAAGTCAAGGTAACCAAAATTATGATACATTTCATTATAGGAAAGTAGCAAAATATAGTTTTAATAGAAAGTGTCTGAAGGATAATACATTTTCAAACATTTATTGTCTTTCACATCCTATTTTCTTGGATTCCCTGTTAATAACAGCAAATGCTGCTTTACATAAGTGATTGCTTTAAAGAGCTATAGAAATAGCATCTTATTAGGAATAAAAGGAAAGGTAACCAGGAAAGTTGCAGAAATAATTTCTGTATATGTGTTTTGATTTGTTCAAATATTTTGGCCAGTTCCAGTCTCATCTTGTTCTTTTATTTCTATAATTTCCATTATAGTTTGATAGTTATTTCTAAATCATCTCTCAATATTTTTATTGGCACATAACATTGTTTACTTCAGTTCTTTTTAAAAATTCCTCTGTAATGCACAATTGGAGCACTCCCAATATTTTAAACACTGGATTTTCAAGCATATTACTAAAAACAAAGAAATAACACTGACCAACACTTTGGAAATCAGTGTAACAGAAATGTTGCTAACAAGCATAGCCCACTCAATGCACAAAAACTAATTTTAAAACACATGTAGCCAAAATGCAGCCCAGAAGTCCAATAAATTAGTACATAGAGCAAAGCTTACCACACAGTAAGCACTCAACACTTTACAGAAACATATTCTGTATACGTATATTGCTACTGCTTATCCTTTCATAATATCATGTTTTAAAAAGAACCAATTGATATTTTCATACCAAGATTATTTTTCTCTATATATATATAATTTGTTCTTCCCACCATATTGATTTAATTCTTCATAAGAAAATTCTTAAATGACTTAACCACAGGTCCAGGTCAACTAAATAAAGATATAAACTTTCTCTTTTAATCATCTAAAATCTCCTCTTTGTCATTTGGTAGAGAAATAAAATATTTCTTTTTAATATCCTTATAAATCTCATTCTAAAACCTGAAAGTTTTAAAAAACTACATTTACCAACGAGGGTTTCAAAGAACTCATCAAATTCTTCTGCCTACCATGACATGTCCCCCAAAGGTATCATAATCGAAGAACTGGCACTGGTTTTCAGCATAACATGAGTCTTCCATTTCTCCTCGGATTGCAACGTTCCGGGTAAGAATTCCAACCTCAGCTCTCATGTCTACACCATCTATGATCTCACCCATATGCAGAAACTGAGGGGTTTCTGGTTGATGTGGGCAAGGAAAAAATAATATTAGAACAAAGAAAACATGGAACTTATGTCAACAAGACAGTCCTGTTCATTTTGTAACCTTAAGACGTTATCAAAATTTATTGTCTGCTTTCATTTTTTAATACCTCAGAATAACAGAATCCCAAGAAGCAAGGATTTTAAAGATTATTTCGTTAAACCACCCACGCGTTTAACCGTCACTACCAACTGTCAAATCCACACACAGAGAGTTTGCTCTTCCCTAAAGTAGCTCAATCCTCTCTTGGACAGCATCAATAATCTGAAATCTACTTAAGAATCTATGATCTCTCTCTAGTTTCTTGTCCATATGTTCTTGTTCTACTCCCCTGAGGACACATGAAGAACCAAATGCATGGCAAGTCCAGAAAAACTGATAGTTTTGTAGATGTTGATAACGGGGTGTCTGTTTTTGTTTCTATTTCAAAGCAAAAGTAATCAGCATTTTCACATTAACAGAACAGAAATTACCATCTTTTTCTACTTATTTTAATATTATTATGCAGCCTTTTGAATTCCCACCTTTATTAGAAGTTTAGAAACACTTTAATAATGAGCTTCTCTCTAATGTTTTTATTATATAAGCTCAGGAAAAAATACAAATAAATTAAAAAGTTGAGATCATTAAAAAGGAGATTCATTATCATGTAGACTTGTTAACAAGAGTGGGACTTTCCAAACAAAATTAAGGCCAGATGTATCATAGTTTTCTGGGGGGTTTTGTTTTCTGCTTATGCCGTGTATTATCAAGAAGGAAAAGTACAACACTGAAGCACAGAGAAAAGGTACTAAGTAAGCCAATCATCCTATTTTTTGAAGCAAAATAATATCCCTCGAACTTCTAAGCTCTAAATTACCCATTGAGTGAGTACTTATCAAATAGTTACTGTAAGCTCTTGTTTTGTACCATAAATGTATAATCTTGAGTACGGAAGCAAGGAAGGCAATATAATGAGTGAAATGCACAATTAATTCCATAACTGAAACAATGCATGAAGAAGCTTTGACTATTACCAGCCTCAGAATAAGTGCCTGATAAATGTCACCCATTCTTTCTAAACACCGTTTACAGGAAAAATCTCATTGTGCTCTGCTCTCCCTCAAAAAAATATATTATTCAAGAGTATGATAAGAAATGTAGTCTTATAAAAATACCTTTCTGGTTCCATTTTAATGATCAGTGAGATCTACTTTTTGCCAAGGAAGTAAGCACTCAAAAACTATGGAATTATTTTTTTTTTTAAATTAAGAAGAAAAACTTCTATTAAAAAATTAGTCTAGTTGAATGGCTGGGTTTAGTATTACTTAACAGTGAAAATTAATAAGAAGTTGGAAAGGACCTTGGAAAACAATTGATCCACCAAGTCCATATCTTTATTTATTTATTTTTTTAAGCAAAGAAACAGGCATGAAACACAGTGGTAGTGATGGTGGAGGCGAGGCGGTGGTGGTGATTGAGGGAAAAATATAACTCCAGGAATAAATCCCAAGAAAAAGAGCATTCTGAGCAGTCTGATACCTTTGACTTTGACCTGGAAACGGTTGCACTCAGGACAGGGGAGAAGCGTGAACTCTTCTGCTTGGTACATGGAATAGTCTGTGCTTGCGACCACAATCCGGTCTCCAGGTTTCCAGCTGCTAACATCATCCAACAGATGAAGCTTCACTCCATCCACGACTTCTACCCGGAAACCTGAAAGAGAGACGCCTAAACCAAAAAGCAAGAAAGTGATGCATTAGCAGAAATTTTTTTTCTAATATCAACTCCCTCCCTGATTAACAAATCAAAAGTTAAGATAAATACAAGGCAGCAAACATTTACTAATGATAACCATATGGAAGTCACTCTGAGGATATTAATGACTAAAAGATGCAAATATAAACAGATCCCTGCCAAGAGGAAAGAGCCCCCTAACTCAAACATACTAATCTGGTGTTCCTTTAAGATAATGACTCTAAGGGACAATGACAGGAATGAAAAAACATATTTACTTCCATTAGGGGAATCAAAAGAAGGGAAATTTAGGCATGGAACAAGGAATAATATAGACAGTCTTACAGTCTTGAGCCAACTATCCTGATAAAACCTAAATTAAGCAAGTCTTGGATTCTGTTCCCTTGGACTGTGATCTATCCTGCATTTTTATTTTTATTTTTCAAAAAAAAGGATACCTAAATAAATGTAAAGTGTATTTTTTATGTTTATTTCATCCAGATACTAAAATCTATAATAGAATTGTATCCAAATAATAACAATAACAATAGCTAAGTTGTAAAAGTTGTTGGAACTTTGCACACATAATAACCTTTCATCAAAACAATTTTGAGAGATAGGAATTATACACTATACATTAGAGATAAAGAAACCAAAGGTCAAGGAGTTTGAATAACAACTAAAAAATGAGAGAGCCCATAATTGAATGCTAATCTAATTCCAGAGCCCAATTTCTTAACCTCTATATTATTCTGCTTTCCTAAGAATCAGACAGGTTAAGAATAAAGAGAATAAGAACCTCATGACAGCAACAAGAATCACTACCACAAATTTCAGATTCCTGCCAAAAAAATTATCTAAAATAGGGCAACGAAACCTTACTTTTTCATAAAAAATTTCATATAATTTTCAATAATGCTTAAAAATAGGTGGAAGGATGATCTTTAAGCAAAAGTTTCTTTAAAAAAACTAGATAAATAAGTTTTGACTTAAATGATTTTTAGAAATTCTGGGGTTTTTTGTTTGTTTTTTTAATCCGGGTTAAATGGGGAAATCTGTATTATTCAATAATTCCTCACTTTTTTCTGGCTTTAGAAGAAAATTCTTGCCTAAGAGTATCTCCTATTATCACTATTGGAAGTAAGAAAGGAAATAAGTTCATCCTCTCAGCTTCCTGGACAGAATTTCCACCTCTTCCAGAAAGTAAGAGGCATCAAGAACATGGGACACAAACATCCTCCTCTGATGGATAGCTAGAATGTACCCTTCTCCAGGAAAGTGCACTCATCAAAATGTGGACATGAAAACAAAACTTCCCAAAAAGGAAATGCTGATTTGAGATTTGTCAGTAAGTGTCTTTTGCCTGGAATCTTACTGCAGGCAGTCGTACTAAACTTTTCATCAGGTTCAAATTCCTGCTAAGAAATGCCCACCCACCAATGCTTTCTGCCAGAGGCAGCCACAATGTGGCAGAAAAAGCAGTAGATTTGGTTCCAGCTTCCTCTTCCATAAGAGATACCACCAATTATACTGAGAAGTAACGTGTGAAAGTCCCTGATACATAACAGGAACTCTACTTATCTGCTTGTTGTAAAGCAAAAGACTCTTTAATTACAATGATATAAAATATACAGCTCTAACCCAAATCATGTTTGCATCATCAAAATAGCTAATACTTGTTGAGTGCTTACTATACACGGTGTTAAAAAACTTCATATTCTTCATACTTGATACTCACAGCAGCCCTACGTGGTAGTTTCCATTATTATCCCCATTTTTCAAATGAAGAAACTGAGAGTTAGGAAGTTAAAGTTGAATGCCCACCATCATAGAGTAAGTGAAAGAGCTGAGATATGAACCCAGGCATTCTGTCTCCAAAAATTCTTTATAGTAAATTGTAATATAGTAAACTACATTGCTGCTAAAAACAGAGGTATGAGCCCAGTCTAAAGTAAGCCCTTCTGGATAATTATACCTTTTACTTACTCATTTCACATTCATTTGGATATAATATTTAAGAAAGGTGGTGGGCAAGCACAGGCAGGAGGCTGCCAATGCCAATCCATACCTGAAGCCAAAAATCTGGCAGCAAAATGGTAAGCAAAAAAATTCTACAGTGAACATCCTTAAGAGAAAAAAGTCAAAAGCACCCTACACACCCAGGGCTAGGCATTATTCAAACAAATTATAGCTCTTCAGAAAGCTGGATTATAATTAAAAGTAAGTTCAAGAAAAAGTAAAGACATAAGATACCTTTACAGTATGTTGTTTAAAGAGAGGAAAACAGGTTAAAACAAAATGAACACTAGTGGAAGAAACATAAGATAAAAAAAATATTAGATTATGTGCATTGAAATAATTATCTCTGAAAGAGGAGGGTAAAGATTAATTTTTTACTTTGTACTTTCTGTGTTTTCCAATTTGTATTAGCTGGATCACCCAGGAAAATTTGCTAAGAAAAATTTGTTTCTATAGCATGGGTTCAAAGTAGTATTTGTTGACATATCTGCATGAAGATAAGATACAAAGTACAAGATCATATTCACTGTCAAAGAGAGCTCATCTTATCATACCCAGATTGTTTCAATAAGTACCAAATCCAGGAAACAAATCCATTAAATCAATTTCCACTAGTTATACACTCAAGAAACATGAACAAAGTCAAGTTGGGCGTGCCCAACCTAGAACAGATCATTATCTAGACCAGAAAAAACTCCTGAGTCTAGAAGATCAACTATAGTAAGGAAACTATAGGTTCCACCCTTACCCAGTTGAGAAATCTAGCTGGAATGTCATTTGAATATATCACTTCTAAAAAAAAGCTGTCACAATACTTACCTATGTCTTATGAGTACAAACTGTACTTGCTTACCTTCAATCCATTCACTATAAGCTGTCACAGTGAACTTCTGACCATCCACAGTATCAAATTCTCTCTGGGCAAGAGCTTTTCCTCCACTACTATGATTTTCATAGTTTCTCACGGATTCATTGCAAGAAGTACTTCCACCATCAATGACACCAACCAAAGCCCAAGCTTGCCTAAAAGGAAAAAGAGCATGTGCATGTGATTATTTAACATGGTACTGACCCAAATCCTTGACACAAATGTTAGGTCAGGTACCAGTTAATTCTCATATTTTATTTTTGTCAATTCCTACACCTTTTTCTCCATATGAGGTTGCAACAGTCCTGACCCTGATCATCATAGAAGGAAATGCACCTGGATTTTTAAATCCTTGTTTGTCCAGCTCTGTAACAGGTGAAACACTGATGACTGTGACTTCAATTAATCATTGACTTCCTTCTTCAGTATACACCCATTTCATTCACTATCACTCTGGCCACAAACCTATTTTTCCTTCTTTTAAAACCTGCTCTCTTTTCATCTCTCCAACGTTCCCCAATCTAGCTGCATAACAGAATCACATAGGTAGCTTTCAGAATAAAACAATGGTCAGACCCTGCCCAGATCGAAGAACTAGTTTTTAAAGTTTCCCAGGAGACTTAAATATCAGGCCACACTTGAGAACCACTGACTGAGTTACAGCAGTGGTTCTCAAACTTCAACAGACATCAAAATCACCCGGAGTGCTTGTTAAATCAGTTTGCTGGGCTGAACCCACTGTTTGAGGTGGGGCCAAAGAATCTGCATGTGTAACATGTTCCCAGTAATGCTGATGCTGCTGGTCTAGTGACTATACTGAGAACCCATGAGTTAGGAGTTAGAGTAGTAGTTAGCAACCCTGACTGCACATCAATTGCCTGGGGTCCTAACCTTCTGAGATCCTGATGTAAATGATCTAGGGTAGGCCCTGGGCATCTGGATTTTTTTAAATCTCAGGTGTACAAGTAGGGCTGAGAACCACTGGGTTACTTGCTTCTTAACATTCTTAAATCAAAGCTACAGAATCACTATCTGATGGATTTTACACGCCACATGTCTATTTGTTAAAAGCACTGTGTTTGAAAATGCCATTTTATTTCTATGATACTACAATAAACATCCCAGGGACTTGTTTAAGCTTGTGATGAAAATCAATCAGTCAATCAATAACAAAGACAAAAGGCCAGAAATTTTGCCTTAAGAATCCTGGTTTAAAACATGAAAAGAAAAATGTCAACTTCCTTCTCTAGGGGAAAAAAAAAAACGTAATCTATGCCAGACAGATGGCTGGATAGTCACAGATAGAAGTTAACCAAAGCATGCCTACATCTTTATACACTCCGCACCTGCCCCAGTCTAGATTAGCTACTCCTTGACAATGCTTTATAGCTCTATTTATATTCCTTGACACAGCAGAAAGAATCAAATGAAGAATGTCTCAATTTATTATCTCCTGTGTGAGAGAGAAGGAGAGGAAAAATATCAGAGGCTTCCTTATTTATCAGGACTGCCTCAGCAACTATAAAACAATGTTCTATTCTATTGACATTATCTCCAAAACACTCCTACTTCCCTCCTCCACTTGAGAATAATTTCAATGCAGCAGAACATTATCTTCAAAGGGGTATGTTTATGTACACTGGAGATAATGTCAAAGCAATGGAACATTGGCAAAGGATCACAACTCTAATTCTTTCACCAACTCAGAAGCCATATTTTAAAGGGAATTTAGAAACCAATAGGGAGATAACCAAAAAAAAAAAAAAAAAAAAGTCACACAAAATATTCATAGCTCATGATCACACGAATCTAGAACAATAATGGCATAAAGAAAAAAAAAGTTGTAATCCTTGGTATTACTGGATAACGAAACAAAGTAAGAGTCTAAATTTGAAAAGACCATGCTTCACTTCTAGGTCTATAAACTATAGAAATATGTGCACATATGTATCAAAAGATGGGTAAATGAACTCCCAGGCCCCTCACAATGTTCTACTTCTTGAACTAGGCCGTAGCTACCCAGGTATAACATTGCAGTAAGTCATTAAACTCACCATTCTCGTTTTTAGCACTTTTCTGTTTTTTGTATTATGTTTAATAAAATTTTATTTTAAAAAGGCACTTCTGAGGTTTTGCACATGCTAGTCCTCCACTGTCTGGAAAAACCTCCTTCTCCACTGCCTCGATAGCAAACATCCTCCAGGCCTCTTGCCTTTGGGAAGAAGCCTCCACTGACTATCCCAGGCCAATATGGGGGCTCTTTCTACTTAAACTTCCATCACAGCCGGTAGATGCAGCAGTGTCCATTGTACAAACCTCATCTATTTGGGTCTCTGTTTATCCACTAGATTAAACGAGAGCTCTGAGACAGCGTCCTTTTATCTACGCATCTGTGGGTACCCAGCTCTCAGCACCTCCTAAATACTCCCTTGGGTGGATAAAAAAGCAGTTTTAAAACATTACAGACTCAATTCTTCATCAACTTTCTTCTTAACTTTCTCCAGAATTTCTGCAGATAATATTCCATTCCAACAACCAAATTTCCAAAGGAAAAAATAATAACTAGACCAACCAACCATCAAAAAAAAATTAGATCATTTCAACATGTTAGTTTTGAAATTCTCTTTTCGCTTCAGATAAGAATAACAGGCAGAATTGAAGCTTCTGTTTTTTTAATTGTTGAGCCAGCCACTTCCCCAGACTCAGGGCTGCATTGGCAAATCACAGTTAACTAGAACACAATTAACCGGAACAAGAACTATAAATAGTAGAAATGAATCCTACTATCCGGATGACTTCCCAGTCCTTCAACTTGCTCTTCCCTCACATGTGCCAGGCCTCCACAGACCTGCACCAATCAAACAAGTAGATCCAAATTAACATGCATAGGATTCCAAAATAGAAAAGAAAAAGAAAACTGCATGTCCCACCCCCTCTGGCTTTTAAGACGACTTTTATTCCTCAGCATGGAATTGAATGTTAACCTTTCAACTCTTAAATTGCCTCAATTAGCCTGAGTTTCATATGACATACTTCAAAAGATAGTGAAAGAGGAAGTAAATTGTCCTTAAACTGCCTGATCGTTTTTTCAGCACCACATATCTGTTCTTTTCAGTAGCCTGATGCTACGGTTCACAAAGTGCTTCATAAACCAAAGCCAAGGAAAGAGTTTCTGAAACCAGGATCCTGTCCTCTGGTTCCATGTTTCAAAGCAAGAGGCAACCAGACCTATATTTGGGAGTGCCCATTATGGCCAAAGTCAACCTGTGTTGTGTTGTGTGCTTTCACCTTCGCTCTCCTCTCACACAGATGTAGACTCTAACACGTAGCTGGGAAGGAAAGCACAAAGGTATGCCCACCTGTAGCCCAGTCCTTGGATCAGCTTACTTCCCAGCCGGTCCTGGATCATTTGTATGGTTCCCTGTAAGAGGCTTTTAGCTGCTGAATCTCCGACTGCTATAGCAACTATCCGTCCTGGATCTTGGACTCTCAGAAATTCCTCAAGTTCTCTGCTCTGGTTCTGGTATTCATGGGTATCAAACCTCACGCTTTCCAAAATTCTGGCCGTGTCTTGGTCAATGACCCTCACATTGAGGCCCCTGGAAAAGTCCTTTTCAAAGGCATAGGAACCATTGATCAAGCCTGAGGAGTGCAGAGTTCTCGCCAGTAATGTCCACGACGCCTTCTGAGCCCCGTGTAACTCCAGTGTCCCGCCGGCTTCCACACCAATAAATTTTTTGCCAAATGTTGGCATACTTTCACCTTCATCTGACTTGCCGTACAAGGCAATTGTCGCTTTGGATTTATAGCGGCATCTTTCTGCTCCAATATGAAGCGCCCCACCATCCTTGATCAGGATGTAACGAGTCCTCAAAGTAATATTTCTGGATCCCTCTTTATCATCCCCAAACACAAGCAGTCCTGCAGAGAACAATACTAGTGTTAGCCAATTTCTGAAACAGCTTTCTGAAATACAAGGAAATAGATTTCACCTTTGAGAGAGGGGGGAAAAAAAAAGATAGATCCATAATTAAGTTGGAAAAAAGAATTTACTGAGTCTGCTTAGAAAATTAAACCAATTTTCAAAACACAGTAAAGGAAGAAATGAAGAGCTCATATCTCAACACACTAAAAATGCTCATGCATATGAATTTTAATCCATTCGCTTTAGAGGTAAATAATTTCTAGAAAGTATCTAAGAGCCTACAAATGTGAATCTCATTTTTACATATATTAACTCATCACTCTACATAACTGTAACAAAGATTCGATTATGAGAAATCACCTTCTGGAACTACTTCCTTTTCTATAGACTGAAGGTCTTGATGAGTGATTTCTAAGGCCTTTCTCGTCCTTGAATACTATGGTTCTACCTTAGGAACTTATCACGTCTCTGTGGTTAGAGTGATACCACATCCTAAAGACGAGGATAGTTTTCTACGTAAAGAACATCACGTGTTCCTGCCTAGTAAGGAGCAACCTTGCTATTCCTACAAACAGGGACCATTACTTGCCTCCATCCTGAATGACAATAGAATTCACTGTGGCATCTGAGGTCAGACGGAACATATCTCCCTCCTTAATAACAACTTGCTTTGCAGAATCTTGTCCTGGATCCCAGTTCCTGAGACGAGGGTTTTGATCTGGGCAATTCTCTATAAAGCAATGTAACATCATTATCAAATCAACTCAACAAAATGCAAGGATATCCTTAGCCAAATCCAAACACTAGTATCATTCATTGCAATCTGCAAGTAATGGGGCTGATATATTTTAATTTCCTGACATAAGGATGGAAATCCCATTCCATCTCACCCAGCAGAGATATGTCAAATCTTTTTACTGGAAAAAAGAATTTACTGAGTCTGCGTCACACGTTAAAAAAAGTTTCACCACAAACCTAAGTTGCTATCATCTCTTCGGATCAAACTCCTCAAGGTAAAATTGGAGTTCCTCTGAATCATCTACTCTGGAAATAAATCAACAGTAAGAGGCAAAACTGTGCCCTGTCCTTGAACTCACACTGGACAGCTGTTTTAGAAAAGAAAATGTGTTCACAAGATACTGGTAAACAAAAAATGGAAATTGTTAAGCAATATGTCTATCAGGTTCCTTCCTGTGCACTAGGCAGTGGCTGGTAAATAAGTATCACTATCTTCAGACACATACCCTTTTCCCAGTAAAAAACTGCAAGAGGCAAATGGCCTAAGATGTGACTTCTCATTTTCAGAGATGAGGAAACCACAGATTAGAGAAGCCAAACCCAAGATTACTCAGCAAGATGAGAGATAATGGAAGTTTCCCTTTAAGAAATGAGGTTTACTCCTTTACTAGAAATAGAACTTGCCTCTTGAATAGGCGATGATTAAAATATAAAAGTATTCTGCTTTGCAACAGCTATTTAATGCATGGGACCTTTAGTTGCTGCTAAATCTGAAAGAAGAGGGGAGAAAAATCACACAAATTTGGATCAAATAACAACCAAGTATTTATTGAAGATCAATTTGTCCACCCTGTACTAGACACTGTAAAATTTATTTTAAAATGTTATATATATATGTGTGTGTGTGTGTGTATACATATATACGTGTGTGTGTGTATACAGAGTTTATAATCTAGCTTGGGGAAAAAGGCCACCATGTATGAAATAACACTGAATAACGTGATAGTTATTTGAGGTGTAAAAGAGTCTAGAGAAAGGAGGGGTGGGGCTCAAGTGCCTGAGGCAGCCTCAGTGAAACAGGTGACACTAGACGAGATTCCAAAGGGTGGATAGTATTTAAATAAGAATAATACTGGTGATCCACGTACACTCTGCTATCCAAATCCATTCAGTTGCTCAGTTGGAACAGCAAGCTGGAGCCCATACTTAAACTAAGCAATGGTAGGAATAGGCAAGATATGCTTGGGAATCATGAAGGTGGAAGGTACACACTGGGAAATAATATGAGAAAAAGTAAAGAGGCTGGGTACAGCACAAAGATTATTTTTTATACAAAGAAAATTCTGATTCCTCATTTTGAACTAATATATCTTATTTCTAAGCACTCGTGTTGCCCTAGGCTTATGCTTTCTTTTTGAGGTAATAGTAACTACTACAGTTAAAATTAGTCTCGCTAGTCAAGTCCTTGGCAGTTATTTCATGAAACTTTTCTCAGCGCAGTTTCATAATCATTGATATTTAATTCTGATAAATCAGTGATCACCACTATGATACCAAGAATAATCCTTAAACTTTTTTTCCCCATCGAAGAAACAAGAAACCTCTTAAATTTGTTCTGACTTAATACTGAAGATTTCTTGAACTTTTCTTCTACCTCCCTCTCTTCCCATTAAACATCTTGCTGGGAAATTCTCCATAATGTTATATCAGAAGCAAATGTATGCCCCATGTAACAAGCACTGTACCCAGCTACGGAGAAAGAAATCCAGTCTTTTGAGATCTAGAGCCTACTACAATACTTACATAATACCTCTTAATTTTTATAATTATTCCCTGGGAGAGCATGCTTCATAGAACCAACACTATAAACTCCAGGTTGCTTCCTTCCAGTAAAGTACATTTAATGAGAATCTGTGTGGTCTGCAGAAAGCACTGAAAAATAGCTCAGCCAGCCCCATCTGCCCGGCTACCCACTTGTTAAGCAGTGCGTGCATTGTCAAAGTTATATAAGAGCAATAACCGCAGTGAGGCTCACCCTGAAATATTTCAGCATACCAGATCTTTCCACTGATATTCTGACTGCCAAAATATGAAACTAAAGAATGTTGATTCAAGGAACCAGATCAACAATTCGATGGCTTAGATGGAATATGAAAACGTCAATTAAAGCCACAGATTTCAGCTCTAATTTTCCACTAACCTAGCATCCCTTTACTGCAAATTACTTGGAAAGAATGAATCAACAGCAGTTAAGTTGGTTATTCTGATGGAGAAAAGGGGAGAGAAAGTCAGTGCTATGTGCAATGAAAAGCAATGTTACAAGTTATCTGTAACACTGTTATGTGGTCTACTGCCATGGTCAACAAAGATGTTGATATGGACATCCATCTCTGTTACTTCAGGTCTATTTAGAAGCATTGACACTACCTCTCCCCAGGACTCTAAAGTCTATAAAACCCTTAAAGCAGCCAGGAACACTAAATAAAATATTTGTAAGTCTTATAAATGGTAAAATGCTTCTCAAATGTTCTATCTATTTAAGGAGGCATCCGATTTGACAAAAAAATCTGTTGCAGACTGTTAAAAAATGCAGACAACTATGGTGCCCAATCCAAGCTCTTATCTGCTTCACCTCCCACAGGCCTGAGCCCTCCCACAGCCCTATCTATTTAAAGAGGCATCCGATTTGACAAAAAATCTGTTGTAGACTGTAAGAAAATGGAGACAACTATGGTGCCCAATCCAAGCTCTTATCTGCTTCACCTTCACAGGCCTGATTTTCACGTGGATGGAAGGGATTCTATTATAAGCCCACTCTTTGTTGGTACCACACTGAGGCTGACTGAAAACAAACTTCTTCAAAATCATCCAACATATTAATATTACCAACTTGAAAAGCAAAGGCCATTTAAAAAATTAAAACCTCACTACATGATGTTTAACTATGAAGTAATGAGTGATTTTTTAGACAAATGTATCAGAATTTATGCCTCCTAATGGATGTCTTCCTTTAATGATATACATTGTTCCTCAAAAATATTTCAAGCTTCTTTTTGGAACTGCCTCCCCAGCCAGTTGTAAACCGCAGAACACAAATATTATTTTCACTTATTTTTTAAAACTCGAAAGTAGTTTATCACTACAGTTAGTGATTTTTATCACTAAAAACTTTTGGCAGTCTGAAAATCATAGCTCCCACAAAGGATGAAATTGTGCTACCACAAGAATTCAGTAAAGACTTCAAATTAGCATTCTGAAAAATAAATGTTCTAAGAACATCTCGAGCACTGGGAAAAAGTGGCAAAATGGAAAGGAAGAGTGATCATTTAATTTTATCATTTCCAATGAATTCCTTTAATAACTGCTCTCATTCATAACAAATTATACTTCACATTATCTATTAGTTAGCTAGAGCTGTCTTAAGATAACAAAAGATTTTTCAAAGTTTCATTCTACTATGTCCTTCCCTTCTTTCTTCTCCTAGAATATGTTCTATATGCACGCATACATACACACACGCACACACACACATACACGCACAAACACACACACACACACTTACCATCTGGAGCATATTTTGAGGATATCCCTAAGATGATTGCAAGTGCAACAAAAAATGAGAAACTAGTAATAGCAAAGCAAATGAAAGTATTTTTGTGCCTCTTCTGCTTTCGGCTCTCTCCCTGGGCTTGCTGTTCTTCAGATGAGAAAGCAAAGCTGGCCCGGGCTTCGTGTCTGATGGAGGGATATTTGGTTGGAGCTTGACTCTTTGGAGGAGGAGGGGGACGCAGTGGGACAACCTTCCCTGGAATGTAGCCAGACGAGCGATGGCCGTTTCCATTATGAGGTTGCAGAAAAGCAGGGGAGTGTCCCCTGGAATCAGTGGCATGCATGATACACTGTCACTGTGAAAAGAAATAAAATAAGGCTCAGAAATGTGAGAACTGGAACGGTCTGTTTTTATTACGTTTTATGGTAGTAAAATATACACAACATAAAACTTTACCATTTTAACCATTTAATATGTATAGTTTGGTGGCATCAAGTACATACGAAATAGTACACAACCATCATAACCATCCATTTCCAGGACTTTTTCATCATCTCAAACAAACTCTGTAGCCATTCGGCAACAATTCCTCGTTTCGATCCCCCACCCCACAACCCCTACTGCCTGGTAACTGCTGTAATGACTTCTTGAAAATATCAAGTCAGCTCATATTCCTGTGTGGATGGAAAACACCAAAAATAACCTCACAGGGTGATCTGATCATAAATTCCTAACTGGGCAGGTTATGGTTATGATGGGTAGTCACACCCCAGGCACATAACTTCTTTAGTGAAAGGTTATCTTTGCCTTAATTAAGCAAGACTATCCATTGCTTCTGTGCATCTAGACTAACACACCTTTGAAATGCCTCTTTTCAGACCCCTCACAACACCCTCAAGAGAGCACATAATCTTCACTATCCTGTAATCCAATCTCTACCTTGCTTCCTCCCACCTTCTCATAATCTTCCTTACTTTTTACCTCCTTAATTCAAAATGCATAAGAGCTGCTGCAAAGTGCTATCCTAGGGAACATTCTCTTGTCTGTGGAGCTCTTCCATGTGTATCCTATTTGGTTCAAATGAATTTTTTGAAAAATTCTCTACAGGTTTGGCCATTCTTATATCAACGCCTGATATAATAAACTACGTGGACAATTACCTGCATTAGTCCTCTTCTAATAACCACTCTTTCTCAGTCCTGCCCAGGGCAACACTTCAAATGATTAAGACAGTATCCAAGCTCCTGTATCTTTCTCATGTCTCCTTACCCCAAGTAACTCTAACGAGCGCCTAGGCTGAGAGCCACTGTTCTCTGGCAAATGTTCTCAATTTTCTCTGTGCATAAGAACCACCAGGGAAGCTTGTTAAAAATGTAGATTCCTGGGCTCTTCACTCCAGGAATTTTGGCTCAGTTGGTGCAAAGACAGCCCTGGATTATACATTTTTAAAGCATACCACTGAAGCAGGTGGTCATACTTTGAGCATCATTATTCTAAGTCCTTTAAATTGAAGTTAAAGTCTACATGCCATATAAGAACCACAAGGAGGCCCTAACAAGTTGCAGCAGACAAAGCATTCATGTTTAGCATTTAATTTTCCTACTAGATTCACCCTGTGATGAAGCAACTTAAGTATTTCTACTTGTATTATCACTAACCACAGACTGAGAATTCATTTAGTGAGAAAGGCTAAAGTCCACGTTATCTTGTGATAGCCTGCTGAAATGTGAAAGGGTTAAAGGATAATTAAAACCTGAAACTGGACAAAGGAAGTCTATACCTTAGGCCTAGTTTCTGGAACCCCTAACTACATTCTGTTAATCATGAAATTTGTAACAATGAGCTCATACGCTAACTGCCAATTTTAGCCTGTGTAACCCTGCTTGCTTGCATGGCATGAAAAATAATCAATTGTATATAAGCTGAAAATTACTGTTTGGCCATCGTCCATGGGAACATGGGCAATCACCCATAGGAACATAACATTCTAACAACAAGCTTTCTGCCTCTGTACTCCCCCCTTGCACACCTGACCAGTGGGTTGACAGGTAGTGAATAAGAGAAAAATAGACCTTTGTGTTTAAGATAGAATGAAGAATGGGATTTAGGGCTTAAAAACCTCGTATCTTGGCATTTTGGGGCTGCTTCTTTGTACAGGACAGCCGCCGGCTAATAAACAGTCTTTGAGAGCATACTTGGTTTGGTCTATTCTATTATACAGGCCACAACAATCTCTTTAAATGCTCAGATTTTGTTTGAAAAATAGTATACATTCAAATATTGTAGTTAAGATGATAAGAAAAAAATAGCTAACCTTCACAAAGCACTTACTGCCAAGTACTGTTCCAAACAACTTAACGTGTATTAAGTCATCTAATACATTTAGTACAGCAAACTTATGGATAGGTGCCATTATCCTCATTTACACATGAGGAACCGAGGCCCAGAAAAGTTAAATAGCTAGTACAGGCAAATCAGGATTGGAACCCAAGTATTTTGACTCAAGTTCAGTCTCTTAACGATTACACTAAAGAGTCTTTCAAAAACAATTGGGGCAGTCATTTCAAAAAAAATCAGTTTAAAGGTGTAACCAGAATCCAGAATAGTGCTGAAAGGGCACAGTAATAGTCTCGGGAATTCTTCATGCAGAAGTTCACTAGACTATAGGTGACTCTTATCTAAGAGAAGCTGACACACAGCTTCTACTTGTATAAGAGCAGTCTTTCTTATTTTTTATATTCTTTATAGTAAGCACTTATAAGTAGTATAAGTCATATAGAGTAAGTACTTATTAGTTTTTGAATGAAAGAATAAGTTTTGAAAGACACTTTACTGCTTCTTTGCCAAGTGGAAGGAAGGGAGGGAGAGAAAGAAAGTTCTTATCACAATGACTGTGGATACGTAAGACATGCTCAATGGCTTCAGAAATGTGATGTTCCACCACTTCCGTTATTTCCCTACTTTAACAACTAGAGATTCTCAGAGTCCCTGACTTCACTCTACACCCTTATAATTAATCCCCCTCAACTTCTGCCAAAACAATGAATAAGATCCTAGTCACAAGGTACCTCCAAATTGCTCCAAACTACAGCAAATCCATTAACACAAAATACAGTCATTAGAGAAGCCACAAATAACCATGTTCAGGACTTAAACGACCTGGAAATTAACGGAGACAGAAAGAGAATCTAATCAGGAACTGATGCTGATTTTACATGGGGCAGAGAACATTCTCAGAGTCAGATTGTGTGTCAAAAACACGCGGTTTGTGGGGTTTGATTTCTGAACAGAAGTAATTATTGAGATGAAACTGAAGCTCTTCACAAAGGGAAAACAAAACGATTCAAAGTGCTATAGAAGAAAATGCTGCATGTGCCAAGGAGCAGAATGAAATAATGAATACATCCTACTGCAACCAATTGGAGAGTATAATAAAGACCCCTTTATGATCATCTATTAACTAAGAAAAGACTAAACTAGATATTCTTGAGTGCCGGGTTCACCAGGGTGGGAAGGGAATCATAACTATAATCTTCTCTGAAGGAAGTGAAAATCTCCTGTTTGAGGCTGCAATCATCTGGAACTTCATTGTTTCAGAGAGTAAGAAAGGCTGTTACTTTAAAGAATGGAGGGCCCTTTTGTGGGAGATAATGTATCTCCAGACATAACCCCAGTAAAATAAAAAGCAGTGAGAGGCTAAATGAAGTCACTGTACAACTCGGCATAATGTGTGTCTTCACGTTCACGAAATATTATCCTAACATGAAAATTCAGATGGTGTCTACCACCAACTAAAATGGTCAATAAATCAAAAATAATAATGGTTGTGTATTCTCCATAACCCTTCTACAAAGCTCCATTTTTTTTCACATATGTATTCTGAGCCCATTAGCTCTATTTTTCTGAAAAACATATAAATGCAGAAGCAGCGAATACAATCATTCTTTTCCTAAGTAACACTTCGTTGCAACCATAACTTAGAATAAAATTATAACCAAAAAAATCATGTTGTATGCAGATTTCCCTCTCAATTTATTACAGATTTTTAAAGATATAAGCTGTAAATACATTGCTTTAGAACTTCACTTTACATTTATGAGTTTACTTTAGAAGTAATATTATGAATCAATTACTTTAAAATATATTGATTGCTAGTTATAGATTTAAATTATTCATGGGAAAAATTGACATTTCATTCATTCGATAAGCAACCATGAGCTCATGCACTCATTAGAGGAGTGTGGTAGGAACTAGGGAGGGACAAAAGATTTACAGCATCCCCCAGAAATGTACTTCCTAAATTCAATCTGAAATCACTGGCTTAATGGCAGAGTGAAATTGACCAAGGAAATACTTTGAAAATGGTGGTCAGTTTCCTAGGCTATCTCAACAGTGGCTGTTCAATCCATAAAGTTGTACTTGTACCATTAGTTTGTGTTTGGGGTCCTGAGAACAAGAGGATGAAGAGTTTCCTCTGGTTTTCAAGACTTCAAGGTGAGTACTATTAGGTGTCATTTAAAATTTTTTACTACAGACCGATGTTTTTATTTAATACATTGTTAATTTATTTATATTACCTGTCACTTCTAGTGGAAAGCAAATACTGTATAGAAGGAACACATTAGTATTTTACAATATATTTTTAAAGCTATTCTAACCTGTGCCAAACCCTTTAACACAGTCCAAAATGGGGGATAACGCAAGTCATTCGTATTGAATTTGGAAATTAACTCCACAAAGGTTCCGAAGCATAATTTTTGGTATTTGCTGTTCCCTGAGTTATCTTGTGAATATCTATTTAGTGTGGATGATAAAAATTGGTAGCCCAAAAGGCTTAGTTATAATTAATTAATTTAAAAATAAAATAATGCAGTTAAAAATTTATACAGGCAATTTAGGCAAGTATTTAAGTAGATAATGAAAAATTACTAAGAATATGAAAACATAGCATGAACTTAAAATATATGAACGCAAATGCCGAAAAAGGGGGAAGACTTCAAAACCTAGTACTTCTCTCTAATTCTTAGTTGTCCTCACAAATCACCTTAAAAACTTGCCATTATTTTTAAATAAAACTCTTCTCTGGATAAATAGAGTGTATAACCCCAAACAATAACTCAAGGTGGAAGGGGCTGGTACAATTAATAAGAGCATTCAATTAACTTATTTGGTAATAAATTACAATAAGTAATCACAGAAAGTAATTTCTTTGAAATTTCAGTAACATTAAAAAAGACTGTGATTGCTGAATTTTTTTGAACTATAAAAATAGAATGATTTTAAGAAAATTGAGATTTTCTCATTTAAAGTTTTCAAACACTGCCTTCTCAGGATTCCACAAGAAGTTCTCTGCCTGCTCTTTAGTGGACTGTTTAAAACTCTTATTGATTTGTCTTATTTTCTACCTTCTGTTTCAGTTATATGTACTTGTTTATATTTGTCCATCTCTTGTAGTTGACTATAAGCCTCTTGAGAGCAGGAACAATGTCTCACTCATCTTAGTATTCTCATCAAAGATTTCCCCAGTCCACCTGTCTGCCTGTCTGTCCATCTGCCTATCTGTCTGTCCGCCTGGCCAACCGTCCGTGTATGTCTCTCTCTCTCTCTCATGCACACACACACAGAAATTGAAATTTCCAGTTTAATCCTTTTTTAACATCCCTGAAGCTCTGAGAAATTTGTCTAATCTACATCAGTTGCCCTGATTTGGGAAAAACAGAATATTTACTACTTCAAGCAAAAAAGTCAATGCATCAATTTTTACAAAATGCAATCCTAGTATGCAATCTGGTAGGTGACTAAAAGGTATTAACAACTGCAAATAGGAATTCTAAAGATAAAGAGCAACAAACTATCTAGACAAACTCAAGCTTTCACAATATTTTGTAATAGTTTTAGCTACATCATGAAATACAGTAAGTACATAAGAAAAAGGGAAATGTTCCATTCCACTTTATATTATTATGCTGACGCCAATAAATGCTGTGATCAAAAGGAAAGTCCTCTCAATACAGACATAATAGCATTAATGTAAGAGCTCTTTAAAAGAGCTGAGTTTTCATGTCCTTTCCACTGTTGAGATGCTAACATACAAGGCAAATTCCCTACCATACATGCTTAGCACTTACACACAGTGGATGAGGACACTTGCCCTGTATTGCCATGATATGCTCAGTCTCCCAAATCAATCTAGCCTCTCCAGTCCAACAGAGGGAGTCCCACAGTCTTGTGCTGTGCCATGCATACTGGCCCAACCATATTGAACACCTAAAGAAAATGCAATACTTTTGACTCAATTAGGCTCTTTTAAATTCTGCCTATACTTGTAAGAACGTATTTTTAAATGGAAAATCCGGGCTTCAGAACAGTCAAGAAGCTGGAATGATCTCATCAAGTTTTTTCTTCTCTGATCGAGGGCATAATTTTTAAAACAGTCCTAAAGGTCAATCCTACAAGTTACATTCTTTGCTTTACAAGAGTTTCAGTATGACTGGCCAAAACCTGGCCAAGAAAACTTTTCCTTTTATTAAGATCTTGGTAGGTCTTTATAACAAAATTGAATGGTATGCTCAGTCATAGCAAAAAGTAAAACATGCCAGGAAAGAGAGGTGTTCATTAAAACAAATAATAGGTGTTTATAATTATTAATAATTATGACCAAGTAAATTTTTAACCAGCTCCTAATGACCTCGAACTTTCAATTAATGGTTTCAATTTCCAATCTCCTATTTTTAGGAGAAAGACAACAGAGAGTAAGTGCGATTTTCAGGTTTGGGTTTTTTTGGTGGGTGAGAGGGTGTTTCATTTAGTTTTGTTTTGGGTTCAGATTGTTTCTATAGTTGTAAACAATGAGCTCAATACCTCAACCATATAAAACTGTCCAGTAAGAAATAAACTTACCGAAGCTGACTTTTAGGCCCTTTAAGTTCACAAATTGTCAAATAAACATTTAAGTGTGATCAATATTTTCAATGAAGGTTGTATATTTAAATACATAGTATAAGAATTTTCCAAAACAAAGACTGGAAAAGAAAAGAGTTTCGGGAAGGAATCCTTATAGTATAGAGGAATATATTTTTATTGCATACATATTCTATTTCCAAAGCACACAGAATAAATACATTTTTCTACAACCACTGCAAAGGAATTCAGTATAACTGCTAGGTCTGTATTTATAGCTATTTGGGAGAAAATAGACAGATGGTAGGAAAAAATTAAGTTCCTTTTCACTGTTTGGTTTTGTGTAAGCATACTCCGAAAGAATCTAAGACACTGAGACCTTTAAATAGGACAATGCCTTTACACTGTTGCACAAGACACATTCTTCATTATTACTTTGCACTTGTACTTGTCAATCCCTTTTGTCTTTTTCTTTCAACTCTCAAAAACTAGATGAGTCACTATCAACTGCAATTGTCTGGCACATTCCCAAGAAATAATACACTGCACAGTTAATTCATTTATATTGATCCTGGTTCACTTTTACTAAGCTGATCTTACCCAGACCAACGTTTAGAGGTAAAAGAACACACAACCCTTACTTATAAACCTCTCCCTATGAACTGAAAGGATAAGGGACTGAGAAACTTTAATTCCTCTACCTTTTTTTCTCCACTTGGTCAATTTAGACATATATGATGAATGATATTCCCCAAAATTAAGCTATTATAATATATAAACACCAATATGCACCCGACTTCTAGTTTGGTACCATGTATTGTTTATATCCTATCTCCTCCTTCAAAAGAAAATTAACTCTCCCAATATATACTAACTCTATTAAAATATAATATAGAGAAATTACAAGGAATATTTCAAACATAGTCCTAAAAAGACTAAATTCTCTAAAAATTATTTTTTAGCCACTAAACATTTGAGTTGGAGTAAGTATTATTTAAAGTTAGAAGATATTATTATTTCCTGCTTAGAAATTCACTTTTCAGTTAAGCCATGCTGTACTCTTTGCTAGAAACTATAGTCAAGAAATAGTAAATCCCTGGAAAACAAAAGTTAACTAAGAATTCCAAGAGTGTGCTTACGTTGAAAACAATGAAACAATGTTTATGAGTCTGTATTTAAGGACTTCGGATTATCAAATTAGCTACAATTTCACAAAGGTGAATATATTCTCAGCAAATTATATTGGAATCTCCTGTTAAAATAGGATGCCTCAAAACAGAGTCTTTATTTATATCAAATGTCTAAAGTAAACCAAATGAACACTTTCCCATTTTAGAGTTAAATAAGTGACCTTTAAGAAACATTTTTAATTCATATATTTCTCTCATTTATGTAAGGTACATGAGGCAGATGTCTAAATTTTCTGCTACCAAATAATTCATGAATCCTGTCTTTTTTCAACTCTGTTAAGCCTGTGCATGAAAAGCAAAGCTTGACCCTAAAGCCAAGATGGCTGATAGGGTAAAAAGGCTGGAGAACATTATCATGGGCAACAAAAGAGAGACAGAAGGGGAAAAAATAAAGATCTACAGACCAATGGGGTGACAATCTACAGAAAGGGCGACAATGAAGAATATCTAACATTCCTTGCCCAATCAAAAAAAAAAAATTTTTTTTTTTTTTTTAAGTAAAGTACATAGGCCTCTGGGTAGAAGTGAAGAAACCAGCATTTGATCCTTATGCTAAAGCTTTCCAATCTCTAAAGGATAAACAAAACCGGAGGAAGACCGTCTTTTAAGTTGGGAAACTGAAGAAAGAAAAGGGTCATTTTACCTACCAGCCTTCTGCTTTTCACTTATTTCCTTTTTTCCGATTATTATTCCTCAGATTCCTTTTTCTCCTTAATTCCTTTCTATTGAAAAGCTGTTCTCTTTTCTCTTCCCCCCTCCCAATGCTTTTCAGACCATCCCCCCTTTGCCCTTGTTCCCCACTGGCTGGGAGAACACAGCAGAAAGGCTCCCAACCTGCTGACAGTGACGGATGGCTGTGCAGAGGCACACAATGGCAGGCGCAGGCATGTCATCAGCCTTGCAGCTGGCCTTCGAAAGAAAGAACCAAAACCAAAGTCTGACCTGAGGGAGGTTGATTTAATTAAAGTTACAGCAAAGGGCCGAGCTTGGCTGCATTTTCTGCCAAGCTCCACGGACAAAACTTTAAAACATTTCTCAAGAAGGAAGATCCAAGAAAGTTATATTGGTAGAATGTTGAAAGGTGGGGGAAGAGAGGGGAGAGACAACAGAGATGTGTTTGATAAATTAGCACAGACATACCAAAAGTTCACGATCTAGTGATATATGAACATCAGAATGCAATGACAATAGGAAACATATAATGAGTATGTTTTGGCAGGCCTTTCAAACTAAGAAATATTCCAGATGAATAATGAGATGTGCAGACTGAAATGATCCAGGGCTACTCAATCCGGCAGCAAGGCAGAGTTTCTAATAATGGTAGGGCCAGGACCAGAACCTAAGTGTACTATTTCTTATATCTACAACACAGAGCCTATTTTAAATACATTAACCACTGAGAGTAAAGCCTTGCCAAATGGGGAACACATTCAGGTTCAAGCAGCTCTTAGGAGACAAGGACTCTGCTCAATGACGGGGATCCAGTGGTGCAAAAAACTATATATTATCTCTCCCTTCAAGGAGCTCAAATGCCATGTTGAGGGGGTCAGGAGATGACACAGGTAAACACAGTTACAATGCATGTTGTGGCAAAGACAGCAGGCTGGTTGGTCTAAAGAGGTGATCGCCTGAATTTATTAAATCACTACGAATGGAACAGACTTTCACTATTTAAGAATCCTAGCAAACTTACCAAAATGTATACCATCAGACTACTACTAATAGCTTCCTTACTTTGTGTGTGTGAACAAAAACCAACCACTGAACTCTGCAACTAAAATGACAACACACTGTCCAGCAATGACCAACATGGTGGGTCAGAGTGGGACAACAGACTCATAAAGTCTTTCATATTCTCTGGAAGACTGGCAGGCAGGATCACCTGCAAATAATTTCCAATCCAAAATACAAAAGAGTCATAGTCCCTTGTCCTCCTAGGGCACGTGAAACTGAGGCCTAACAAAAGGACCATTTTATACTTCCTCCACAATCTCCTCGATGTTCATCAAAACTCAAGGGTGCCAGAAAAAAAAGGCAAGAGTCCTACTGAATGAGCAACCTACTGAGCACTAAAGCAATGGTTGGACTTTGCATGGCTGAACAGGGAGAAGAATGTGGTCAGCAAGACAGGCAAACGGGAGCTGCACGATGAGCTCAAGTGCCTCAAGTAGAAACAGGGAGCAAGAAGAAATAATTTAAGGGTAAAGCCGAGCTCAGACGACATGGTAACCAGGCCGCTGGGGAAAGTTATCCATGCGCTGATCATACATTGTGAAGGGTGGCCATGAGGTAAGGACAGTGTCTAAATCAGCGCAGGCCCTGGAAAAGCAGCAATTTAACATTAATCAAAAGGTGTCATTGACCATGCTGAAAAGACAATTCATCTCCCATTTGACCTTTTCAGCTATGACTTCATATACAGCCTACTTCTATTGAATTGCTGGCTCTTTTAATATTACTAATGCTTTGTTTCTGACTGAGCATGCCACAGGATGGCTGGGAAGTGGCTATCACCAAAGCACCCATTGTATAATTAAAGCCACATCTTCTGCATTAATAAAGTATAATATTTTTTAAATCCTCATATAAAGTTTATTTTTTATAGCAGTGGCACTGATGGTATTAAAAAACAATGTTATGTGTTTTTTTTTTCTTTTTACCACAATAAGAAAACCAAACAATAACTCATTTCTCTCATTCCTTCTGAAACCAGCATTTGATCCTTATGCTAAAGCTTTCCAATCTCTAAAATGTTAACAATTAGTTTTCCAACCTCACTCTATGCAAAGAAACCTCATTCTTCAGAGAAGTGAGTCACTATTGCTGAAGACCGTTATAACAGAAGGCTTGCAGTCTCCAGGTACAACCAGATAATTAGGCGAGAGCCCCCAAATCAATAACAATTTCACTCTTCAGAGAGAATTAGTAATCAAACATGACCAGGACATCTAGTAGTGGATGTTCACGTTTTAAGATACTCACATCAAACTCAGAGTCAATGAGGACAATTCTTTTCTCAGTGGTTCAATACGGATTGTCTTAAACTGCAACCCTTTCAGACAACAACAGTGTTCCAATCACACTTCTATGCAGCATTAAAGCCATTAAAAAATATATATATATATGAAAGCTAAGACTGCCACAGCTCTGCTAAGCAAACTTTCCATAATATGAAATCCCATCAAATGTTGCCAAATTTTTACTTATTGTCCAAACTAAGATAGAGCTCTGACAAAATAAATATAAGATGTTTATTACTTGTTACTATGTCATGAAAACAAATCTCATTTACAAATCTGGTTAGGAGGTTAGTCTAATAATACCAATTTCAAAGCAGATTTGCTTACCAGATCAAAGGACTGATTTGAGAGACAGCAATTCCATGTTTTAATCCATACACAGTTTCCTAGTCTGTTCCCCTTTTTTTAAGAGACTTTTTTTTAAAAGGCCTTCCGCCTCATTCATCTTTGTATTGCTCACAGCAACCAGTACACTGCCTTGCACTTCTTGGGAATGCAATAAAATATCTGCTGAATGTAGTTCCTGACAACCAATGGTGTAAAGGCTTTCCAAAGCAAGTAGAGGAAAAACAAAAGAACATGCAAACATAGTACTAATATTTTTTATCTTATGATTCACAACACAAATCTGAATGTTTCCAGGAACTTAGTTTCTTCTTAAAAATGTGCACTTCTACAATATCTGAAATTTGTGTAGTATTTACAGAAGATGCAAATAAAGTTAACATTATTTTTACACTTAGTTCCTTATTCGGCAGAAATTTAGTAATAGTAACATCACCCCACTTTGTATATCATATCATATGTAAATTCTCCCAAATAAAATTTTTTTTAAAAAAGTCGCTGTCTCCCTTAAACTTGGATACTATGGGTTTCTGACCCCAAATGCAAATACTCTCACCATTAAAACATTAAAATAACTAAATAGCTAACAAAACCAAACAGGAACAAATTAAGAGTATATTAGAGAAAAAAAAATGCTGACTAGAAATAGGAACAAAGAGGTTCTTGTCCCTGTGCAGTCATTAATTTACTATATGACCTTACCTAATTAGTTAGCCCCTCTGGGTCTCAACTTCCTCGTTTTAATATTTTTTAAGGCCCTTTCAAACTACATGCTAAGAGTCAGCATGTGTAGTACTGTCCTGAAAACTGAGTTACATTCATACTGCCCTCCTCCCAAAAAAGTCACAGTTAACATGATAATTTTAAATATCCGAGTATGGATTTCTATCAAAGGCAATTTATTAAAACGTCAGATGAGCTAAAAGTCCATTTCAAGAGGAGAATTAAGGTAACTATATTAGAGCAAGTAGTGCTTACAGATTCAAAGTTCATCTAGACAGCTGCCGCTGTTACTGAGAACAGCCTTTCTTTAACAGTGTAGTTGAAAAGTACACCTCTTTACAAATGGAGAAAACTAGGAAGGGTGAGTTTGTTTCACATTTTTCAATTACAGTTGATGTACAATGTTATATTAGTTTCAACATAGTACAACATAGTAATTAGACATTTATATACCTTACGAAGTGATCGCCCTAATAAGTCTAGTACTCATCTCATCTAGTGAAGGTGATATTTATGGTCTCAAAAATGCAGGTGCATAGCTTTCTTTTCCTTTTCTATATCTTGTTAAGATAGAGGAATGCAGAAGAGCTAGCTTCACTTGAGAGGAAGGGAAAAAAGTACAAAAGTTAGAGTAAAGACCCACACAAGCACCTCCACACAAGCACCTCTCAATTGATGTACTGTAATCGACAGCCCTTGAGCACCATCCTTCTAATTAGTGCTCAAGAGTCAAAAACAGTGAAAAGATTTCCAGTGGCTGTGATGCCCAAACACATGAGGAACACCATGTGACAATAGCTAACCTAAAGTCTTAAGACTTGTACTCAAGATGGGATTCAGAACAAAATAGAAATCTGTGACTGAGACCAATTGGACTAAATTACGATTTCTATCTATAGCTTTAAAAAGAACATATTTTGAAAGTACTTTTTGATACCAAAAGGCACTAACTTGTATGGTACTTTATCAAATACGATAAGCTACTCCTCAAAGAATTTCATAAAGTATTTTTAAACTCATTTTGCAGATGAAGAAACAAAGTATGAAAAATTGGGAGACTTCACAATAGCAAATGGTTACAATTGTCAGAGCCTTGTTTTAAACTCAGCTGACTTCGGGTCCTCTAATCTTGACACTTCAAAATGGTACCGCTCACACCAGTTTTCAGTCCTACTATTTCGTCTGATTCAGTAAATTTTATTTTTCACTAAACTGCTATCCCATCCCCCCAAATCTGGTCCTCTTCTGGGTTCTTAAAGCACTCTATGCATAAAATTCTCCCAAATTTACACACTTACTAAGCTTTCTAATTGCTCATTTTTTTTCCTCCTTCGCTAATCTCATTTCTTCAACAGCAGACATTGTCTTATCTTTATAGATGGAAGCCACCACACTGATTATCTTGGCTCCCTGTGACCTCCCCCTTCAAGCTTCAACCACTAGATCCAATTCCCCTTTCCCTAACAAAGCAGGAAGCGAGCTGGCATTCAGATTGCTTGCAGAGGGCCTGACATACAATAGGTGATTAGTAATTGTTAGTTAAATCTGCGGAGGGTGGCAGGGTGAATGATGCAATACCCATATTTTACAGCACTTTACAATGTACACATTTACATATATCATCCCATGTAAGTCTTAAACTGTGAATTTGATAGTGATCATTTAATTTTTCTCTTTCTGAAGTGTAGTTCATCACATCATTATTCTCACTTTCAGAAACTTGCCCAGAGATGCATAGGTAGTAAGTAGCAGCCTTTCAACTTCAGGAAATGGCCCACAACTACTTTACTCCCTTGCTTTGTCTTCTTTTCATTTTCAAGGTAGCTGTTTGAGAACAGGCTTGATTAGGTCTATTAGAACATGAATGAGGTGTTGTCTCATTATGGTTTCCTGTAGTGAAATCTGAGACTTCTGAAAATCTGCGGGTTACAGACTAGATCAAGAAAGACGTTACTCAAATAATTAGCTGTGACAAAGGAAGTCATGTAAGAATTTATAGATTTGGCTTCCCTGTTCACACACAGCGACAGTCCTCAGCTTGCTTTCTCAGTCACAGGCTGTTAAAGCAAGACAGGCAATGACTCAGAATTCACCTCAATTTTCTGAGCCTGTAAACACACATTCAGGTAAAACAGAATGAGGTGGACTGAATTGAAAGAAGACTTTCAGTTCCACCCCTACACACTCTGACCCTGTAGTGCAGGTACACAGAAAGCTGAGGGGAGTGATTTTAATGTAAAGGATAAAGCACCAAAAGGTGCTACCCAATGTTTACAAAACAGAGGAAGTGCCTACTGCACATTCTTCTTCTTTGCCCAGAAATACAAACTCAAAAGAGCCCTGTGAACAGCCAGTCAAAGACATACAACCAAAGTGTAATGCCCAGACCAATTCTGAAAACACCAAGCTTCCTTCAAGGATCAAACCAACAGTAATAGCTCCATTCTAGCCAACCAAAGAACCATAACGCTAAATATTTTAAATGCATTTGTTTTTAACACAAAGCCATTTCCAGCAGGTATGCCAGGCTGCCCTGAGATTCAGGCCTCCCGCCGCAGCTCAGGTGAAACCTCCCTTCACTCCCACTTCCTCTAAATTCTAACCACTTCGTAGTGGGAAAGAACTCAGGAAGACATCTGAGCACGCTCAACACGTGCAATTATGCAACAACACATCTCATTGTCACACTGAAACAAGGAGAGGGGACACAGGCCAGTGAGTGGCTCCTGTGCGGAATGAAAAGTTCTTAAAATTATTAAGCACTCTATTCTTAACCCCTACTGCTGATGAAAGGAGACATATATCAAAGTCTGCTGTCCTAACCTTAGGTGGAAAATATAAGTAAGCGGTTTCCGGTTCACAGTGAGGTCTGGTGACACATATTAATCCGCAGCAGAGAGCATCCAGGGATGTCAAGACCTTGGTTTTATTGCAAAGGATCTAGCAACTAGCACTGACTACAGTATTTTGGGGTCCTCACGGTTTCCTTTCCTTTGCCAAGATCTCCTGACTCTGCACTGGCAAGCTGGGAGTGTGGTCCAGGGCTAAGCTGCACACGATTTTAAAGCCTTGCCTTACTTGAACAGAGAGAAAGGTAGGATGGGGGCAGGGGAGACCCAACAACTCCAGGGAATAGTAAAGAGACAAAGATCACCCCAAAGGCATACGCGCGCGAGCGCGCGCACTAAAGCCGAAACTCTGCAACACACATTCCATCAACCTTTCACTGTAGTCAGCTTCCTGTGGGGTTTATTCCCCCACTCCAGCCTACTCCAGAAAGTTTGAAGCTGTTCACACCGACTTTCAAAGGTCCATTGTTTCCCTCCCCGTAAACGTAACGAAAAGAAAGAGGGAGAGAAATCACAGACCAAAGGTTCCCAAAGACCCTTTCTTACGGTGAGGATTTACTCCGGGGTAGTCTGGTTACTCCTAATCCAGAGGGGAAAGGCGGCGTGCGGGGGGAGAGGGGATGTTTTCCATTTCAGCAGAAATGCGTAAATGCCAGGCCGCCGGGAGCTGGGAAGGTGCGGGGGGATCGCGGTCAGCGTCCTCGCCGTGGCCTCCAGCGGGCAGCAAGAGAAGCTCGGCGGGGAGCGGGTGACCGGGTGCTTCTTACCTGTCCCTCCCCGGCTTAGCGTCGGCTAATTCAGGTACCTACTCAGCGGTCCAAAGAGACAGAGCCGAGCTGTTGGCGTCCCCGAGTCCGGATCTCCTCTCCATGGCCAGGGAGCCGCTCGAGCCCCGGCGCCCCCCGCTGCCGCCGCTGCTGCTTTTACGCAACTGGCAACCGCAGTCGCAGCCTCAGCCTGGAGGTGAAACTCTCCAGCGAGTGACGCGCACTTCCCTCCGCCTCCGCCTCCGCCTCCAGCCCCGAGCCTCGGGGACAAGGGCCTCGGCTCGCTCCCTCCAGGAGCAGCCGCTTGACTTTCTCCGCTCCTTCCCCTCGCGGAGGAAGAGGAGGAGAATTGCGGCCCGGGCGGCGCGGCCGGAGCGTCCCCGCGACAATGGGGAGGAGGCGGCGGCACTGGGCAGAGCAGGGTCCCGGGAGTCCCGCTTGTCCCTGGTCGGCGGGCGCCGCGGCTCTCTAGGGTCGCGCTCAGCCTCCGCCGGCCAGACAAGCGACCCGGCTCTGCTGGGCCGAGGGCTGCGGATTGGGCCGGCGGGCGGGCAAGACGCGGGAGGCGGAGGGAGAGGAGGAGTCTACGGCGGGAGGAGGCGGTGACCGCGCAGAGCTCCTCCCGCCACACCGGCTCAGCGAGAGCGGCGGACGCCTGAATTCAGTGCCTCTCTCTGGCTGCGGCGCCAAGGAACCGCGCCGGGTCGCACGGCCGCGGGGGTAGGCCCCCAATCAGCACCCGGGGCTGTAGTTGCAAGCTCCTATCCGTGCCACGCCGCTCCGCGCTGGGTGCACTTGGCCTGGCTGAACCTGACTCTGCGTTCCCATCATCCCCTGGCTAAGCCTGACTCGGCGCCCCGGTGAACTCCCGACTGAGCCTGACACGACCCCCTCACTACCTCCGGCTGAGCTGGGTTCTGCATCCCCATCGCCCCCAGAAGACCCTGACACTGAGCCTCCATCGCCCCACGGCTGAGCTGGACACTGAGCCTTCACTGAGCCTGACTCTACGCCCTATCATCCCCAAAGTGACTTCCACTGCTCCCGCAAATTTTCTGTTCCTCCGGCCACGCACCACGGCCGCCCCCACCTGGCCAACCACGGGCAGTGGGTTCTCAGCTCTTTCCGAAGAACCAGTCCTCTCTTGGATCAGGACAGATCCTCTGGCAGCTCGGAGCGGCCCCAGCACCCTGCTCTCATGCCAGAATAAATATACTTACGTCTCCCCACGCCCCTTGCTCGCGCCACTCTGGAGTGGCTGCCGCTTGCAGGAGTGGCCATGAAAGCCACTCCCCGGCCTACCCCAGTATCTAAGTAAGTACCTCTGAACCTACGTCCGCCCCCGGGCTGATATAGCATCCTTCGCTGGGGCTGCTCTCACTGAGGAAAAGCCTTGGCTCCCGCTGAGGGCACGGCCCAGGCTTGGTCGGTCAGACCTACGAGGTCCCGAGCTGGTGACAGCAGGACTGCCAAATCCCGGCCGTCGTCATCTATTATTCGGAACTGGAAGTGCTTCTGCTAGGAAACTCTTTCAGTGAATACTGTACAGATCGGACTATTCAGTTTTCGGAAATGCTCCCCCCCCCTTTTAATAAAAACTCAGTCATGTAACCATGACGCACACCCAGCAGGCAGGAAAGGGAATTCCCTATCTGAAGAATTTTGGTTCAAGACTATATAGGAAATATTTCCAACTCTTGGCTGATTGTAAGATTCTCCTGGGGCATTTTGAAATTTTTGGTTTCCCGGACCTCACAAACCTACTGAATCAGATGGGCCTAGATATTTAAGTTTGAGAAACAGTGCTAGAGAGCACCCTTGAATCAATTAAAGCCTCGGAAAGGTGCATCCAAAATAACAACACCGTTTAGTGTTGAGACATAAACATCCGACTTGGAGAGCCACTGTCCCTTCTGGAAGAGGGAGGAAAGTTCTTAAAACAAGGCCGATGACAAATGGGATGGGACAAAGGAAGAGTTTAGTGGTTTGAAGGTGAAATGTTTAGGGCCATGCCTTATAAAGACAGGACAGGAACCGTGTTGCCCTGTATGATAAGCTGAAAAATAGCCGCCCAAAGATATCAGATGCTAATCAGTGAAACATGAAAATATTCCCTTATATGGAAACAGGGTCTTTGCAGATGTAATTAAATTAAGGATTTTGAGTTGGGGAGATTATCCTGGGTTGTCAGGGTGGGCCCTAGCTGCAATCACATGTATCTTTATAAAAGGAGGGCGGAGAGGAGATTTGACAGAGATAAGGAGGAGGTAATATAACCATGGAGGCAGAGATTGGAGTGATACTGGCCACAAATCAAGGAATGCCAGCAAGCCACCAGAAGCTGGAAGAAAGGCAAGGAAGCATTCTCCCCTAGAGCCTCCAGAGAGAGGAAGGCCCCGATGACAACTTGATTTCAGCTTAGTGAAACTGATTTTAGACTTCTGGCATGAGAGAATAAATGTGTGTTGTTTTAAGCTACCAAGTTTTTGGTAATGTGTTACAACAGTCACAGAAAACAAATACACCCTGTTGCTTGTGCAGTGCCAACTTCACATTAAATATATCCATTTTATGATTCTTTATTAAAGTGTCAGTCACTTTGCTTAGAGTTGGAATATGTTATCTAATCATCCCAATAATTATTATTCCAAGAGGTATAGACACTGGGACTCAAAAAGTTTCAGGAGCCTGCCTAAGATCACACAATGAGAGCCTACTAGAATCAAATCTGTCAGCCCCTCGAACATTAAAAATAGCAATTAAAAATTTATATACATTATTTTAATGAGAGTTTTGGTTTTAAAGAGTTCTCACTTCTATAACCTATATCTATTGCTAAACCAATGGAAATGGATGTTGATGGGGGAAGGCTGTGCAGGGAGGATGGGGATCAGGGAGTTCAAGGGAAATTTCTGTACCTTCTGTTCAATTTTGTTGTGAACCTAAAATTGCTCTAATTAAAGTCTACTAAACAAAAGAGGGAGGGGGGGTGTGAATCTTTGTGTAGCCTACTTTTAAGAATTTTATAAACTCTTGTTCTTCAATATATTTATCAGGATCATGAAAAATAAAGAAAACTGATGTGGAAGGAAGTTACGAAGGACACAGAACAAAGTGAAAAGACTTTTCTGGTCAGTAGAACTGATGTCGTCACCAGTCGCGTTCCCAGGGAAGCAGACTCTGAGACCAAGTGGCAGGATGTTCATTAAGGAATACCCAAAGGTGGAGACCTGTGATGGGAGGGACAAGAAGCAGGATGGGGCAGAGGGAGAAAGTGAACTGCAAAGTGGACTCGACAACAGGCTCAGCCAACCCCCAGAGGCCGTGGAGCTAGCATGGTCCTTCAGAATTATCGGGCCTACGTGGCTGAACATTCATAAACCCGCCTGAATCAGTCACTGGAAAGCAGCATGACCTTGGGCAAGGGTACTCAGTAGCTGAAGCAGTCCCTGAGAGGGTCGGCTGTTGACAGCACTCAAAGCTGGGCAGCATGTCCTCCCTTGAAAGCAGATCTGGTTGGCACATCTCTTTGCCCCCCATTCGCATGGTATGTGACACCCTCACTGCTGTGCTATCCTCTCCATATGAGGAAAGAAGCCCCAGGAAGAGTGGGATGTTCATATGATACTTTTTTTTTCTTGGTGGGGGCAGTGCTCAGTCTTGAGGCAGGAGAGCACACTGGCTCAGAGTTGAGACCCTTTGTTCAGATTGCCTGGGTTAGAACTAGAATCCATAGCTCACTGTCTATATAGCTTAAGACAAGATGCCCAGGCTCTCTGTGCCTCAGTTTCTTCATTTTAAAATGAAAATAATGATAGTAACAAGCACATTGAGTCATTATGAGAGAATTAAATATAGCAAGGCTTTAAGGAGCTTAGCTATACACCCCGTAAGTGCTCAGAAATTTGTGTGACGGGTGCCTCTAGTCACCCCTTATTTAGCCCTTGATGATTGGCTTAATCAGAATCTTTTATCAGGTTACACTTGCAATGACTTCTTTTGGTGAAGATAAGAAGCTGAGTCCTTTTGGGATTCAGATTGGAGATGAAGGCCATGAGAAACATACAGTGAGCATCACCTAAAGGAAACTGGAACATTTAATGGTGAGAAACAGCAGTCTCACTCCAAACATGTCTTATTTTTTCAAACCTCTGGCTCTATATGTGCTTCTCTTTTTCCCCATCTCTCTGAAATGCTGGTTCTCCCATTTCATACACTGGCTGGCCGAACCCTGTTCTACATTGGCCACTGTCCTTTTTGTCTCCTGAGAACTATATCAAATAAATATTACTTTTTCTATGAACATTCTAGAGTCAGTTAGAGCTTCCCTTCAGCCTTGATGGCTCTGTACACACATCTGCTACAAACTTTCCACATTGTGCTGTGACTCTTAAACAGGTTTTACCCCAGCCATTCTGATTCTGCCCACACCCTCACAGCTGGTAGGCTGGCACCTGAAGAATCAAAGATTCAAGATGAGACCTCCTTCATTTTTAACTCCTCAGGGCCTAGCACAGAGTTTACGGAGTGACAATGTTAGTCGAGAAGATGGCAAAACAGTTTCCACAGTCTTCAGGAGAGGAGAGAGGACCAAATACCATGATTTGGAGAGAGTTTGTGTATCTCTGCATTCAGTACTTTTGAATTTCCTACCTTCAAACTCTTTTAAAAAAGAATCTCTCTTGATTGTCACCCAGTCTTCCAATCCCTGTTTTCCCTCGGGCTGTAGAAATTACTAAATTCTACAAACAGTGTTTCATTCCACGAGGGTCTGAACAGATGGTTTTTAAATCATGTTTTCCTGTTCATACTTGTTCCCTGCTACACTTGGTGTATGGGTATGGAAATGATTTTCCAGGTGACTGAAGCTTCACTAGGAAAGTGTCCATATGCTATTTGCCATCTTCACCTAATTAAAAGACTTAGAAAGTTTTTTCCCCATTGACCTGGTACGATAACATGATGGCAAGTTAGTGTGACCTTTCTCTGCTATGGTTCAGCTGACTGTCTACAAGACCATCTCTTCTTTATGTCCTTCTATCCAACTAACGTCCTTCTCATGATTCATCAGCTTGTTAGGAAGACCACAGATTTTGTTAAAATCTCTGGGCACTTGCTTTAGAGTATAATACAAACAATTCTGATATAAACAACTCTGACACAGTCATTTTAGAGAAAGGGGAAATTAGTTATTTTAAGCTTCTAAATTCTGTTAGGTAAATAGAAATTAAACCTCTTTTCTTTTTCCCATTTAAAACACAATCTTTTACTCTGAAAAAAGTGATAGCCCATCCTGATTCTCATACGAAATCCTCAAAATTTGTACAAATCCATCCTAAGTTAAAAACCCTTAGTATTTTTCTATCTTAAGGACCAAAACAGGCATCTTTATGCAAACGTTTTTGCTTTTCTGCTGGCACCCAGACCCAAGAACTAGAAGGGAGATTTCTCCAACTGTCTCGTCTTACAGGTGAGGACATTGTCCTTGAGAAGGGAAATGAGTAGCCTGAGGTCACCGAACTAGAACAAAGTTGCTACTGCAACAGTTGCTGCAGCTATTTTGGATTAAGATTTCCTTAGATGATGCCTAAGATATATACAGTATTGCCACCACTATCTTACGTTTGCTGTACAAGGACTGAATGATATATGTAAACTGAAGAAATACACCTGAAAACGTAGCACCTTTTTCATAATTTTCATATATAGATATGTGTACTGAAAGATTTTAAATATAAATAAGTGAACTTGTATCAAAATTCTGAAAGCTGGTTATGTATATAGATTTTAATTTGAAATAATACCAATATCCTGAAATCATGCATTATCTCCTAAGTTATATCTCTTCCTTCCTGTTCCTCTCTTCCAGACAATCATCAAAGAAACATAAACCCACTTTGCCTTGAAAGATTAAGAACTCTGTCTGCTTTTCAAAGGAGCATAATTAGAAAGGAAAAGCAAGATTAGGAGTACCTTACCTGCATAAATTCAAAGCTGTCAAATTTCCCCAAAAATATATTGTATAAAAGTTCGCTGCATTTTCCATAGTTATTTTTAAAAACTAAATAAAGTACAAGAAAAGAAAATATATATATATATATATATATATATATATATATATATATATATATATATATATATATATATCCCTGCAGTCTCAGGGCCATCTGGATGACAAAAAAAAAAAAAAGGTCTCCAGGAAACTTGAGATCATCATTGATTTGAAAATCCATAGTTAACTTGTCAGAAGTTATTATCAGTTCAGTTCAATTCTACAAATCTCTTCCTACATTCCTCTCTAAAGAAATGAACATGAAACTACTTTGAAAGATAATCAAGATTATTTGAAATATTATAAACTAACGAAAGTCATCAAATATTCACCAAGTTTCTAAGTGTACAATGAAAAGATGCCAAAAAATGACAAAAGTAGAAAAATCTAATTTTATGATCCATTTGGATGTAAGAATTTACCACATCTTTAAACTAAGGCATTGTTTTTAGAAAACCGCTGTTAAAATATACAAGTGGCTTTGAACTGGAGGGAGGAATTTCAACCCTCCTCATGATCATATCGACACAGGGTCTTTTGTAAATGAGCTGAACACAGCTTAGAAAACTCAGAGTTCAGTTCTTTATTCAACAACTTCAGCATGTGACCTGCTTTAGCCAATGGAACAATTGCAGAGTGTTGTAAGAGGCTTCAAAAGTGCTTGCACAAGTGGTTCTTGCCACCTGTTGGAACTGGGGTTGGGGAAGGGGTATTTGAAATAATGTTGTCAAGGGAATATATAGGAAGTGATATTTAAGCTAAGATCTAAAGGATATTAACCCCGTGAATAGAAATTTGAGCAGAAAGATAAGTTATGACGATAAAAAAAGGAAAGACCAGGACAGGTTAAGTCCTGAGAACCAAGGCATCCAGGTTTGGAATATTGCGGACGCAGGAGAGCTCAACAGCAAACATTTTGCATAATTTCTGTTTGAACCAGTCTTATCCAGATATCAAATAAATCAAAAGAAGGAGTCATAAAGGTCCAAGAATATTCTAGACAGATTCCTTGCTTTATATTGAAATGTTAAAAAAAAAAATTGCTTAATCGAAAATAAGCAGCAGTTTTTAGGCCAGTCAGCTTTCACTTTTGTGTCCTTGGAAGCCCTGAGTTACCATGTAAAAATCCAGCTACCCTACTGGAAAACCACATGGAGAGAATGTTGTGCCTTTACTCTCTTATTATACCGAGAAAACACGTATGGAGAAAGAGGACCTAAGACATCGTGGAGAGAGAGAAAACCCAGCCATCTCTGAGTTCAGCCCCACCTGCCTTACCAAATAAATGTAGACATATGAGTGACCACTGGCAAGAACAGCAAAGGAACTGCCCAGGTAAACCCAATCCAGATTTCAGAATCGTGAACAAATAAAACAGTTATTTTAAGGCACTGAGTTTGAAGTAGATGTTATGCAGCAATAAAAAATCTCAACCAGTGGTTTTTGACTAGAGGCGATTTTGTCCCCGAGGGGACATTTAGCAGTGCCTCGAAGCCACTTTGGTTGCCACGCAGTGGGTATGAGTACTACAGGCAGCAAGTGGGTAGATGTCAAGCATGCTGCTAAACATCCTGCGATGCAAGGGACAAAGAATTATCTGACACAAAACATCAGTAGTGCCCAAGTGGAGCAACTTTGACTTATACAAAGGCTATCTGCATTTATGATTTTGATAGGTAATTGTCAAAGAGTCTTTCATATAGTCTATGCCAACGTTTTTTACCAAGAGCAACATATAAGAATACCTATTTTCCTATTGCCTCGCCAGCAGCATTTAGGACCATAGATATAAATACAGACAGAGATATAAATATGTACCTATCTTTGCCATAAGAAAAAATATGGTAACCTTAATATATATTTCTCTAATAACAATCAGAATGAGTGTCTTTTCACATAAACAAGAGCCATTTGTAGTTGCTTTTTTGCTACTTGTCTGTTCATATCCTTTGCTCATTTTTCTACAGGGTTGTTCTTACTTTCATTGATGTGTAAAATCTCTATATGTATTTTAAAAATTACACCCTTGTTTGCGATTTGAGTGGGACCTATGAGTCCCAGACTAGCAGACTGATTTAGAGTAGTAAATAGCTAAGAAACCAAACTATACCGAGAAAGCCATACTTAAGTGAAAAAATATGTTTGTAAGCTGCAAGTTGAATCAGTGTAAGAAACTAACAAATGATGTGTTGAGAAAAGAAAACTAATATTTGCTGCCAAGAACCACACAATGAGGTATACAGAGAACCAGCACATGTGAGCAGGGGGCTGAATGGACTGGGTGCTGCAACGAGGGAGGAAGGAAGCCCGCTTCGAGGAAAGACTACGAACCTGACAGACTGAACTTCAAACTGTAGACAATGAGTTAAAACAGTAGATGATACCGCAGATCAAATTAGGCTCTAAATTCAGTCTCAAAACTGCTCTTTACTTTCTGAACAATTTGACTCTTGTCACTCTCTCAGCCCTCTCAATATAAAAATAGCTACCAACCAGAGACACATAAGCAAGGTTTCTGGAGCTACACTGTTTCAGATCAAGTCTCAGATCTACCATTTACAAGCTGTGTGACTTTGGACAAGTTATTTAAGCTCAATATGCCTCCATTTCCTTATCTGTAAAATGGGAATCATCAAAGCACCCCACAGAAATATTATGACAGTAAATGAGGAACATTTAGAAGAGTACCCGGAACATATATGCATACAGTTAAAGATACTTAATATTATCAATACACGATAATACATGCACATATTTATTCTATTTCAGACAAGTACCATAATAACTCGAATTTTCAGTCACCTGTTGGGTATAATTATCCTCATTTCACTGAAAGGGAAACTGAGACTCAGGAAATAATTAAGACTCACTTTTTTTCTTCACCTTTAGGTCATCTGACAATATTAAATAAAGTACTAAAGTGACTATCTTTACAAGGAAAGCCTGAAGAAAAAAATCTTAGTCACACAAGCAACTGGAAAACCATCTTCAAGTAAGGAACAGAAATTAACCATTTTTCTGTTGCTCCAGAGGGCAGAAGTGATAGCAATAGATAGAAAATCAAGGGATGCAGAATTTGGTCCAGTTGATGAAGAACTTGCTGTTTTTACTTCCCATTGTATCCCCTAGATCAGTGGTTGGCTGAGGGTCTCAGCTCTCAATAAATACTTGTTGAATAAATAAATGAATAAATAAAATAAATAATAAGAGCTTTCCAAAATGTAACTGCCTCAGAAGCATGCCATCCTAGCCATATGTAAGAGGAAACTATAGCTAAGAATCTGATGGAGAGTTCAAATAAATGACTATTGACATTTAATTATCCTATTCGATCCTAGCAAAAATGCAATAAGAGAAGTTCCTCTCAGAACCACCAAGGAACTGAATTTTGACTTTGGAAGTTCCTGTGTTTTAAGAGAAAGTAATTTCAAAAAAGACTTCTGTCAAATGATTCGCCACCTGTGAATCATTTTTTCTGTGGGACGCAAGACTACTCTACTGATATTTTGTACAAGTAAAATCAAGTAAAGGAGAATGTTGCAAGCAGCCTGCCTCAGCAAGAAAAAAAAAAAAAAAAGGAAGAGATGGCTTGAAAGGGCATTGGCAACATATAGAGTATTAATAGAAATTAACAATATAATTCCTATCATTTGAGAGATTATTATGTGCGAACCACTGTGAGAAATCAAAGTCTCAATGGGAAAATGATAGTTATCGTCCACTATTTGAAAATATTGGAGCCCAAAAGGCCCAAGTTCAAATTCTGATTGGACCATTTAATTTTCATTTAACCCTGGGCAAGTTTTTCAGATCTTCTGTGCTTTAGTTTGTCACATATAAATCAATAAAATGGGATGAATAATTCCACAGAGTTACAAAACAATACATGCAAAAAATCTCCCACAGGACTCAGTATAGTTTTAGCACTACCTTTACCCTCCTCCCTACAGTCAATACAAGACCAGAGATTAAATGGCTTACTTCATGAGCTAAGGAGTTCTCCATCCCTGGAGGTGTTTATTCAGAGGATGGACAGTTACATGCAAATAGCAAAACTTACATAAAATTTACTATGAGCTAGGAATTGCCGTATGTTTTACAGATATGGATATAGATATGGTGATGAAGACAGAGATGGAGATAGAGATAGAGATGAGTTAGAGATAAAGATAAATTCTGCTGAACCTCACAACAACCCTATGAGGTCGATAAAATTATTACTCATATTTTACAGGTGAGGGAACCAAGACAGTGCAGCCAGCCATTCTTGTATAACTGATTTGTGTGAGATTATACAGCTGGTAGGTGCAATCTGAACCCAGTGAGTCTTGCTCTTTAACCATTTCACTAACTGTACATAAGCAATAGTGTAAAGGGCATATTTGACTGTTATTGAGTGGGTGCTGGCATCATTGACGATGTTCCTTCCAGCACAGAGATCACATGGGCCCATAATCTCAGTATGGTGTGAAGACAAAGGATTCAACTTGACAGACAGAGAAATAACATTTAAAATGGGAAGCAGTAGATGCCCACACCTGGTACAGCCAAAGGCACGGCAGCATCTCCCAAGCTTGGGGAAAGCAACACCCAGAAAAAAACCGACATTACAAGACTGGGAACCAAAGACGTTTCCTAAAGCCAAACCCTAGGTGTCACCAGTGTGACAGGATGACCAGTCATTCGTCCATCCTCTTGCACTTTTATTCACACAGGAAATAACACTGTCAGCAGCACTGTGGCTCCAGAGTGTGCTGCGGGGCACTGACGCACGGAGGGCGGAAAGGAAGTGGGTGGGAGAGCAGGGCTGTTTGCACCAACAGGTTACAGCTGGTCACGCAGGTCTGCCTGCTGCATCTCTCTTCCTTGCCCCTGGCCACATCTGGCAGCTGCTTATACAAGGCTCAGGGTGTCTGGGGAGGGGGGGACCCCACATTATATATTTTGAAACTTTAGTTTTAAAAGTTACTACAGTGGATATAGGTTTGAGGTTTAGATTTGAGGGGAAAGGGGAACAAGCAGATTAATAGATCATAACAGGACTTTTCTTCCTTTGTTTTCCTCTGCTGTTAGCAGCATTAAGATGTAATATCTTATACTAACTCTCGAGTTAAAAGTCATTCTACTGGAGAAAATAATAAAAATAATGCTGACTTACATGTGCATACCTGTGGACGGAATGCTTTCACAAACTCTGTCTTGTTTGATCCTCTTAACACACCTATGGAATAAACAAGAAAAGGATTAAAATCACCATTATGTAGATGAAAAAAGTGAGGTTCAAGAACATGGTAAATACTATTCAAAACAGTATTCAGTTTTTAAATTAAATACTTTGTATGATTAGTAGTCCATGTTATACATAAAGACTCAGCCTTATCCACACAGAGACACACAGATTATATTTGCTGGTCACAAGAGGATAAATGTTACGGCCCAGAACAAAGAGGAAGACAGTTCTGGATAAAAGAGGCTTAAAATACACAATAACCAAATTTTCTATGTGGTCTCTCACGGGATTCTAATTTGAATTAATCATTTAAAGATGAATTTGAGATCAAATGGGAAAGTTTGAATATGGATAGGAATTAGGTGATATTAAGGAATTATTGTTAATCTTGTTAGGGGTAATAACAGTGTAGTTATAAAGAAAAATGTTTTTTAGTTTTAGAGCTTCCCACTGAAGGATTCGGGGTGAAATATCATGATGTCTTTACATTAGCAAAAATAATAATGAAGCGTATGTGACAATATATTAACAATCATTAAATCCAGGTTATAGATATATAGCTGTTTATTTTACTATTTTCTATAGGTTTAAATTTTTCATAACAAGTTAAAGAAAAGCTGTTAAGGAAAAAAGTGATTCATTCTTCCCTTTACATTAAATATCATTGTCTTTTAAAAAAAATTTTATGCTTTTATCTTTTGTTGGACTCCCTTTCAATGTATAGAAAATTTGGCGTGAGACATAAATGGAAGAAACGGCCTGATCTGACATTTAACTAGAGTTTGACAGATATAACTGATGTTGATCACACCCCACATCACTCCAGTACAAATGAGGGCCCAATACATAGAATGTGAAAGCTTCCTCAAAAAAGAAAAGAAAATAGTGCTCTAAAGGTTAGATTAGTTCTTTTTCCCTTTTTGCTTGTCATTTGAAAATCATTTCACTTACAGGAGTTGTGAGAATAGTATGAGAACTTCTGTGTAGCCTTCACTCAGATCCATCGATTGTTAACACTTTTCCACATTTGCTTATCTCTATCTCATTATATATATATTTTTTCTGAACCATTTGAAATAAACAGCAGATGTCATTCCCTTTTACCCCTAAATACTTCAGTGTGTATCATAGAAACGAAGACTATTTTTTACATAACAACATAGTTATTAAATTCAGAAATTTTAGCATACATTGTCTATATTCAAACTTTGTCAATTGGTTCAAGAATGTCCCCAATCCCTCTTAATTTGAAACAGTCTTTTAGTGTTTCTCTGACTTTCACGATATGACAATGAAGAATACAGACCATTTGTTTTGTATAATCACCCTTAACTGAGGCAGAAAAACTAAAAATTCTCTTTAATTACAAAAATTTTATCAATTGAACCTCTCTCTTCTCCAAGAAGAGCTAGAATTACATTTATAGGAAAAGAACGTTTTGACTGTTAAAATTTGAAAGTATATATAAAGAGCATTATTCTCAGAGAGAAGGTTCAGAGAGGTTGCACTAATTGAATGAACTATTGACTGAAATTAGCCAAATAAATTTACATGACAATATCAACTTTAAGATAACCTATAACTATAATAATTTATCACTAAAACATATTACTAAGGGACTCTCTAGTGAGCTCTAAAAGTTTGGGTTTCTTTTCTTTTATTTAATTTTATTTATTTTACTTTTCAAAATAACAAAGATTTTCTTATCTAAGATGTATAAGATATGTTTACAAAAGCAAGAAAATCAAATTATAACTTAAGATATCTTCTAGAATTTGGATTCTTAGACAGAGGAACTTTAGAGAACACCCAATTCAATTCTTTATTTTACAGAAAAAGAGACCAAGACCCAGACTATATTCGATGGAAATAATTGGACAGGTGAACACAGGTGTTTGTACAGAGATTTTCACCCAGCACCGTTTATAATAATGGTGGAAAGGGAAATGATCTCAATCTGACCGGTGAGAGGTTATTTTTAAAAATCGTTTTGTCAATACATTTGATTCTCTGTAGCGATTAAATAATAATGCAAATGTATATTTAATGAAAGACATATAAATGGAAAAGTAAACTCTAAGATATCATGTATAGTAAAAGTAAATGCACATAGGTGTGTGTGGGAGTTGAAGAAAGTCTGAAAATAAATACACCAAAATATTACTAGTGTTGGCCTCTAGGAAAGACTAAAATTGATTTCAATTGACTTTTTTATCTTTAGTAAAGTGTGAATTTTTATATAAATGATTACTTCATTAAACAAGAAAATAAAGTTATTTTTATTGAAAGAAAAAGTAAATATTTTCATTTTCGCTTTCACTGATGAATATTAATCTCCCCCCAAAATGTGTTGAATAATGTTATGAAGTTGTTACTGAAGGCATTATTCTTAATGTCCAAGATCAGAATTGTATTAAAGATAGCAAGAAAGAAAGCCATATCAATGATGTATTTGAAATTAGAATTTGAAGAAAAAAAGAATGTTTCTCACTCATTTGAGAATAACATGCTGTAGGACATTTTTTGGATGTATAGATAGAAGGATGGATGGATGGATGGATGGAAGGTTGGATGGACAGACAGACAGACTTAAATATGTATGAATGTGCATGGAATATTATTCCATAAAGAACTGGAGGTGAGTGGGAAAAGAGATGGATTGCTACACTAATCCTAGGTTTTCATCGTATAGTATTTTACAGCTAACTTTCATAGTAACCATACTTTTTTCCGCATTATTACACCCTCTTAAGGAAAAGAAGGGAGAACTTAAGATTTCTGCTCCTTCTGAAACCTCCGCCCAACCAACAGTCCTATATTGACAACAGAGTAAATGAAGGCATGGTGAATGGTGATATTCTCCACTATTTGAGAGGTTTTTAACCTCTGCAGGCAGTGCTAGGTTTCATTTAAAATTCAGAAGAATGCACACACAATTTTGGCTCAAGTTCAGGAGATTCTTGAGTTTCCAGAACCCCACCCATCATTTTCATTAAGGTTCACAAACTCTGTGTTAAGAACTCCTGCACTAAGTTGTAGCCCGAGATGACTGGACCTGATAATAACAGGCAGAATTGATCATAAAAGCTTTGGAGGTCAAGCCCATGTATTTCTATCCGACATAGGAGATCTTGGCTACCTTGAATGTAGCTGAAGCAATCATGCACTTAAAATTATGAAGAGAATGAAAGTAATATATTTTGAGTTAAAACGATGCCTTTCAGAATAAATAATTCACGATAGTCTAAAGTGGTGAATTAAGGACAAGAGTCCCTGATTCCTTACAAAGAAAAAGAAAGAAAGAAAACTGAAGATGCATTCATTTATTCAACAAATCTATATTGAGTTCTTGCTATACACCAGGCCTTGTTCCAGGAGCTGGAGACATAACAAAGAACAAAATAGACAGTGCCTGCCACATGGAACTTATTTCTTGTTGAGGTGGCAGAGGGAAACAATAAACAAGTAAATAAACAATTATATGATATAATTCACATTGTAATAAGCACCAGAAGGAGAAATACAGTAAGAATGAGAGAGAGAGCAGTGGGTGAGGTTGTATGACAGAGGGCAGTTAAGGAAGGCCTGGCTAAGAAAGAAACACTTGAACAGAGCCAGCACGGAGTGAAGGAGCAAGTTGCACAAGCATCTGGGGAAAGAGTTTCCCAGGAAAACAGACCAGGAAATGCGAAGGCCTAGAAGAGGGAATGAACTCCGTGGGTCCGATAGACAGCTAGGAGGCCACTGTGGTTGGAGGGAGGTGAACAAGGAGAGAGTGATGGAAAGCACAGAGGGTAATCTGGAGTCAAACTGCGTAAAGGCCTGGAGGCTTTAAGAGCGACTTTGAATTGTCTTCTAAGAGTGGTGGGAAGCCACTGGGAGATTTTCAGGAGGGCGGTACCATGATCTGACATATTTTATAACAGGTTACTCTAGCTGCTATGTGGAAAAGAAGCAGTAGGAGAGCGAGCATGAAAATAGAGAAGAGGAAAGAGAATGACCATTTTCCATTTCCACATGGTAACCACGTGGTCCCAGGAAGAGAACATAGATACAAAGATTATCAGAATCAAAATACATCCTTTAGACCAGTGTATTCTACTCAGATTGTCACCAACATCCAACTGGTGGATCCTGGAAACAAGACAGCAATCACCCACCTAATGTGACCTGGGATATTGTGATTTATAATAAGAAGTATATATTTGGTCTTTGTCCCCATTTCTGGCACAGTGTTCCTAAAACCCTTGGAATTTCCTAAGTGATGAGAGTGGCAACACTGTCTTCTGTTATATCAATGAAGTGACTTTTGGGCTGTACCTAAGGAGAGGGGCTGGTGGCCAGGAGAATCAACTGTGTGATTGGAGAGTTGGAACTTTCAGTCCCATCCCCCTTGACCTCCAGGGAAAAGAAAGGTCCTAGAGGTTGACTCAATCACCAGAGGCCAATGATTTAATCAATCATGCCTATGTAATGACCTCTCTATGAAAACCCAAACAGATGGGGCTCGGAAAGCTTCTAGGTTGGTGAACACACGGCGATTCAGTGTGTGCAAGCTCTGGGCAGAACATGGGAGCTCCGCACCCTTTCCCCACACCTCGCCCTACGCATCAACTCTATCCAGCTGTTCCTGAGTTAAATTCTTTTATAATAAACTGAAAATCTAGTAAGCAAAATGCTTCTCTGAGTTCTGCGAGCCCCTGTTACAAATTAATTGAACCTAAGGAGGGTGTCATGGGAATCTACAATCTATAGCTGCTCTGTCAGAAGCATGGGTGACAAACTAGACTTGCTACGGTGTCTGAAGTGGGGGTGGGGGGCAGTCTTACAGGACTGAGCCCTTAACCTGTGGAATATGACACTGTCTCCAGGTAGATAGCATCAGAATTGAGCTGAATTGTAGGACACCCAGATGGTGTCTGAAAAATGCTTGGTGGTGTGTGGAAACCCGTCCCCTCCTATTGGTTTCCAGAATTGGTACACACACACAGAATATTATTAGCTCTTATCTCCTTTATGCAAATACTGCTTTTTATTTCTCAATCTTCCCATTACAAAGTAGGCACAGTAGCTAAGACACAGCCGCCTTGGACTTAGGATCAGAAGACCTGAGTCAAGTCCTGGGACATTCTACAGGACCTGTATAAATCAGGAAAGTCATGTAACCTTTCTAGAGGTCAGATTCTTCATCCATAAGATGAAAAATAATGTTAGCTTCTTCTTAGAGCAGTTATGCAAAGTAAAATTAAAAAATGTGTTTGAATGGGCTTTGTGAGCCCTATGCAAATATAAGAAATTATTATTAAAGACTTTCTCCCCTCCAGTACAATCTTAACCCAGCTCAGACCTCGCAGTCACTAAAAAAAGGGAGATGACAAAACATAGAAATGGCTCTCTATTATTGTCTTGCACTCAGCCCTGGAGATGGCTGGTTGGAGGGCACACTAGAGTTTCGCAGAGTAGGGATAAACAGAAGAGAAAAGAGAAAAAAATGTTGGTAAAGAGAAAGAGTAGGAGCGTGAATACTTGAGGGGTTTGGGGGCAGTGCATGAAGAAAGTTGTGTCTGTGTAGCAGACAGAGATATACTGCCCAGAGCCTCCTTCCAGGCTTGTAATCAGCAGACAGCCTTCAATTATCAGTCCCTTCAGAGTCTGCCTTAGCTGCCGAGAGCCACCTCATCTGAGGTGGCTCCCAGGGCAGCTTGCATCCGGTGACTGAGAAAAAGAGATATAAAAGTCTAAATATTTTGGCCCAATAACAGACAACTATAACAGGCAAATTCACTGCAGCGCTGCTAACTGAGTTGCTAGAAACTTTGTCAGGCCTGCATCACACTTCTTGCCCCGCTTCCTTTTCCTTACAAAAGTGTCAACTCCCAACAAATACCTTGCAACCCAAACTCTGTCTCAGCATCTGCTTCTGGAGAACCTGGACTATACCAGGAGTAGTCTAAAAGAGCAGGTGATAAAATGGGGTTTGGAGCTGGATCACTCATTGCCCAGACTGATAATAAGGGCTTCATCATTGAAGCACAGACAACTCTGTCATAAACTTTCACTGGTGGTGAATTGAGAAAGGGAATGCACTAGCAGGCATAGTGAATCAGACATTTGAGACATATGGAGGAAATAGTAGCTATAAGGTAATACTAATGGAGAGTTGCTAAGCAACCTTGATGTGCTACAGAAAGATAGAGAATAGCCGAGAGTAAGAAATAGGAAGTTGAAAGCCAGGTGTGAAAGATGGAGGGCCTCTTTGGTTGCATACAAAGAAGTTCTCATCTCCTGTAGTTGGAGGGTGGAGAAAGACAAGGTCCAAGCCCAGATGTTAATAGAATAGCTGAACTTCAAAGATGATTAAAAGCCTAGCCAAGGAAGTTCTGTTATGCTAAAGTCAGGCCCTGCTTGGGGAACTAGGCATATGACACATGAGATGGGACATCTAGGCAGATACTCCCAAAGATTCTGATTTCCTAGATTTCTTTAAACCTTCTGAAGCTGCAGATGTGGCCCATACCTCCTTATTAAGAAACAAACAATATTGCGTCCTGGAGTCTATAGGATTTAGGAATTACTGTCCCCCAACATATCTCCATTAATCCACCAGCCTGGCACCTGCAGAATGGATCTGGTAGAGTGAGATCATAGACTACTGAAAACTCAACCAAGTAGCAGCCTAATCATAGGCCAGATATAATACCTTTGACAGGAGATTAATATGGCCTTTGGTACACAGACTGAAGAAGATCTGTTAATAGATGTTAGCAGACACAGTGCTTCTACTGAACACATGTACTCAGCAATATCAGTTGTAAGCACAGATGATGATCTAGCTTAACTTCTAAGAAAATTCTCCACCTTTGAGTCTGAACCAATAATACTTCACTTGGAATGGTAATCATACCAGAAGCGGAAGTCTTTTTCCTCCTCCTTTCTGGAAGAACCTCAAGATATCTGTGTGGGTTAAACTTGTGTACTTGACAGTTTTTAATATTACTTCCTAAATATTCCTATCTACATTCTACTTCAGCTTTAGAAGTGGTTACCAAGTGTCTGTAACCCTTGAACTTCTAGACAGTATTGCCACTTCTGGCCAAATAGTCACTTTCCCTAGAAAGCCATATTCCAGCAATTAAACCTGTGTATACTGCCTGTACATACGTTGTGCAGGCCATCTGTAAGTATCCCAGAGAACAATCACTATTCTTATGCACTTTAAAAATATTTCTATGTAAATTATTGTAAACTTTTTCAACAGTTGGGACAATGACAATTCAGAAATTGATTTTGATTTAGCAAATGTGTTCTTTTCTATCCCAATCAGCAAAGGACCAGAAACAGTTTAAATTCACATGTCATAGATGATATACATTAGCAATTTTCCCCCAGGCAGTCACAATATAGTCCTAAGAGATCTGGACTGTCTGGATACCCCACAGAACGTCACACTGATCCATAACACTGGTGACATTGTGTTGATTGGACTGGAAGAACAATAAATGGCTAGTATGTCAGAGGCCTCAGTGAGATACATGTGCTCCACAGGGTGAGAGAGAAACCCTGTGAAGATTCAAGCCTTGCCATATCTATAAAATTTCAAGGGGTCTGATAGTAAGAGGTATACCAGGCTCTGATAGTAAGAGGTATACCTCCAAAGTAAAAGATTAATTATTGCATCTTGCATTTTCTACCATGAAGAAGGAAGCACAGTGCTTGCTGGGCCTCTCTGGGTTCTGAAGACAGCACACTCCGCATCTAGAGGTATGGCTTTTGCCCATATACTGTAAGACATAAAAGGCTGCCAGCCTCGAGTGAGGTCCATAGCAGAAAAAAAACTGCATGAAATCCAAGTTGTGCTAGCAGCCCTGCCATCAGAATATGTGATCTGTCAGACCTTACAGTGTCAGAGACACAGTGTGGCATTTACAGCAAGTCCCAGTGGAGAATCCCAGCACAGTCTCCCCCTCAGAGTTGCCTCTGAGCTGGTCCTCAAACTGTGCCTTTGGCAGGCTGTTCCAACACTCCCTCAGCATGGCAGCTTCTGGGTGACATAGTATGTGACAGGTTGATGGTCATGGACCCACTCCCACATCTTTGCTATAAAGTGAGTCCCTGGTCTGATACAGAGTTACATGAGATCCGATAAAAGTGAATTAAACATTTTGTAAGCCCTCAGAAAGGGGTTCTTGTTGAGGCCCAGGATATAGGAAAAGCCAAGCCCATACACAGAATATGTATCTATTCCTGAGAAAGAATTGCTGGCCCTTCCAGGATAAAAGGAATCCAATATAGTCGACTTCTTCTCCAGTTTCTGTTGCTGGAAGTTGGACATTTGTCAGTAATAGTTTGGGTAAGCAAGACTCAATAATGCTTGTTCCCTGCATGGTCTCCATCCCTATTCCCATGTCCACTTGACACATGTATCTATCATGCCAACACTTGGGTAGCTGATGACCAGCTGGCTGTCAGTCAACTGGCTAGGTCATTTTGTTTATCTAATTGTTTAGTGCCTTTTCAGTAGACGACCTCTAGTAGATATTAACATTTGATGCACTTCATGCCCACTCCTGCATGTCTATCCATTTGACCCTATGCCAGATATTATTGTCTTCAATTTTCCAGTCTTTTTTTCCTTCCAAGCCCCTGGCTAAGTGGCCAGGCCATCCACCACTGCCCGTGAATTTGTATGTATTCTAATCTCGGGCTACTTCTCTTTCTATACAATATGCACGAACAATGACACCACTCAAAGCTCTATCCACTGGGAGCACTTTCTCTTGCCATTGTCTTTCAAGGCCACCACTAAGGGTGGCTGTAGAGAAGCTACCATTCATTTCCAGCTTGCATTTACATATAGGTGAACCCATCTGCAAAGCAAACTTGGCCTCTTTTCTCTTCCTTCAGTTGGTCATGCAGAATCCCCCATACAGCCATGGGTGTGAGCTGAGAAGGGGCCCTGGGGTACCATGGGGGTTCTGGGCTACCGCTCATGTAGCTTCCTCTGTCTTCTGGTCCTGCTTATGCTCAACCCTGGATTTTCATTTTATGATGGCTTGCTGCTAGGACCTTCTTATCTTATGATTTGTTTGATCTGCCCTAGTTCATGATGAGGTGTCATTGCATAGTCACTTAGTGACCATTGACGGACTTTCTGTCTCTATCAGACTCCTGTAGCATGGCAGGAGCAGTTTTTAAAAGGCATATGATTCTCTACTGCAGATAGCATGGCCTTGCTCCCAATTCCCAAGGCCCTGAATTATGATTCTCCCATCTTGCCACAAAATCCATACAGCATCTTTCCCACCACTGATATCCCCAACACCATGAAGTCTGCAGGATCATGCGGCCCAAAATGACAGGGCTACTCGTACCTCAGTCTGATTTGATGTGAAGTGCTTTTCTGCACAAGGCCCTACACAAATTTGGTAACTTTCATGTCCTCGATTATATAAGATGGAACAGTAACCAAAACATACATATATGGCTTCAAGTTTTCATCTATTTTTGATAAACATGACAATGAAGATAAATGAAAGCTGATGGGCCCAGCATAAGTACATCGATTTGCATGTACAGACCCAGAGAGGTAAATAAAAACTGGAGAATACAACTCCCTAAACTACCTAGGACGTTTTCTTCTTGAGGCACGTAAAAATCAAACTTCCTAGTTGATCAACCAGGCATGAGACTTCTACCTTAACAAGAAAAAAGTACATCCTGTTGTTCTCATGTCTTGATCTCAAATAGGCTCCTGTCAGATATTAATATATTACAATTCTTTAAACACAGGAAGTGGCTAGGGCAAATTATTTTCTCAAAGGGTCAGAATGGTACAGTGTTTCCCTAACACACACACACACATACACACACACACACACACACGATGTCTGAGACTATATCTGGCTGGTATGTGTAATGTTTTCATTGACTCAAACCTAGCAGAAGGGGCCAAGTAGTAATACAGTATCCTAATTGTTCTACTATAAATAAAAGCCTAGTACTTATTCATGATTATTTTAAGAGAATCCACTTTGGAAAGTGTTCAGATAAGTTCAAGTTTGGCTAGTGCCATTTTTCCGTTCCATGTCCTTTAGCAAAAGACTCAAATTCACCAGGTTATCGCAAGATAAATAATACTTCTGACTATCATTTATTAGTGTTTATTATTACTTATTGCTATAATATTATGCTGTGTGATCACATTTAATACTTAGAAAAATCCAGTAAAGGAGGTTGTGCAAGAGGTCTGCAAGGCCACTCCCAGGTTTAATGATTTACTGGGAGGACTCACAAGACTCTATATAGTCATACTCACAGCTCAGTATATAGTCATACTCACGGCTCAGTATATAGTCATACTCATGGCTATGATTTATTACAGTCCTAGATACAAACAAAAATCAATAAGAAAAAGGTGCATGGGATAAAGTCTGAAGAAAACCATGAGCTTTCAAGAGTCCTCTCCTAACAGAGTCACATAGGACGTGTTAATCCCTCCAGCAATGAGTTGTGATGACACATGTAAGATGGTATCTATCAGGAAAGCTCGTTAGAGACTCACTGCCCAGGATTTTTATCAGGGACTACTCAAATAGGCACTCTCTGCTTAGCATGTACCAAAACTCCAGACTCCCAGAAGGAAAACAGGTATTCAGCAAAAACTATACCATTTGCACAAAAAGTTTAAGCATAGTGAGCCACTCTTACAAGAGAATGGTAGGAACTCTCCCAAAACCCAGCAACCCAGGTGCCAATCAATGGCCAACCTTGCAAGCAGGCCTTTCAAAGAATAGAGATCTCAGGACTGCTATGTCTTTCTATGCTGTCTTTTAACTCTTTTCCGCATATAGACATTATTATCCTTTTCAAAAATATATTTTATATTTTCGAATTTTATATTTTTATATTATATTCTACTTGTACATATTTATTTAAAAGATTTATATTATATTTTTATATTTCTATTTTATCCATTTTTTAAAAGATGTAAAACTGAAACTCAGATAGGTTAAATATCTTGCTCAAGACCATACAGATCATATATGGCAAGCCACTATTTAAACTGCAATGTGAAAAAAATAAAAAATAAAAAATGTAGGTTAAATAAAGATGACTATATCACAAAAATAATAATAAAAATAAAAAAAACTGCAATATGTCTGCCTCCAAACGTCATTCAGTTCACTACTATGTCATAATGTCTCAAATTATCTAACATATTTAAGATATTTCTTTTCATATCAAGATTATATACATACAGATTCTTCTATGAATAAATTCTTTCACTGATAATTATGGCTGCTACAAATCTACAGAGAGAAAGAAGGAAAGAAACAGGTTTTAATCTCAACATTTCTCATTTCTAAAGGACATATGGGGACTTCTGGTTTCCGGTCCTGCATATCAGAAGCTTGGAAATTTGCACTTCTTCCTAAAATCAAAGGCTGAACACACTGAAAAATCAACAACTCTTCTTAGATGCATTAGAGAAGGAAGTCACAAGGCAAACCACTGCTGTCAAAATTGAAGAAACCAACAGGTAAGTGCAGAGAATCACAACCTACGAGAACAGACACCCGCTTGGGAACCAGGGCCAGGGTAGGAATACCTGAACTGTAATTGACAAATTACTGGAGGCTCACTATAGACAAATCTGAGAGATTAAAAACGCCAGAGGACCCAGTTATCAGGAGGACCCCATATTTTTATAAGTTTAATCTCCTTGATATCTACCAGTTTCTCCCATGGCAGGGGGAGGAGAAAAGAAATCATTTTGAAATATATAAGATAATTATGTTCTCCTTAATAAGGTTTGCCCTCGAGAAAAATTCTTTGACCGGAGGCTAACCAGCTGGAGTTTTATCAGAGCCCAAATGACCTGGGGAAGGAGACGTGTACAGCTCCAGCCGGCTCTAGCCTTCCTTGCAGGAGAGGAAAAAAATACCTAGCTCCCGTCCAATCTAGCCACCTAAGAACGGGGGGAAAAAAGAGCAGCACTTGTAAAGTTCATGGTTCAGAGGTCCAGGCTCACAAAGACCTAATCTCAGGACTGCAAAACACGTCCCTTTCCCCATATCACATCATTAAAAGTAATGGATGGAGAAAGCCATACCATGCCAACATTATCAAAAGAAAGCAGGAGTAGCTGTATTAATTTCAGATTGAGCAGACTTCAGAATGAGGTGAGCTTGGACAAGTGACTAATTTTCTGGGTCTCAGTTTTCTCATCTGTAAAATGGGAAAAAGAATAATACTTATCTCATGAACTGTCTATAAGAATTAAGTGATATAATGCACATAAAGCTCTCAGTACACTGCCTGGCATCTGAAAAATGCTCAATAACTTTTTTTTGTTCATTATTATAAGGGCCATTCAGTAACAATTGGCAATATTTTTTTAAAATCTGTGCAATCTATTACAAGAAAAATACTTTTCTTTTCTTTCTTTTCTTTCTTTCTTTTTTTTTTTTTTTGTGTAGCATTTATGTAACGTTAGCATTGTTCATATCTATGGGGGCTGGATATCGGGAAGGTCATGGGGAAATCCAAGTGGGACCTTTGATGCCAAATGTTGGGAGTATTGGGATCCATCTGGGACTTTTCCAGTGCTCATGGGCAAGAGTTGAATGTCTCATGATGTTGGGAAGCAGGGAGACTGAGCACCAGCCAAAAACCTGGACATAACTTTGGAACTAGGAATGGAGGCTGTACTTGCTAGCACTTTCTTGCCATCTTTCCTGATAAACTTCTCCTGATTTGGCATGTGGGTTGCTATGGTGATGGATGATGGGAAGGAATTGTGGAAAAGATGGTCCTAATCTATTTAAACTTTACTAAATTTTACTCCTTTGAGGTAAAACTGCAACAGCACATACCTAGTTGCCAAGAGGCCAGTAAGCATCATGAGCTTAGACTGGCCTCTGTCTTCCCTACTTTTCCTTGTGACTCTGGAAGGCCAGCCACCATTGAGCCCAGTAGCAGGGTTTGATGAGAGATGAGGAGTGCTGGTGGCAGGAAGAGATTGCCTATGAAAGGATCGAGCTTTTTACTGTGATCATTTCACAGTGTATACAAATATTGAATCATAATGTTGTACACCTAAAACTAATATATGTGTCAGTTATACTTCAAGTTAAAAAAGGATCTAGAATATTTTACTCTAAGGTTATAAAAAAAGCTTGAGATTAGGAGTCATAAAAGTTTGAAGTTCAAAGCTTACCTTAACAGCTCTGTGTCCTTGGATATGTTAGTTTACTTCTGGAACTTTACAAAACAGGACAGTAGTGTCTGTTTTCACTACTTTAGGGTTGTTATAAGCACCAAATAGAATAAAAAATGTGGAAATGTTTTATAAACTTTCACACATCATAATGACATTATGGCACTATCTAAATGGGAAGTTTAGAGTGAAGTTCTACATGACATTTTCAGAGAAAGGTGCTTCCTGCCTGCCAAAATGAGTCAAATAAACTGAATTTGAAGGTGACACTTTTCAGTCATCTACCAGTCAAATGAGTACCTCGAAAGAGAACTTTGGAAAATTACTACATTCAACATAATTTTTTTTTAAACCTGTTAATTACCAGCTCTCATAAGTTTCTCAATAGGAAACATTATATACTAAACACAATTAAAACTGTAGAATTAAAAATTCACCCAATTTTTAAAACGACTCACGGTCTGGTTGTTTGATTTTTAAAAAAATAAAATAAAATAGAAATTGAAATTCATACAGGTCTCTTTAGATCTGACCTAACCAGAAAGAACCAAGATGTAAAATTCAGTGACAGTTTGCGAATATGATCCATAGAAATAACGATATGATCCGTAAGCTACTTAGGCTATCCTCTCTGAAAGATGTCAGTAATAAGTCTAGGTGAGGTTGCTAAATATTTTTTTCAAGCTGATTTTTTAACCTCAGTTTCCTTGCAGTAGGTATTCTGCAATTGTTGTTACCAGCCAAAGCTCAAGACTTCTGTACTTGGGGTTACAACTTTTAATAATCTGCCTTCTGTGTATTTGATACAATGAGACTACAAGTTTTACAAATGAAATATTTTCCCCACCCTCTAGCTTTGAGGAGATTGTCTTAAATGAGGAAATTAAGACAGAGAGCCTCTTATTTTTCTTTTTCTTATTAATTTTTTTGTCTTTGAATATTTTTTCTACATGTGTGGAATCTATAAATATTGTGAGAGCTTAAATTTGCCTGAGCCCTTTAGCAAGGACAGAGCAAGCCAAATTTTAGCATATGTGATAGTTGTCATTGCCTAAGATTTTTTTTTAACATATACTTTCATTTTCTATCAATTCTATCTTCGAAGATGTCACACCCTTTGTAAAGAGCATGAATAAAATATGAAGTGTGGCATACTTTCATCTCTGCTGAATATTTTTCACTTCATTGAAAACTAATACATACATTTCACATAGAATACTAGTTCTAAAATTATTAGAATGTCTATCTTAAGATTTAATTGTTTTATAAATTGTTTTTTTTTTCATGAAAAAGAAAGCTGTTTCCGCTCCCCCCGCCCCATGGGTTGTATTTTACAAGGTTTGCAACAACATTTCAAGAGAATTTTCCTCTAAGCACAAATAGTCTTTTTTCTTTTTAATTACGCAATAAATAGAACTATGCAAACGAAGCCATTGGTTTTAAAATACATGGCAATATAAAAGGCTTTTGTTTTCCCTTGCTTTGAGGAAATTCAATATAGTGTTTTAGCAAGGTTGGCAGGGGTGCCAATGGAGAGAAAAGGAGGCCCCCTTGCCCCAGTTTCAAGCTCTTGAAACTGAACTAGTATTCTAGGCCGTCTACAATGTGTGGCAGTTACTCCCTTAACTTAGAATACTTTACATAGATAAAGAGAGCTTTTTTAAAAAAATAATATTCCTTTAATGTATTTAAAAGAAGTGTTTTCATAATATGTATGGGAAATAGAAATATGATGGAAACAATTCATATCACACTGAGACTTCAGGCTGCTTGTGCCAAATTCTCCATGTCCCAAAACACAGTAGTTCCCAGCAGTTGGCTGTAAGATGATAATTCCAGACCTCAATGACACCATGAAAGGAAACTACAAAGTGAGTGTCATTATTTTGTTGCACTCTCTGTTAAAAAACGACATGCAGATTGCCTCTCCGAATCTGGTTCACTGTCAAATGACTCATTATCCTTAGCTATTATGCTAACACATGTCTACGCAAGCATGAAAGAGCTAGGAAATCATGGTGATAACAAAGAGCAAAATAGTTTAATTTTAAAAAATAGATAGTGACATCTATTTCTTTGTATAGAACTAAGTTTAGGTCATTACATCTAAAATCGTAGCATCATCTAAGGTACTCTGTAAATAACTGCAAGTTCAGAAGCTAGTACTGTGTAGGTGGTCGTTCACAACTCTCCGTACAAAGGAGAAGGATGAAAACATCGTAGGTGAGTATTTAATAACGCAAGATAAAACAGGTGACTTTTCTCTCTGAAAATACTGTCAGCATTCCTGCTGCTCCAGCATCAGAAGAGTGAGTCAGTCCGCGAGGAGTCCCAACATACAGCATTAGTATCTTATAAAAACCGACTAGAACATCATAGGAATGGAGAACTTTCTTCTAGATATGTGAAGATATTTAACATGGGTGAATGAATATGTAGGATTTCCCAGCAATCATCCCATGTGTGGAATAACTTTTTTAAGCATATCAATATAGATTCTAAGAATGCTCATATTTTTGATGGGAATGATATAGATTTACAAACAGAATGCGATGCATTTGAAAAGAAAATAAAAGAAGCTGGAGGAATAGATCTATTTGTTGGAGGTAATGATCCTCGTGATAGGTATGCACGAGGCATTCACCCTGTACAAAGCCGCGGAGGAAGGAGTCAGTCACTTGTGGACTGCTTCACACTTCCAGCAGCATCCCTAAACTATTTTTGTACATAATGAAGATGCTACTCTAGATCTAAGACTTAAAACTGTGAACTACTTAAATATTTAATACATGGGCACAGTAAACTTGTGGATACACTACATAGTATGATAGAAGAAAATTGAAGGAGATTGCAACAAAATTCTGTTTGAATGAACAGAACACTATAAGTAAATGAATTTCAGCTATGCAATAGGATAAAACAGGGGAGTTTTTAACACTGTCATTTTTCAAAGTCCAATATGTTACACATTCCATATTTAGAATGTGTCTATTTTACAGTAGAGCTTAGGAAAAGTAGTTGGCTCTCACGACCGATCAGCTGTTTATTATAAATACACATCTTATTTACAAATAAACTTTGTTATACATAGCCAGACTATAAAACAGCACAGTAATAAAATATCTGCCTGTGTAGAAACATTTTAAAATTATTTTAAAGATGGAGATTCTTCACATCAAGTACAATCCAAGGCCTGGCTCCAGCAGCACAATATATATAGATCTATATTTTTTTAATTATATAAAGATACTCCAAGCCTTTCAAGTATTAATCAACTATCATTGCAAACTTTAATTTTGAAATGATATCTTTATCTTTTTTCTGCATTATGCACAAGTTTTTATACACTAAATTGCCTTAGTTATTTTCCTGCTGTAGCATTCTACTACATATCATTGGAAGTTTGGAGAGAAGACAATGCCAAAAAGTACAGTGTATATATATATATATATACATACATACATATATGTATGTATATATATATATATATATATAATGCATATTTTGGTATACTTTCTTTTTTAGTACTTTTTTAAGAAATATGCTTTTATATATATTTAATGACTTGGGTTCATGCCTTTTGTGTGTGTGTGTGAGTGTGTGTGTGTGTGTGTGTGCGCGCGCGTAGGCTACTATGAGCTTTATACTAATTGCACATTAAGAAAATTCTTTTGAAGAAAATTTTCTAATTATTGTTAAACTTTATAAATGATTTGTCTTATTTCTTATATTTAAAAAACATCTAAAAGGATTAGATGAAGTAGATATAAAAGTAATTACTGTAAACCATTTTAGATTGCTATAGCAATTTACATCCTAAATTGCAAATAAAAATATATTGTTTTCTACCTCTAACTCAAATAAAGCGCATAATAAACAAATTGCTGGCTGGAAGATCTTAGTGTGTGCTGTGGAATGATTTAGACAAGTACCCAAAGCCATCCGCAATCTCCATCCCCTTGCTGGCAATGTTCCGTTCTGTCCCTAGAGGGCATCATGTGAATACTGGGCAGAGAGAGCCAAGGGCTCTATTAGTAAGTACATGTCTCTTGCTCTAGGTTGCTTTCTCTTTGTAGGAAGAGTATGAGTGGAGATCAGAGCCAGGAGTTGGTTACCACAGCACTTTTATGGAAATTCAAGTATTTTAATGATGCCCCTGACTGTTTAGCTCCCAGATGAGCCTGAGCTTAACATCGTCCTAGCTGGGAACAGAATGTAATTACAATGGAATGATTGTTTTTAGAGGTTGCTGGCAAAATGGACAAAAACAGAGTTAAGGGGTGTCTTTTGTGTTTGAAGCAGTTCATGCAACAAAAATCAGACTAAGCCTGGGGTCAGGAGACCTGGTTCTATTCTTAGCTTTACAATAACTGAGCTATGAGTAACTGTACAAACTAAGAGGGAGAACAAGTTCCATATACATGTAGAAGCTTTGCTTTGGCTTTTATTATACATGTTCAATTTAAGAATGACTCATATTTCTTTAACTTTGCTGTTATAATTATGAAAAGATATATATCATTTAAATATTCATTAGATATTTGGTTAGAAAGAATATATTCATACTTCTCATGCATTGTATGTTTAAAGATTTAACTCCAGTTAGTATTTAACAATGTAATGTTAATATAATTCAGATTTACCTAATTTTTAATCTAGCAAAGAAGAGAAAGCAATGGCTGAGGTTATTGTAGAAATTTGTAAAATTTTGCATATTTGGTTCAATATTTCTTAGAGTTTCTCCTAAAAGCAAGCATGCAATGCCTCAAGATAAAAATGACCACATTTCCAGAGATAGAATTTTATATGGGAAAAACCTACATTGTTGAATTGTTCAAAATATAAGAGAAAATATATGTGAAGCCGCTGACATTTAATAAATGGTCTTTTTAAAAAATAACATTCTTTTACAAGTGATGGCTGCAGTTGAAGTAGCTGTCTCTAGCTCATAAGTCTAACCTAAAAACAACAGGACCATCTCATGTTAAGGAAGATAATGTCATGTCTCTGAGGAAGAAAAATCCTGCTCCAAAGAACAACAAAGAGTTATATAGATCTTAACTCTGGGTCTCTTGAAGAGGCTACAAAAGAAGCATTCAGTTGCATGACATAGAGCAAAGCTTCATAAATATCTTCCTTAGTTAACACCTACCTTTCCTATTCTTTTCTGCAATGTCAATTGCTCTAACTTCTTTAATCATTCTCCTTAAAACACTCATCCTTCCAGCCTTTCTTTTCAATTTTCTTGCTTCTCACTTTCTTTCCTTGCATAGTTCCATGAGGACACTGTGAAATCTGCTCTCTAGTAACTCACTGATGGGAAAGTAAATTGGCATAATCTTGCTTGAAGGCAATTTGGCAGTGGATTTCAAAGCTTAGAAACTAGAAATGAGGCATAACTTTGACTCAACAATTGTGCTTTTAAGAGCTTGTTTATGAAAACAATCAAAGTTAGCCAAAAAGGAGGTTTATCACCACATTATTTAAAATAACAAAAATCTGAAGAGCACTTTATTACCCAACATAAGGGTATAAACAGAATATGCTATAAACATAGGATAAAATACTATGCAGCTGCTAAAAATATTGTTAAATAAGATTTAATAGTATACAAAATTGTTTATGATATATTTTTTTTTTAAAAAAAAGAACACATACATATGTAGAATCCATATACATATGTTTTAAAACCTGAAAAAAATATATAACAAAAACTTTCCAGTAATTCCTCCAGAATGGTAATCTAATCCATGGTATTTATTTTCTTCTCTGTATTTTTCTGTACATTCTAAATTTTCTATAATAAACATGTAGTACTTTTGTAATTAAGAAAAAAATATATTTCTTTTTTTTTTTAAGCCAGGCCTTTCTCAGTTGACTGTCTAAATATGATAATGACATGTATTTAAGAGAAAGTTTGCAACATGCTGCAATTGTGTTCAGATCACACTTGCTGCTGCAGATGTATGTGAGCCATTTGTAACCCTTGGCTCTGGAGCTCAGCACAGTTTCCTCTCCTTCGGCAGCGTGCAGTCCAAGGAGGAGCGCCTCAGTGGGCTGGCCCTGAGCCACCAAGCCTTCTAAAACCCTGTTAGAGGAGCAGAAAGGGCAATTCCCCACTAACAGGCAGATGGTGAAATATCCTTTTGGCTCTTGTAAATCAAACCGTATTGGTGCAGACACAACTGAAAAAAAGGCAAGCAAGTTCTTCAGAGCCAGGCAAAATTAGCCCTCTTTCAAGGGAGTGTTGTGCCATGCCAGCTGGCATTTCCTGCAATGCCCTCAGCCTGTTTCAAGGGTAGATAATGGGCCAAAAAGTAGAGGTCATAAACTGGAGATCTGAGCATCTCGACTGGTGGGATGGGCTTTGAGCCTTGTGAATACACTGTCAGGAAGGAAAGAATACAACCACAAAGCGGAAAGAACTCTGGACTGTGAATTAGGAGCCCTCCGTGCTAGTTACGTCTCTCATTCTCCCCTCTTTGAATTTCAGTTCCTTCTTCTATACAATAGTGGATTTGGGGTAGATAGATTAAATGAGCTATAAAGTTGCTTCTAGCCTTCAAAACCTTTATAATGATTTATAATAAAGTTATACAATGCACATTTCATTCAATAAAAATTTACTCGATGCCTATTGTACCTGGCAAGCAGCAGCCAAGGCAAAAAAAAAAAAATTCCCTACTAATAGGATTCACAGTCAAAAGCACTGACAAATTCCCCAGTTCTGATAGGTATACTTAGTCATTATTCCATTTATTTAAGAGAATGTTTCTCACTAAGACTGAATTTTCTCTGTTGCCAGTAAAGCTTCTTATGCCATTGTCAGTAATCAATGTGTTTACTATATACTAGGAAGCATGTAAGTTTGGGTTAAAAGCACGAGATAAAATCAGAGAGTTTCAGTAAAATCTCAGCTTCCCCATTTGCTAACTGGATGACCTTGAAAAAATTACTTAAATTCTCTCAGCTTCAGTCTCCTCATCTATAAACTGGAACTAATAAAAGTATCTACTTCCTAGGGTAATTTAGGGAATAAGTGATCCAAAGCAGTACCAAGTCAGTTCTCAGTAAATCATTATCATTTGTTGTCATTATAGGAAACGTAAACATAATTTTAATATCAGTTTAAACAAAGCACAAAATCTTAGAATTTTAGATTAAAAGGGACCTTAGAAATAATCAATTTCATTTTGGTCCTCTCATTTTACATAAGGAAACCATGACTCAAAGAGGTTGAATAGGGCCCTGGTCCCCCTAAGAGCTATTTTATTCTCTTTATACATTGCAGGAGTCGCTTAAAATATGTAATGTGCTTTTCTGAGAAACTAAAAAAAAAACTTTCTAAATGATGTGGAAATTATTCCTATGATTTCTATTATTTCGAATCTTCTATTTGCTGCTTACTGAAATTTGACTGCTATTTCAGAAAGTCTTTCCCAAAAGAATCTGGCATTTGACTGAACAGCCCAGCTGATCCTTGCCCCAGCTTCTCCACAAAATCTACTGTGATTGCTCCAAGGAGACTTAGAATCGCCCTCTCTGTATATATGCCACGTAGCCTGTTTTCTCTCTTGGTTCTTCAAGCCACTTCTAGCAAGTTAGAAAAGATACTTTCAAGTGTAGACGAGCCAAGCATGTCTCATCGACTCCAATTAGACAAAAATACTTTCTCTGTAAAGACTCTGGATATGCAACATCGTCTGCAGGGCAATAAGATCGAAGGAAAGACAACTCATAGAGAATAAAGAGAAACCAAGGAAACTCAATATTTATCTTGTGCTTCCCATGTGCCCAGGGAGTCACTTAATCCATACAACAACTCCATGAATTAGACATAGCTATCCCCATTACGGGTGATAAATCTGAGGGTCAGGAGCAACTTGCCTGAAGTTACGCAGCCAGAAAATGATGGAGTTGAATTTGAACCCAGACCAGTCTGTTTCCAAGTTCTTCCCAGAAAATCAGACACACTCTCTCCCACCCATGGTCTTCATGACATTCAATTGATAGAGTACCTCTTGATTCAAAAATAAAGAAATAAAAATGAGTGATTTCGACAAGATGGTGTAGTCACACATTTGGAGAAAAGTGATCCATTATGCAATTCACTAAAAGTGTGTTAAATGTCTGGGTGTTGTCAGAGTATTGGGTTTCAATCATTAAGACTCATCCCAAGTACAGTAAGTGATGTTTTAGTTGTTTCTAAGATTTTCTTGTATCATGTATTATGATTCTTGTATCATAAGAGGAAACTTAATGAATGAAGACAAAGAAAGAATTGTATACATTTTATTTCTATAAAAACTTCTCTAAATCCGATCTCCTTATAATTGATCGAATCATTTTTCGTGGCCTTTTTGTAGGTTCTTGTTCTTCACCTCCCTCCTCTGGCTTTTTTTCAAAGCGTTTTTCCAGTCCACTTACAGTTTAGAACAGATGTGGATGCTGGCCTGCTCCCAGAATCTCGCTGCTAAATCATGACTCCTCTGTTCCCCATGGACTGAGTAATGCCAAAGTAGAAAATGACTTCAGCCCACAGCAGAATCTGTGTTGCTGCCCATCCAATTTAAGCCCAAAGGAATTAATTCTACTTGTAGCATTTATTTTTTCATTTTCAGTGTATGCTGAAGATGTACAGTGCATCACATTTTGATGTTTTATAGAGTACATCTTAAGGCTTCTCTCTCACCCACTTTCTCAATGTTGTCATTTGTCAGTTCTCCAGACTAGAGGAACAGCAAAAAGAGCAAAGTCTTCAGAAAATCTGAAACAAGCGGATTAACAGGAACTCAAAGAGAAAATAAAATGAGTCTTTAAGAAAATAACTGTAAGTCATTTAAAATGTGAATAAAGTTAGAGTATATTACCGGAAGATTTATACAATATAACTTTGGATTACTCACATGTACTAATGTTAGCTGTTTCATTTTCTCATCACTGATGGATACGGGAAACTGATAAAGAGCAGATGAGCAAGACAACAGCTATCAGTAACTCAGCCCTATATTGCAGCAAAACTACTCCAGAAAAGCCCCTCTCAGAAACCTGCAACATGCAACAAACAGGAACACAAAGGAACCAAAAAGTATTATTACGACCCTCAATTCCAGGAATATCTGGAGAATATCCGCCATGGAAAGGCCTTGCCTAGGTGCAGCTGAGCATCGTTACAGATGAAGCAGAAGCACCAAGTGGTATCCTGGTGGCAAACTTGGGGCATCGAAGAACCTATCTCTTCAGGGTTCTCTTTTTCACTTGCTTCAATATATTTAGGCTCTTCGAGCTCTGGCATTCTCCCAAAAGCGCTGTTGACCTCATTCACTTAATCATTCATCAAATATCTGTGGAGCTCCTACTAGGGTCAGGCACTGTCCTAGGCACTGGAATAGTGTAGAATAAGAAAGACAAGTTCCCTGCTATTATGAAGCATTCATCTCATTGTCATACTTATGCTCCCAACAGGTAAATTATAAGCATGCAATCTATTTCATCAGTGTAGAAAATACTCAGTCTCTCATAAGTGGCATTTCAAAGTGAATGTGCTTTGCTGCCAATGTCAAGATTTTTCTTCTCCAAAGAATCCTCTTTTTTTTTTAAGCCATAAAGTGTATTGTTTTGAATAGTAGTAAAAGCAAGCAAGAAAACTTGGAACTTTTAGAAGTGTCATTTATTGCTCCAAACTGTGCTAAGCTACTAGGAAATCTCCATAGAATGAAAATATAAGAATCCAAAGGGGACTCACATTCGCCAGTTGAGGCCACTTACATAACTTTCAAAACATAACTTACTAGGTTCAATTAACACTTGACGAACTTTGACAAATGAGCATGAAGGAGTAAATGAAATGAACTGTCTTAACAGGAAGCCTAAGCAAATGGAACAGAAAATAAAATGTAAACTAAAGGGGAGTAAGATTTGACACCCCAAAATATGCCTCTTTGGCATAAGGGTTATCTTGGGCTGATTATTTTTGAGAAGCCACAGATGCAGGAGAATCTCTGAAAACAGAGTAGAAGTTGCTCTTTTGTAAGGGTGACTCCCTCTCTCCAGCAGGAAAAGAAGAGTGAGACTCTAAATCTCCAGAAACTCTTTAATGGTGAGAAGGTCCAACTTAAATCTGCATCACAATCTATCCCTTGTTTATTGCACTTTTCCTGGTAACTTCCCATAACTGCCCCCCAAAACACCCCAACAACTTTCTTATGTCATTAGCTATAAATGGTATTTAAGTGGTGGCTTGGGCCATTCAGGGAGTTACTCAGTTTTCCTAGGTATCTACCATGCATATAGAAGGTATATATTATTAAACTTCTGGGTTATTTTTTTCTTCTTCATGTTAATCTGTCTTTTATTACAGGGGAAGGTAGGGGAAGAAAAATAATTTTTACTCCGCCATTCTAGGTTCTTAGCCGAGACCACCCCCTTAAATATCATCTTCAGCTAAAGACAAAAAGAAAAAAAAAAAAAAGAATGGAGGGTAGAAGGCAATTATGGGAGGTTACCAATAAAAACATGGTGATGTAGCTTTAAAATGGAACTTCTCCAATGATGCTTTCTGTAGATTTAGAGTCTCATTCTTATTTACCTGCTAGAGAGAGGAAGACAGCCTTAAAAATGAAGATTTTCCTTATAAATGTCTCTTGCAAGAGAGTAACTTCTTGGTTTTCAGAGCTTCTCTTTTATCTGCTGTTTCTTAAATATAACAAGCTCAAGATAATCCTCATACCAAATGAGCATATTTGGGAGTGACAAATTTTGCTTCAGGGATCTCAGCCAAAAATTTAGACTAGTAGAGGGAAAATTATTTTTCTTTCTCTCTTAACTCTCTTATAAAGGATATTGGACTAAAATATACCCTTTTTATAAATGAGGACAATCAGACTTCCAAGAGGTAAAGTAACTTTGTAAAGTTACAAAGACTTGGAGTAAGGGAAGAAGATCACTAGGTTGGAGGAAACTCTATAAGTAACAATGATGACCATGAGATTTCAGCTCATCAGTAGAAGCTTACTTCCTCCTCATGGAGAAAAAGTTTAAAAAAAAAAAAAATTAGGGAGCGTGGCCAGGAGCCAAGCTTCAGCTGGGAACAACAGGAAGCAGCAGCAAACCAAGTGTCATTGAGGCCAAGGTGACTAACCAGCGTGGCCTGGCAAATAGAAATGTGTCTATGAACGCAAGAGGACAGAAATCAGGATTTTAGGCTCTTGGGTACAATAATGCATAAGACATGGGGAACTCTGTTCCCTAAGAACTCAGTTTATTAGAAGAAAAAGACTAATTACACTAAACGAGAAAAGGGCACAGGAATCAAAATGAGAAACACAGTCAGCCCAGGGGCGTCAGGTGATTAATTCTGTCAAATAACACAGGCATTATACAAGAATGATTATACCCTGGATATTGAAGTATAAGTAGGAGTTTTTCAGGTAGATAAGTGGGTGAAGACCATTGCATTCCAACTTGGAGAACAGAGAGTGCAAAGGTAATGAAATAAAATCACATATTATGGATGAAACTTAAACACCAAGGGGAAAAAACAGGAGATGAGTCTGAAGAGGTAGGTAAGAGCTTTGGACATTATTCTAAGAAAGCCAGTGAAGTGTTTTGTTGTGTTGGCTTAACTTCATTTGACAATCACTTCAAACTTACAGAAAAGTTGCAACAACAAAAAGGAGTATAGAGAACACCTGCATGTCACTTACCCTGATTCACCTATTGTTAGCAGTTTGTCCCATTTACTTAATCATATTCTCTCTCACTCTGAACAGGGAAAAAACGTGGAACCCAGGTTTCGGGATGGGGTAACTAAGTGGTAGGGGCCCTGTCAAGACAGAGAGTAATGATAATAGCACAATAACAATGTGAATAATTTATATATTTTGTGTGTTCAACTATATGCTAGGAACTGTTCCCAATGCTTTAAATGTATTAACTCATTTAATCTTCACGACGACCTTATAAGGTTAGTTTTCTTATTAACTTCATTTACAGAAGAGAAAAAAGAGAACTTGAGGGCAAAGATGATGACTTCAGTTACTGAGACAGTAAGGTAAAGAGTAGTCTTTCTAGAAGTTTCCAAGAAAGGGGTAAGGGAAACGAGGGGGGCTATGGGTCCAGGGATTGTCTTAGAAAATTTGGAACATTTGTCCTTCATTCCCATGAAGAGATAGCTTACCACTCTCCAAACCTCCAACCTTAGCTTGAATGCTGAAGACTACATTAATTTCATACGTTGGTAATGCTGGAAATTATATACATATTAATACAGTTTTAGCTCACACAGAAAATTAAACCCAAAATACCAAAGAGTAAAAGATGCTTTCAACCAAAAATTCATTTCAAATTATATGAAGTAAAATTAGATATGAAAATGGCAAATCAATTTTGTTTTTATTTTAATATTCAAAATGGGTTTAAATCACTTAAATGGAAATCGGCATCTCTTGGCGCCCCCTTGTGGCTCACTTTAGCGATTCCCAAATTTATCTAATGGACATTATTTACCTGGAGAACTTGGCAGAAATCGTTCACAGGGCTGCATCCACAAATGATCAGAACAGGGTAGGAGATCTATATTTTTTAAAAGCTCGACAAAGTGGTTTTGATGACTAGCCATTCTAATCACCGACAGCTTAAAATGTCTCTTTTTGTTGTTGTTCACCTGTAAAAACTGCAGACACAAAGTTTTTATAACCAAAAAGAAACTTAAAGATGATTTGGGCCCGTGTCATTTTACATGTGAAAAGGCTGAAACCAAAAATGGCTTGTTCAAAGTCACAGAGAATATAAACGGCAAAACTCAGAGCAGAACCTAACATCTCCTGGCTCTAAATTCAGCATGAAAAACTGGAATAGTTCTGTCAAATTCAATTCACCTCCACATGTTTATTCCTCAACTCACTGAGAGTTCTACAATGTCCTTACACTCTACATCACTTCTGGCTAAGGAGAGCATGGGCAAAGTTACCAACAGATATTCTTTGGAGAGAAATTCTTTTCTTTTTAACGTTTGGCATATCTTAAAGATTGATTTCAAGGAAGCATGGGGGATTAAGCAGGACAAAACATTCCCCACAGGACAAGCCACCTGAGTTGGTAGTTTCTTCTCTTCTCCAGGATTTATCTCTGTCTGATACTGAAGGCACACGGAGCAGGGATCCCCTCCTCGAAAAGATCAAAGTATTGCCTGCCACTCCACATTAAAGTTTTATTTCTTTGGATCTTGAAATTTGAAGGTGCAGTCGAAAATGCAGCTTCCTGGGAAGGGCAACAAGAAAAACCACCTTCCAGTCTGCCCCTAGGGAAGGATTAGTTAGTTAATCTGTAGAGATGAAGACTCAGGCATAGGCGAGGCACTGAATGAGGAAAGGAATTTAGAAATTGGGGCAATAGACCTGACAAAGTTTGTCTGCCTCACTATTTTGCAAGGTTTAGTTATGTTTATCCCCAAAGTAATTACATTCCTGGGATTCTTTTGGGTCCTTGTAACTCTGATGTCTCTCAGTGCCCACATCTATTTTGAAAAGTTCTGGGCTCCTCTAAAACCTGGCTTTTTCAAAAGTCGACAAGCAGCCTGGGCATCCCCTGGGAGCTAGTTAAAAGTGCAGAATCTTGAGCCATATCCCAAACCTACTGAAGCAGAATCGACATTTTAACAACATCCCCAAGTGATTCATGTGCACATTAAGGTTCGAGAAGTAATGCTCTGAAAAAATAAATTGCAGAATCCTGTGGCTGTGAGAGAAACAAAAGGTTACCTAGGTCAGTTCAGAGTTTTCTCCACTGTATTACAATTCAGGGTTTTATGGAAAGTTTTCATGATACCAAGAAGCATAATTACACTTTGCTAAAACTGTTGAACGTATAAATATTTTAAGCTTGAAGACTACATCAGAACTCACTTTTTTTCCTCTTCCTTCATATTACACACTTATCTTCACCTACGGTGGGCCATTTGTTTCTAAATGCAATCAAAGAGCACTAAATCAAGCATTGTCATTTGAAGTAGAAAATGTAAGATGCCAACAGCTCTCAGCCTGTAAGGAGATATGTTTACCTCAGCAAATTACTTGATTTTCTTGAATATTAGTCACTATATGAGTAAGATGGAGACGCTATTGCCTGCCCTGGTCTCTGGAAATAGCACTGCTGATTGCTTACTTTAGTGGATCAAAACAAAATTGTAGGAGCCATCCTTGACCTTCCACCTCACCAATTACATCTGGCTCATCTCAAAACCTTCCACTTTTTTTTTATCCTCACTGCCACCAATCTGGAACAAGCCACCTAAACCAGTGACGCCTGCCTCTCCTGCCCTTCGAATTATCATTTCCCTGATTCTAGAGGGATTTTTTTAAAGACACAGTTTAGATCACAAAATTCCCCTACCTGAAACTGTTCAATGGCTTTCGAGGGTCTTTAGGGATAAGTCCCAAATCCTTATGTGACTCATTCTGTCTTCAGATCTGGTCTTTGCCACCTTCTTTATAATGGCTTCTCTTGCCACTCTCTAGTTGTAGCAATGTTAAAACTCTGTACTTACGGAATGTCATCAGGAAGCAACTTAATATCTGTCTTCCCCTGTCCCTTTAACCTTTCATGTGACTCTCTTCTCTCACATTTAGATGAAAATGCCAGTAGTTTTAATGACTTTTTCTCTACTGGATAATAGAAACTATTATAGTCACTTTCGGTGTCAAGCACCTTCTCAGTTCAATATTTCAAAATATTTAGTCCCATATAACACTGAAAACACCAAACTTGATTTAAAATTAAAGTGTGCCCCTCCCCAGGCTAGAGTCCAATGTGGGCTAGCTAGCCGCTGATGGAGGAATGGGCAGGGTCGTGGTCTCTTCTCTTTTTCTACTGTGTGGTAGCACTGTAAACTGGTCCAAACTCTAGAAAACAATTTGGCATTGCTTTATCAAGGTGAACATGTGCGTGGCCGACAACTCAGCAATTTACTTCTAGGTAGTATTTACCTCTAGAAACAGACATGTGATCAGGAGACACATACAAGACTGTTTACGGTAGCACTGTTCGTGAAGGTCAAAAACCAGAAACAACCTAAGTGCCCATAGATCATGATATGTTCATACAATGGAATACTGTACAGCAGTAAAAATAAAGGAACCACAGCTCTGTAGGACAAAATGGATAAATCTCAGGAACATAATGTTATATTAAAAAAGCAAGAAAAATTGCAGATACTTGCAGTATAATATCTTACATATAATGTTTAAAAACAAAATTAATAATACATTTTGTGCATACATATATAAAGACATGTAATAAAACCATAAAGAAAAACAAAGGAAGGATAACAGAAAAATTAAAATAGTATTTATTTCTGGGTCAAGAGATACAATGAAGAAATGATACACATATTTCTGGGTGATGGAAGTTTAAGTATTTATTTGATCATATTCTTTAATTTTATCTTTATTTTATACATATTACATATAAATGACATACCCATAAATAACTTTATATCTACAAAATATTGGATTAACAAACAAAATGTACAGTTTACTTATTTTTCCCTTAATCTGCAATGATCAGTATTAGACAGTAGGAAAAAAATGGAAGAATAAATACTATGTTCTTGTCCTGGCTCTGCCATTTATCAGCTGTACAATTTCAGGAATCTCAGCCTCAGTTTTCTTGCCTACAAAATGGGACTAACAGTTCCAGCCTCACAGGGTTGCTGTGAGGATTAAATGAGGTGAAGATGCACAAAGTACTCGGGGCATAGTAATTGCTCAGAACATGTTAATTTTCTTCTCACATCATAAAAGAAATAAGTAAGAGCGTGCGTTCAAAAGGTATACAACTACCCTACCATTTACAAACCAGATTTAAGCCTGTGCACTGCTTTAGTCAACTTATTATTTCATTCAACTGACATTCACTCAATGGTCACTATGCACCAGACAATTTGATGATAGATCATCCGTAGTTTCAAGTTTACAAGAGAAAAATGGCTTCTTTTCTAACCTCAGCGGTAGGCCTAATGAAGAGATTTCTGACCCGAGCCATAAGGATGCCTTATGTAATTCCATTCCATAAGGATGGAATTACAGGGACTTAGGCTCTGGGCAAGTAAAATGTTTAATAAATAATGAAAATATGACCCTTGGCGCCAGTATGGTACTTAAGGCCATTCATATTCCCTGCCATCCCCTGAGTCATTGCTAAACTGAGGGAACATGAGTTCCTGAAGCTACCTGGAAGGCTGGTTATGTCATCTCTGGTTGAAATAGATCTTGAAATATATGTCATCTCCTAAGGCGGGGAGGTGGAGTGGTGGGGGAGAGGTTTCAACTCCTGGGAAGTGAAATATTACTTTGTTCCAGTTTGCAAAAAAGACCTATTAGACTCCGTTCCCAGAAACTGTCTCCTAAATGACTTAAAGCAGGTCTAAGGAAATGAATGCTTATTTTTAATTGATTCTGTCTTTCTTTGAGCTGAGCTTCAAGTGGCCTAATGAATTTTTAAGCTCCCAAAGAGCTGGTTGCATTCAGAGTGACTCCAAAAAAGATGTTCTACTTTGGGATGTCACAGGCATCACCGCCATAAAGCATCACAAACAGAATTGCTGCTTTGACTAATGGAGGGCTATATAAAATGCTGTCCTCTTTGTCCTCTTCATCTGCCTTCTCCTTCTTCACTTTATTGGGTATCAGTTCTCAAAATTACGGATATGAATTTGATCTATCCTTCGATTAATAATTCAAATGTTAGGTCATAGAAGGACCATGAAATTTCAGCTGGCAGCTGGAACTCAGAGTTCTTGCATGCCCTTCCAAGGTCACATACCTTAGTGTGGTGGTTCTCAAACTGTAGCATGTAATAGAATCACCCAGAGGGCTTGGTAAATGACAGATTGCTGGGCCCCATTCCTAGAGTTTCTGATTCAGTATGTATGGGGCGATGCCCGAGAATCTGCATTGCTGACAAGTGTTTCGGTGTTATTTATACTTCTGGTCCTGGGAGCACAGTATGGGAACCACTGTTTCATTTAATTGAAGGACAAGATATAGAGACCAACCCTCAAGCAGTCCAGCACTTTCTTCAAGGGGACTCTTTTGTAGGATATACGTTTTATGCTAAAGGTACAAAAGCAGAGTTTCATCCTGAAAGGCAAGAACTGCATTGGAGGTAGAGCTAAAATCCTGCATTTTGGGATCAGATAGGCCTGGGCCTGGGTAAGGAAGCAGCCAGTCTACAGTTTAGCTGTGTGACTTTGGGCAAGTTACTTTGCTTATTTGAATCCCAGTTTCTTTACCTGTAAATTAGGAATTGTTAGTTCTTCTAATGATGTGAGACTTCTGAAGAATAGTCCAAGAACTATCTGACATAGAGTTTTAGAACTGTAAGCCATTAATACGATTCTAACTTATTCTTAGCTTATTCATTTTTCAGATGCGAAAACAAATGTGCAGGTAAAATGTCTTGTCTAAGATCTCACAGCACATGGCAGAATGAGGACGATGCTCTTGGTCTTTTAATGAGTTTTGTTTTGTTTTAATCCAATGTAAATTGGATGAATATTTTCAAATCACACACTTCAAAACTAAACACTTTTTAACAGTAAAAGTTTATTTATATGGCCAGACGTAGACTTATGACAAGCATTTTAGAGAGCCATATTAGCCAAATTCTGTGACATCTACTTTTCAAAATATCATTTCTTGTATAATATTACACATTACACCTATACAGTGAAACATATTATATGGAAAGATAAAGAATTTATTCCGCTCACCCTTAACTACTAAAAGAAAATTTACATCGTCTCCAAAATTTTATTTCTCCTTACAGTAGATTTTCAAAAGAGTTTTCCTCGTGTCATAATAGTGTTTTGCAAAGGAAGTGTGGCTATTTACAGAATTCTTGTCATTATTAGAAATGAGTACATTTGAACAAGGAGAGTTTAGTGATGGGAAATCAATTTCCAAATGAAGAAGATAAAAGTTTTAAATGTATTAGGAAAATTACCCTAAGCGTCTTTTTAAAAATGCAACTCAGAGGATGTTACTCACTCAAGCTATACTTGTTTGGGATATATAAGAATCAGAGTATTTTAAAGCTAGCTAGGACTCCTCCTTTAGTAAACACAGACCCTAGTGTTGAGAGATTTGCTGAAGTGAGCAAATGACACTGGCAAAGCCCAGTTTAGTGCTTTTGGCACTGTGCTCAGCTCATAATTACTTTTATTTTTGAAAATATTAATATTTTCAAAATATTAATTAATATTTTAGCGAATCCAAGAAATAAAGGGTTAGTGTTGTAGATTAAGAAACCAGCATAAACTTTGGTACTCTCTTGTTATTTTTCTTGATGTAAGCCAATAGTTTACACCTAAATCACCATTCGATTTACAGTAAGACTAAGACCAATAGTGCATTTTATAAAATTTATTTGATCTAAGGAATTTAAAACTCTTATTCTGATTAGAGGTGTATCTACTAAGGGGGCACTAGTTGGCTAAGCAGACAAGTAATAAGCCTCTTCTCACAACTCTTTGATGACCTGTTTCAACCTTCACTATCCAGGCACAGATTTGATCAGTGATACAGCCATTCAAAGATGGCAGGGATTTTCAGTTGCCTTGGGAGGACATACGGATGTGTCACAAGTCAGTAGGAGAGTCGGGGAGGGTTTTGTTCACAGCTAAAGGACAAGAAAAGTTTATCTTATTTGCCTAGCACCTGATAATTAATAACTCTCACTAATGGGAGTTATTAGGTGCAGTCCCAGGGAGATAACAGAAAATCCCTTTATAAAGCCAATTTGACCCAGGCCAAAATTTGCAATATGTCTTACCCCAGATGATTTAGAGCTCATTTTAACAGGCTCGAATATCTGAAAATAAATTATTTTGAAGTGATGATATAAATTATGTATGAGTATCAATTGAATATTCAAGTATAATGAGTTTATGGAATACAAGAGAGTATTTCTTTTGAGATGCTGCAATACCGCTATTGTTAGGTTCAGAGCTCAGCTGATTGCTTATAGGGAGCCTTTGTGCAAATTTGAAAGAGGCACTCCCTCTGGGTGATGCAGCCCTGTGGGTACATAATTTGGCAAGCAGAGCCTGGGCTGGAGCTTAATTCTCTTTTGTCCCATTGGCTAGGTGCCTTTGTGCAATATACAAACTACATTGCCTTAAGTGGCAATCCCAATTGCTATTTGAAATGTGTACCAGCAGAAAGGATTTCAAGGCTTGAAGTGCTTGTACTGGTTGTTAGAGAGTATATTTGAAATACATAAAAGTGATGGTTCCTTCTCTTATCTCAATACAGAATTTATCCTCAAGAGATCGTTAGTTAAGCTCTGAAATGCTATGCAATTGGAGCCTTCAGGACAGAGAATAGAGATCTTGTCTTGGCAGGTACGGTTCCTGAAGAAGCACAGCTGATGGTGCCATATTTCTTAGCCCAGAAGCAAACAGCCCAGCACCTGGGAAATATGGATTTCTAACACCAGAATTGTCTCATTAGCCACCTGCCACACTGACACTGGAAGGGAAAAACTGTGTTGTATTGGATGTAGAGATAAGACACTGTACATCCACCTAGGTGGACTGGAACATAGGGGTGGTGGGTATTAGCAATAAAAAAGTATATGAGCTTGAATGTCCATTTTTCTCCCTGGAACCATTACCTTATTTTGCCATGGCAGTGAGAGCAGAACCAACAAAATTCAATACTGAATTCCCAGTTCCAAGACAAAATGGAGTAGACACACATCTTCCTAGAGCTTGGCTAAGTATAGCTAAAGGCCCTGGACATTATATGTAAAACAAGTAGAAGAAGATTCTAAAAGGTAGAGAGAAGGCAGGACTGCTTGGTGTCTTAGGATGCAAGGAACCATGTGGTGACATGAGTTATCTTATTGTCTCATATAGCCTAGACTGGGACCTGAAGAAGCAGGCAGACTGGAAAAGCCAACAGGCACAGATTTAAAAAACAAAACAAAACAAGAAGAAAAGTCCGTACTATCTACAAGACAAGAAAAGGAGTAGCCTAGCAAAACAGATAACTTTTAGAGAATAACTGTTCTACTCCAGCCAAATACCACAGAAAAAATATGATTGGGGAGTCTAGACTTAGGCCCTTGCCCAGCTCTAACCAAAGTAGTTCTCTTCCCTTCCCCTCCGCTGGCATTAAGAAAGCCAAATAGTGAGGAGTCAGGACTTTTATCCCTATCTGGGAGTGATGGGACCACTCCACTCTCTGTCCTAGGTTGTCAGTAAAGACTGTAGAGGTAGCCAGGACTTCTACCCGCACCCAGTGATAATGAGGCATCCCTCTCTGCCAAGGTAGTAGCAGAGGGGGCTGAGTGTGAGGCTGGGGCTTTTACCACATTCTAGCAATAACTAGGATTCTCAGTCCCTGTAGTGGGGATTCTGAACTCCCACTCCCACCCAGCAATAATAAGACGCCTTCTGCTTGCCAGAGTTCAATGGAGGCCAAGTGGGGAACCTAGGTATCTATACCATGTGACAATAATATAACTAGATGCCACCACCCTTCCTCCACTAGTATGATTCCATAGGGGCCTGCTAGAACAGAAGATTTAAATATGATCCAGAATCTCTTAACAGAATAGCAAAAATGTCTAAGATACAATTGAAAATCACTCATATAATAATAATAATAATAATAAAAAAAACAAGGAACTCTCCACTTAAATGAGAGGAGATAATCAACAGACACCAATACTAAGATTATGTAGATGCTGGAATTCTTTGACAAGGATATTAAAGGAGCCATCATAAAAAAAAAAATTTCAGCAGAGAATTACAAACACACTTGAAACAAATGGAAAAAAAGAAGCAAAGAAATAGAAAATACAAAAAAGAACCAAATAGAAATTTTAGAACTGAAAAATGCAATAATCAAGATAAAAATTCAATTCAATTAACAGAATGGAGAGACCAGAAGAAAGGATCAATGAACTTGAAGAGAGAACAACAGAAATTACTTAATCTGAACAATAGAAAGAAAACAGAATGGAAAAAAATAAAAATGAACAGAACCTCAGAACCTGTGAGACTGTAACAAAATATATAATATTTGTGTCTTCAGAGTACCAGAAGGAGAGAAAGAGAGCAGGGATTAAAAGATATTCAAAAATATAAATTTGGCAAAAGACATAAACTTACAGATTTAAGAAACTGAGTGAACCCCAAACAGGAGAATCTAGTGCTGAGCCTTGTCTATGGAAGGAGCCCTAAAACAGGAGTCAGCTTCACAGTCAGGTGAGTCACATTAAAGAAAAAAAAGAAGAAAGGTTAGACACATTGCTTTATAGCATCTCTGTCACAACATTAGGCACAGGGGGTTAAACAACAACAACAACAACAACAAACTTGAGGATAGATGGCTTACTTTAGAGATGTTTATGTCTGCTGAGCAAACATACAGTAATAAAATTCATTCACTTGGTAAATCACTGAAGTGGTTTTGGGGATGATTTTTAAGGAGAGACTGATTTTCACAAGCTCCCAATGTGACTCTTTTCGCAACTTTCACATTTATTTATTTGCTATCCTCTTAAGCAAGTAGAGAGCAAAATTAGGATGAAGCATTTAAAAATAAATTCATTGTAAATCCTTAGAAACAGGAAAAAAAGAAATTTATTGTTATTTATTTAATGTCTTTAGTATTTAAAATTGTTTAAATTTAACATTCTAGCAAAAATACCATTCAGAATTGCATTTTTAAAAATGAAATACAATAACCACATATACTATTAATTCCGTCTGGAAGTAAGACTATCCCCTTTGTCAGCTTCTAGAATCAAATGACTCAAAGGATAAAATCTCTCTGACAAATTGTTTGAAAATTTGTTTTTTAATGTATATTGCAGAGTATAGCTAATATTCTCACAAAAACGACATGAAAAATGCCTGTTGATTTATAAAAGTCTTTATTCAAACATATTTCCCTTCGTCCTCATAGCTACCCAAGAGGAAGACAACCTCTTCTTTGTAGAGAAGAACATAGAGGTTCAGAAAAGTTAGAGTTCGTGCTGGATCCCTCCTACCTGGAGCGATTAGTGACACAAATGACACAAATCTGATATCCTTTCCACTAGATCTGCTTTGGCATTTCATAAAACAACAAACTCTATCTTATTTAGAATGCTTAGCTACTAATTTATGAGGAAAATATCACCGGTTTTAATCTAATCAAACTAAAGTCTTTTGTTAAATGATATAGACTATAAATGAGAATATTTAACATTCCAGAATAAGTATCTCTATTCCCAAGCTGTGTTTTATTCAATGTTTAATGGCTTTTAGTGATTGCACTTCTTGATTATTTCCTCTCATTTTTAAAAACATTCATGTCTTTATGTGCCAGGCACATAAATGGTCCCTGCCCTTGCGGAGACCGAAAATTTGGGGAGAATATGGATAATTCATTTGTTGTGTTTCTGGGCATATTGAGTCTATTATCAGTTTTAATCTAATATTCTCAGTAATCAGAGCTTTGAGTGTTTATTTCTTTGGACAATATTCTTTAATTTTTTTTTCCTCCCAAACCATTAGAAATCACTCCTTATGTGACCCTCTGTTTAGTATCCAGAATACATCTAAATACTTTCAACCAGCTTGGTAAACAGTTAAAAACTTCAAATAAATCTCTGTACATAGGTTGTAAATTTTCACCTCTCCCTTCCCAGCCAGTCATAATGGCCCATCTAGAAACTGAACTAGAACCTATCAATCTGTTATCCTTCCCTCCCCCAAGAATCAAAATTATCGTCTATTACATGTCTATTTTCTTTTCCTCCTCCCCACTTCTTCTCTTCTCTCCTCACTCTTCTCCCATCCAAATGAGTTGTGCTGTTTGGTATTTCCCTGATGTTGTCTTCTCCCTGTCCTTGCCCCATCTGATCACAAGAATCTCAAGAACAGACTATAATTCTCAGGGTGTGTGCAAAAGACTGTCAGCCCAGTTGGTTAGCTGGCTTCTCACCTTGTTCACAAGAAGTTAGTCTGGGAGAGCCGTTAGTCCTTTTCAAGACAGCACAACCTGAATCTGCTATAGTCTGTGGCAAACATTTTGATTTAAATTGATTTTGTTTTTCAGTATCTTCAGAATCTCTTCATTCTTTGAAGTTGTGTTTAAAAATGCTAAGGATTGGACATGGCCGATTGTGTTTGAATTAAAAATATGATGTAAACTAATGTAATATTGGGCACGATAGTGAAAAAGGAACGTCCTTGGATGCTCTCTTACTTATTGACGAACAAAGTTAAAGTTTGGCAATAGAAGAAATGTATTCTCTTGGCGCTGTGCCTACCACGTGCTTCTTAGAACCACTTTTTTTTTCCGAAAGGGGGCAAAATTCATTCGGTTAATTTACATAAACACGTGGCTAGCCCCACCCTACCATCACAGCTGTGTCAGAGCAGGTTGGACCTTGTTTAACCTCATGATGAATCAACAAATCCATCAGTTATTTTCTGATATAAGAGATTTCATTTTTCACCATGAGATAATAAACATGGATTATTGGATGGTTACTGTTTTATTTTCCAAGTCAGAATGATATAACAGCTTTATAAAATTATCTATGGTTGACTTAAGAGAAAATTTTGAATGGGATTCAAAGGAAAATAGAGAGAAGGAAAGGAAGAAAGAAAAAGATAAGGCTTAAAACTGAAAGGTTAGTTATGAGACACATGTTTTTTCATGTGTTTAAAGGCAGAATGTGGGAAGAAAACAGCTATAGAGAATCATATATAAGGTAAGCCAAAACTTCTTCAACACAAATTAAGTGCCTTTAGCCACAAAAACACGTTTCTTTTTATTCTGATTAAAAAGTACCAATGAATCCTTCTTAACATGCATTTAAAATAACTGAATAATCCAAATACAAAAAAGATCCATGTCATACTTGCATGCAACATGGAGAGAAAAACATTTAAGAACCTATCTGTAACATACTTAGCATAAGCCCCATTCCTTCCTACCTCCTCAGCATCATGATGGAAATTAGATTCTGCGGCAACCTATCTCCAACTCTGAAATGGAAGAAATGATTTAGTCAAAAGCTTATTTTTCAGATTTGTATTTTCTTGCATAATTTATAGTCTAAAGTTAACTATTTTCTTGTGGACTCCGAGAATGAACTCTTTAGAAGAAGTACAATCTTCTCTGGATTACCCCTCACTTTTTCCATGAATGTCCTATAGCAAATAGCAAATCAGACAGTTTATTTTCCCTTCCTGTTCTGTTAGATGGTATGTACTCATGGTACACGATATCAGCCTCAAGAGAAGTGGTGTTAGGAAAGTAAATTGTCTGCCCAATTTATATCTTTGTAGTCTTGATTTTCTTCTCATTTTGTTTTTCTTTAAATCCTTGAATATAGTTATAAAAATGTTTCATACTCCTTGTTAGCTAATTCCATCATTTCAGTCATTTTTGGTCTGTCTATGATTTTTCTCCTGGTTATGAACTGGCTTTTGCTACTTTTTTTTTTACATGTCTAGTCATTTTTGGTTAGATGGACATTAGTATTATATATATTACATTGTTGAGTGTTGAGATTTTGTTGTCCTCTTTAAAGAGCGTTAAAATTTGTTTTGGTGGCAGTTAATATCTTGCAGATCATCTTAATTCTTTTGAGGTTTGTTTTAAAGCTTTGTAACGTTTGCCTTTATTCTAGGGACAGCTCAGCCCTACTGTTCATGTGTGACTCTTCTCAGACTTTTTTTGATGGCTCCAAATATTCAGAAAAGCCTCAAATGTCTCCAAGTCCTGTGTGAACTCTTTGGTCTTTATTCTTTGCCTGGCCTTGTGGAATTTCACCCTACACATACACAGAGTAATATTCAGCCAAGGAACCAAGGGGAACCTTGAGAAAATTTCTGGAGTTCTTTCCCTGTGCAGCTTGCTTCTGTACAGTATTCTGCCTTGTAAATTCTAACCATCTCAGTCTCACAAAACTCGAATTTCTGTCTCCTCATCTAAGTGAAATTAATATGCACCATTTGAATTTCCTCTCTCTTTGTTATAGCTTAAAAATTACTTTCGGGTAAGATTGCCAGATTTAACAAACAAATAAAAATCCAATGTTGCATTTTTATACATAATCATAATAAAAATATTCATAATGTGTCTGAAATTCAAATTTAGCTGGACTCCTGTGTTTCAGCTGGCAACCTTTCTTCCAGGCAGAAAGCCAGGAAAATTGTGGGGCTCACTTCAATTGTTTTTCTTCTCTGAGGAATCACAATCTTAAATATACTCTGGTCCTAATATCTGAAAACAGTTGTTTCATATATGTTGTCCAGTTTTCTAGTTTTTTATAGTGGGAGGGCAATTCTGTACCAGTTAATCCTTCTTGGCTAGAAATGAAAGTCGATAGTGAATGTTTAAAGCAGGCAAGCAAACATACAATATCTGGCATTGTTCAGGAGAATCATTAATAAGCAGCAAATAAATGTACCACTTCTTATGCTTACCCTGGAATATGCTACATAGAATTGTCTATGTGAGAAAGAGCTCAATTATAGTTCAAATCATCTGCCTTTCTTTCAAAGATCTTATCTGAAATCATCATATCTCTTCTATTTTATGGTCTCCACGGGCTTTAAATTTATGTCAGTTTTATTTGCTTTGGACACTGTTAACCGATCTCTTTGGGAAGTCACAAGGATTCTGCAAGGTGAATTTCTGGGCACTTCACACATTCTGTATTATAGAAAGAGCATCTCAAATATACCCTCAGATGCAGGCATCTTCACATGAAAGAGTTCATTTTATTTACATAGATTATTACAACAATGACTTTCATCTCTTGGGAAGTTCAAAGAGATAATGTTCCTCAAACAATAGTTACATGGCATGGTAGAAAGAACCTGTGCCTTGTGAGGATGAGAGGGCAACTACTATTTATTGAGTATTTACTATATGCCAAGTATTCCCATTCTGTGGTGTGCTGGAGCCAGCCTGTGCCAGTTCATCTGGTTTGTGAGAGGCAATTGTGAGATTTTCAGGAATCTTGCCAGCCATTTTAAAAAAAATGTTGGAAGCTTGAAATTGACAGCAGAAGGAATATGAACATCATCGAGTGCTACAAATCATGGCTCTTCCATCAGCCTCTAGAGCTGATTTTTAATCGTTTACCAGAACGTTATTACAAGCACACTTTTCATTTTAGCCTCCAAACAACTCCATATTTATTAGAATGCAAAGTTTAAAGATGGAAAACAGACTTATATTACATAAGTAACATGTCCAAATTTTCCCAGAGAACAAGAAGCAAGAAAACAATTTTATGCAACTGCATGTTCTTTCTGGTTACGTTGCAATATCATTGATCCAGGAGACGTAGACAGAGCTGTTGCCCTATCACTGTCAGACTGTGTGGCCTTGGACTAATAATGTCTGACCACTCTGGATCACCATTTCTTCATCTGTAAAGCTGGGAGCCCCGAACCACTTAATATCCAAGGTCTCTCTTGGATGTAATTGTTTCTGTTTTCCATTAATTTTACCTCTGTCCAGCTATGGCAGAAACACTAAGAACAAGCCTCTACTTGTTAGAACAACGGGTTTGTACTACTAGATTTTTTTTTTTTGCTCAAATATCTACGATCAAGGAAATGTAATGGGGAAAAATGTGTGTAGCAGGTTGGTTTATTGAACATTTGACAGGGCAAAGTAATCCACTGTAAAATTAGCTATTTTGTTTTTCTCAGCCTCTGAAAGAGTACCCACCAGCACCCACTGGCCCCAGAAGGCAAACTCTGTGCCACTGATGAGTTTATCCCTGAGGACAAATATGTAGACCTTTGTTTTCAAAGACTCATTATGGAGATTAAAAGAGAAGGGACGGAACATCAAAGACAGGAGGAGAGAATAACCCTATTTTAGAAGACAGTTATACTCCTAAAAACTGGGAAAGAATTGCAGATTTACAAAGTTCGGAAGACTGTTTATGGGAAAAACTGCAGATTTGCCTATATGGACCAGGCACTAAGTGCCCTAGCCTTAAGTCTCCAGCAAAGTTACTAATAATGGGGCACCAATAGAACAGAGCTTCTAAAACGATGCCTAGCCTTTGGACTGAGAAGTGATTTCTGAAGCCACCACAGACTGAGAATCAGAACCTCCTTATTTAGCTTAGGAAAGAGAAGTGAATTCTGAAGATAGGCTATTTGAATTTGGTGATTGAACCTTAGGTCAAGTTGAACCTTGTTGCCATGGAGAAATGTATACCTACTATCTACAAATGGATATAATTTATAACATGCATATATCATTGACAAAGAAATTAAATCATATCTGTATAGCAGAATGGAGAAAAATGATCTTAAATGTAGGCATCGTAACTTCTTAGGGAGTATTTCTGTTCAGTTCTTCCAAGAAGCAGATGCAATCATATGTGTAGTAGATTTACTTGGGAGAAAGAGGTGAAGGATAAAGCGGGGTGGGTAGGTTAGACAGAGTAGGCAAGGAGAGCCTTCAGATTGTGCTGAAGATCTGATGTCTATGAAAAGGAGACCAGGAGGGAGAATTTATAGACTGAACCTGTGATTGTAGCACAGTTCTGAGACAGCTTAGTCAGGTCAATGGGGAGTCCCTAAGCAAAGTTCCATGGGACCCTCGTAGAGAAGCCCCAGTCAGGCAAGAACACTGGCTCACTCTAGTATACTGCCTCACTGTGTCCAGTCATTGGCTGTCACAGCGGAGACAAAGGTTGGCAGCTGGGGGCTGTCACCTAACTGTGCTCCTGAAATATATTCCTTTGAAGGAAGGTCAGAGGGATGTACCTTCATGTCTGCCATGTTTTAGAAAATTATGTTTTTTGAAGTATACCCTGAGGTGCTGCTTTGGGGAAGAAAGTGAGACTCTGAGGCATGAGCTCACCAGGAAAAATGAAGTAAGAGTATAAAAATTTTCACCTTGATAGGATCAGAATTTGGGGAGCAGGATTCAAGAATAAAAGAGAAGCAGGCTAAACAACATGGCAGGCAATGACTACGGAACTTTTTACAGACAGGGATATCTAATATTTAGTTACAATTTTCAAGTCCTAATTTAAACCCCTTCTGTCATTCTAAACCTTCAATAAAATTTGACAAACACCTCACCCGAGTGCGTGTGTGTGTGTGTGTGTGTGTGTGTATGTGTGTGTATGTGATGTGTTGGGGGGATGGAAATCAAGAGAAAAAGTGAGTTCTATCTCTGAGTCAACAAAACACGAAACAGGGACTTTGTACATGGAAAAGAAAGAAGAATCTGTTACATAGGAACAGGAGTTCAGAGCCAGGGTGGTCAGTAGAGAGCCTAATCTCCCAGGAAGTCGCAGAAACCTTGAGGGCAGCGCTGGAAATCCCAGACTGTCAGCGAGCTTGGAGCAGTCTTGTCTAGTTCTGCCGGGCTCCATGAAGGTTGACTACAACCACAAGGACTTCACGCTTAGCCACTGCCAATCCACAGGGGTGTGTGGAGATGGGAAACAGTGCTAAGAGAAGCCAGGAAATTATACAGCTTTCCAGGGATTCCCCGCATCTCTGGTCCTTCTGTCTTCCAGGCAGTGTCGAGTGTAATCTTGTTAATTTCTCTTTTCTCCTTCTGTATATCTTTTCTATACCACATAATGACTTTCTCGGTCTATCACATAGCACCCTACTCTTCAGACTGGGCAGGAAAGAAATTGTATAATTTATAAAGTTCTTTACATTATTTTTCACCATTCTGCAAACTACTTGTTTTAAATCTAGCTGATTGATAGTGCTCCCATAACCAACCACCTGCCTCAGGCCCAGAATGCTTTGTTTCTTCACTCACTCCAATTTCAACTAGTGCCTTGAAGCTTTTCTCAATAATTACAACAATAATCTCTGTATGAATTTCTTTTCTATAGATCTATCTATCTAATTCTTTTACATTAATTATCATGTTATATCTTTGAGAAGACACAGTAAAGTAGGCTGAATGGGTGTTATGTTTCAACCTCTTATGGATGAGAACATTGAGGTTTAGATAGGATTGCATAAAGTCACACAGTAAGATTTTTTTTTAAAGAATTTTAAGATTTGGGCCTGTGTGTACTCAAGTGGTAAGAGAGGAAATATAAGTGAGGCACCAACGGCATCTCATTGGAAGCATCAATGGAATATTTTACACATAGTTATCATTTTCATTTTTCTATAATCATCATCATCAGAATTGAAATTAGCATTACAATTTTAAGAGCTCTTTCACATATATAATCTCATAGGACTATCAAAGCGTCCTTTGATGTAAGCAGAATTATGTAGCTGGAAAAGCTAGATATAAAAAGTAACTTGGTCAACTGTATCGACCGCTTTAGGATGAATAAATTTTATCTCCTCCATGACAATTTCTGGTAAATTTACATATACTTTTCTTGTGCCGCGATGATTATTCTAAGCTCCAGTTTTTCTTATTTTGGGAATTCGCAGAGCTTTTTTTGATGGACCAGGCAAGGAAGTAGGAAAATTTAGGAAGTGTGAGTGATGGAGAATATTTTTGGACCCCGATCTAAAAACCTCTTTCTCAGAACTGAAAGTTAGAACAGCATTTTAAAATCTCATTAAACAAACAAACAAACAAACAAACAAACCATTTCTGAAATCAGAAAACACAAGCCATGTACAGATGAAGTTTAAATCAAATATATTTTGTTCATTTATGCACGTTTTATGTCACATTATGCAGTAGAAGAAATATTTTCTTTATTAAGTAGTTTCAATCAAAGTGTCCCTCCCTCTCTCTCCAAGTTCTGGTGAGGTGAGCTTATTTCAATGGAGTCACCACTGAGACATGTTACAAGGTCTCCAGGACAGCTGGGAATAGATTTATTAGTTTGTGTTTCAGGGGAGCTAAATGAACGGTAACTCTGCCCGGACAACCTTTTTAATAGGATTGTCCCTTCTGGGTTCAATTGCTGTTTTAAAAAATTCTAAATTCATTAATTTTTGGATAAAGCAAAGGAGTAACCCTGTTGTCAACACATTATATAATAAAATATAGAGTAAAATACAGATTATGATAAGAACTTGGTCAAGGCATAGAGTTTCTTGTAAGTCATTTTTGTTTTGTTTTGTTTCTTTTATAAAGGGAAATAAAATATTATGTTAAGAAATTAAAAGGTTTATATTTTAAAATCCTCCATGAGATTAGATCTTATTGTTTATTAACATGCTAGTAATTTATTAAGTTTAAAAAGTTAAACATCAAACCTCTAACAAATTAAATTTGAATAATTAATCTCTGTGTCAATGGAGAAGCACAGAGATTAAATCAATGTATTTAGAATTTTTTTTTTTTAAACTTTTAGGAAAAATGAACATTAAGGACTTGTCACTACAGATTAAATCCTTTCGGAAACGATGGGATTTTCATTTCATCTGTCCCAGTGTTATTTATTTGTCTTGCCCCAAGCCTTTCTAATTTAACTCTCAAAACTCAGAAACAAAGGCAGTATGTCTGGGGACAATAGGACACTTTTGGAGCCAGAGTGTCACCCAGGTTGGGCAGGACTGGACACGACAAAAGGTGCATTTGCTCTCATTTGCTACAGCTCTTCCAGCTGTTATCAGCTTCCAGCGGGACCATCACAGTAAGGCTTGACAGACAGGAAATTTTGGCTCCTTTATATTCTGCCAGTCATATGAATATGGCTAAAGTAAAAAATGGCCCAGCTTTTATCACAGAGTTGCATGGACTTAAAGTGTTCTCTGCAAATTCACCAGTAAATTTGGCACATTATCAAGAATAAAATCTCCTTAAAAATTATCTAAAGGTAATTCATGGCCTGATCCTCTTCATTCTAGACACAGATTCAACTTTAGAACATAAACGACCCCTTATATTTTTATATTTGTTCAGAGCACTGAAAGAATTCCCATTTAGGACTATCATTTAATCTTCATAGTAAACAACCAAGGTCAACAAAATGAATATTATCAATACTCCCCTTTAACTGTGGATCTAAGAGATCAATTAGTATGTCTAAGATTTTAAAAGCTACCTACCCTCCATTCCCACCTTATACTATTAACTTTGCTATTTTCTCTAATATAATAATTTAAAGATACAAAAGGAAAATATAAAGTCACAGCTTCTAATTATGAGGCTATCCTATTGACTCAAAACTTTGAAATGAAGGACAAAAATGAAGTCTTACCTCTTTGGAACAGTTTCTTCTCATAGAGTATGAGTTCAGTTGTCAGGAAGCGTTCAGTTACCAAGGGAAAGGTAGATATCCAGTTGACTGTTGAACACAGGTTTGAACTGCGTGGGTCCAATAAATAATGCTAGCTCTTCATATCCAGGGTTTCACATCCACAGGATCAACCAACCGCAAAATGAAAACAGTATCATCCCATTCCTAATCGCAGATTCCAAACCATGGATTGAAAATACTGTTTTTCATCCCTGTTTGGTTCAATCTGCAGATGTGAAGGGCCCAGACTGTAGCTAAATATGGGGGAGTCAAAGTTATACCAGAATTTTTGACTGAGCAGGGGTCAACCCCCCTACTCTTCCTCCCCTTGTTTAAGCATCAGCTCCATAAATAGAGAAATGCACATTCTCGGTCCTTCAGATATTGCCAATTTAACAGTAATTAGGTAGCAGATAGCTTTGTGGAAGGCAGATCTGTAATGTGGAGGGCCTGTGTCTCTGGGAATCTTCTTTCTTTACAACTCTGTATGACCGTCTGTTTAGAGAACTGCCTAGAACTGGTAGGATAAAAAAGGATAGTTGACAGCCTCACATCTCTTGTGTTTCACTCCAAGTCTTCTTTGAGTGGGGCTTTGAGTAGACTTCTGAGAAACGTTGGGAAGGATCCAAAAGACTGGAGCAACCACAATAGCTACTGTTAGGCTTTCCTTATATGTTCTTTTATGTTCTTTATCACGAAGTTTTGCTATTTCTCTTAGGTTCTGCAGCACAAAAATGCAGAGACCAATGTGACCAAAATAAGGGCTTAATTAGGGCTCAAGAGGCAAGACTAATCCCTAGGCATACTCCCACCATTACAACTGTTTCCAGCATTTTGAAAACAGTTCCACACTATTTACTCATATTCAAATTAACTATTAATCCAGTCTTTTTTTGTTGTCCTTACGGTCCAAGTATTCATGAATTGCAAAATATTCCTTAATTGACAGAGTGTTCAGGCTGTATGTTTACCTACCCTGCCTTTCTCCTGATTATGTATATTTGTTTGGAAGAATTTATTAGTCCTAAAGTATATTGCATTATTTTTCCTATTCTGCTTCTAATATTGATGAACCTGTTCCTTTATTTTCAAGATCAATCTAAATTCTATTACATATTCTTCAATGTTTGCAACTGCTCAATCTGTCTGTAGAATTTTAAAAAGAGCATTTTCAAGTCCATCATCTTGGTCAATGATGGCTATTAAATAGCGCTAAATTCAAGGACAATTGATGCATACTACTAAATTAGGGAGGAGGCAATAGAATTAAAATGTTAATCAAGCCACGATCACAGACTGCAATATGCTGATCAGCCCTGCAGCCAGGCCAGGAGGACACCTTCGGAACAAAGGAAGATTTCTACTGGGATTGCTTACAGCCCATTCCCCACACCTGTGAGTTGGAAACAGGAATCAAGAGTCATTCCCGATGGCTAACACCATGGGGAACCTAAAGATTAAAGGCTGGAAACTGCCAGCAGGCCTTTCACTCTACATATTCTTACCTTTTCACACTATATACCCTTCCCCTTCCTCACCGTATGTCCATATCAAAGGAAATGGGCTAAAGAATGACAAATAAACTAAATTCTCTGAACACTCAGGGTCCCTCTCAGTGCCTTCACTCTGTCTCTCTCACTGTTCCTCTCATGGTTTGCCTCTGAGAGACCACCCTGTTGTGGAGTGTTACCCCTTTTCTAATAAACTTTCCTTTTGCCTCTAACTTTGGCATGTGTGTTGAATTCTCTCTACACTCTCTACCAAAGGACCAGACTCTTCTCTTGGTACAGGGCTTGGTCTTACCCCAACTCGGGGAAATTTGCCTTGTCCTGCATCACTACCGCTTCATATGTTCCCTCTCTCAGATTGTTGATGTCATTTGGAAGCCAATGTTTCAACATTGGCAAAAGCTAAAGATAGTATGTTGATCTGTTTTTTGAAAATTCCTAAGAAATATAAAGAAACAGCCAGTAACATTTACCAGAGAAGTTGGCTCCTAGCAGCCAACCTTAGAAATCCGAATTTTCTGGACAAATACCAATCTCCTGGGCAGCCAGGAACTAATTATCTCAGAATGGGTATCCTTGGTCTTATCAGTTTGGCTGCAGCTCACAGAATAAGGCATTCAGGGTTTTAAGCACAGCCATTTTACTCTTTAGACACAATTTAATTAATTCAGTTACCTGTTCCCTAGATCATCCGAGTAGAAACACAGAAACAAGTTAGGCAGAAGAAACAAGCTTACAGTAGCAAGTAGTGACAGTTAACTGTGAAAGGGCAGCTGAGGAAATTGTAAAGCAAACAAAAGAACTTAAAGGCACAGTAGCCTGGGGTCCATTAACATAAGAGCAGATGACTAATCCTTGTAGTCCTTGAACTGAAAGTACCAGAGAGGAGAAAAAAATAAAATTTGAAGAATGGCAAAAAACTTCTCATATTTATTGAAAACCAACCCACCAACCAACCAATAGCCTACACATCCTGGAAACTCAATATACTCCAAGGATAAATGCAGAGACCTACAAATAGACACATCATAGTAAAAATGCTGAAAATCAAAGACAAGGAGAAAGTCTTGGAAAAAGGTGGAGAAAAACAATGGGTCGCTTAAAAGGGAGACAATGGAAGCCAGAGGACAGCGGGAAAACATTCAAAGTGCTCAAATAAAAATACTGTCAACAGAGACTCCTATATACAGCAAAGCTATCGTTAAAAAAAAAAAAAAAATCTGTTTCTAGCCAACTCATAAGAAATAGTAAAGGAAGTTCTTTAGGCTGAAAGCAAGTGATCCCAGGCAGTAATAGGAATTAATAAGAACAAACACGAAGGTAATTATATAACATATATAAATATCTTAACCGATTTAAAAAGCATTTTCATAGAATATGTATATATTGTTGAGCCTATAACATATAAATGTAATATATGTGCAATATATTTGCCAACAGCACGAATGAGGTGAATGTGAGCAAAGCTGTAGGGGCTGAGCAAATGACTATAGATGGTAAACTAATAATTATAACAATGCATTGCTGGATTTGTAACATTAATAGATATAATATGTAGGCATTGTCTAGAAAATATTTTCCTTAGACTTGATATTCAATGAGTTTCAGATATCATACAATTTGTTACACTCCCTGCCAAAACCTTCTCCCCCGCCCCCTGCAAAAAAAAAAAAAAAAAAAAAATTCAACATCACCCAAATATAAGGAATCCTCTTCTTTTAGCTACTTTTATTTGTTGCTCTGACAGCCAGGCTAAAAATGTTTCAGCTACTTCTCCTTGATCTATACTGGGATCCTATGATTTCAGAAGCCTAGACTTAAAAAGAGCCAGTTTCTGACAGTGAAAATAAGAACCAGGTTGTTTTTCTTCTTTTAAACATAAAAAAATAACATAGCAACGTAAAAGATTTCTAAGAAAAGGAAAAAACTCACCCATAATTCTGCTACCTCAACACAATCATTTTTCATTCTGTTTATTCCCTTCTGGTTTTATTCCATAGGCACTGACATTTTATTTTTTGGAGGTTTAACCACCTCTCTCTCTCTCTCTCTCTCTCTCTCTAACCTATTTACTTGGTATTACATTGAATACTTAAGTTTAATTATCATTCTTGATAGCATTATGTGTATTCAAGGATATATGTTATTTTCTTGTGTCTCTCCCACCTGCTCATTCTGTTTTCTGGACCTAGAAGGCTTGGAGCTCAGACTTCCAGACTCAAAAACAAAAACAAAAAAACTAGAAAAAAAAAAGCGCGCAACATCTTGAATTTTGGTGAATATGGATGGCCTCTGACTTTACCAAAGTTTAAAAATTGTATTTACATAATTTGAAATTAGGTATTTAAATACGAACAAGTTATCATTTAGTAAAATTTAATGTAAAATGCTAATTAGAAGTTTTGACTTATAGTCTATGAATCTACCATATTTCACAGATAATTTAGAAAGAGTGAAGAGGAATCTTCCACTCAAATGGCTAACCTTGTAATCAGCTTTGTTCTGCTTCTGTAGACATGCTTGTCTCATAGGCCGAAGGGCAGGGTGACCTCCAGATCAATTGAAGACTCACCCTCCCCTTTGCTTGTTCTGTCTAGATAACAGATGTATTGCCTTTGCTTGTTAAACCCTATAAAAATAAGGTTACCCCTGAGCTCGGGGCCCAGGTCTTCAGAGCGCTAGCTCTTCTGGGACCACCGGCGTAATAACCCTGAGTTCTCCAGCTCTCCAAGTGGTGCTTGGTTCTCAGTAGTCTAATTTTTCTGCAACAAGTGTAGTACATTTAAAATTTTTGACTCGTATGTCCCTATAGCCATAAACCTATCTGCTTTCTTACTTCTTTAACATACTGCCTTAAGCAGTAATTTTGGAAAAAAAAATTCAACTGAGTTAATCAAGAAATATAATTGAAATTTAAATTTTATCAGCAGATACAAAACATCAGATTAAAAACAGCTTTTCCCTCTATTTTTCTAATATAAAGATCTCACTTATTAAAGAATACTCTTAAAATTTTTTTCAACACATTATAGTATTATGCAAGTTCAGTACATGGCCTAAAAGAGGAAATAGAACGAGTGAAATCATTTCAAGTCCATCTGGCTTCTAATGAAAGAAACAGTTTAACAGCTTTTAGCTTACTGATATTTATAAAGACTATCCTTTACTTCCTTTTCGTCGTTTTTTTTTTTTTTTTTTTTTTGACTCTAATGTTAAGTGGGCCATTTCCAGGCTAGAGGTATTTGCTTCCACCTTTAGCATTACTCATTCAACTACTCAGTCAGAGGCACAATCCAGAGATGTAATAGATAAATGTCTTTTCTCCATTCTGCAAATTTAACTCAAAATACAATTCCGAGTATCATAGTAGTTCTCTTTTGGTTACAGAATGTTTGGGGTATACATTATTATTAGGATACAACATGCTAACATGGTATTTAAATATATTGCTTGTTTTAAACCAAAGCAATAAACTAAAAGCCCATCTATCACCAATTAGTAGTAACTGCTTTGATATTTTATTCAATCTAATTGCTTATTCTCAGTATGTTATATAATTCACAGTAAATGTGCCTTAAGTAAACACTTGATTATTTGACTATAGTTACCATCTTCACTGGGATTTAACACAACCAAATAGCTGTTACTAAGCCTAGTAAAATGAATTAATGTTATTTAAATATGCAAATCATTAGTTTTGAGAGATATGAAAGGCACAAACTACCAACTTACTATTCAATAACCAGCCAATAAAGAGGAATCTAGGAGTCATTTAAGTAAAATTACTATTAACATTGAAGAGCAAACAAGCTTATGCTGTATTATAGTTCTAAAGGATCACTGGCATATTAGTCTAGATAAATTTGGTGAAGATGAGATAGTACAACCACTGATAGATAGACCTTGGCAAAGTCACGTCTCTTTGTTTCCTCACCTGTAAAATAAAGGGATTAGGCTATATCATATCTAAAGTTTTAAGACTTATGAGTTTATCTGGCTTTCCGTAATACCTGTTCCTGAAAAGTTATTGTCATATGGAATGTCTAAATGCACTATGAACATCCTATTTACAATAGATGTCAGTTTATAATTTTATAAATTCATTTTTATCTAGCTTTCTTAAAGTTAGCAACACCTATACATTCAGAGAAATCACCAAGAGAAAAAAATGACTGTGATATATATTTTTAGGTGGGATATGGAACCGGTAAATTTGAGTAAGTTAGAAGTCTAGAAAGTGTGATGATAAATCAATTTATTAATTTTTTTATTCTGCTTTTTGTACTTGTAAGATATGGCAGGAGTTAGGTATACTGCTGACCATTTTCCCAGGATTAGTGTTAGCATCCAAATTGCACCATGATTGGTATGCACAAGAGCTAAATATCAAAATAAGTTATCCGGGTCCTCTTCTAGCCAGGATTAAAAAATGGTACGAGTGGGGCCGAGAGATTTTCATATTACATTAGAAATGTAAGGGATTACACTAATCTATCAGTTCCATCTCTTCATTTCTAGTGGAGAAATTGGTGGTCCAGAGAAGTAACTTGCCAAAGTCACAGAGCCAATCAGTGTCAGTAGAGAAAAGAGCCCAGATCTTATTGCCATTTCTTCTACATGATGCCGTCTTCTAGGTGCCACAGGATAAGCGATGCTCTGAGTAGGTAGAATGAAACATATAATCGTAAAGGGACTTTATACATGGTCCATTTAGTTTAGTTTCTCACTTAAATCTGCAATTTGTTCTATAGCATCGTGACAGATATCATACTGCTCTGCTCCAGTAGTAAGATAGTCACTAATCCTTAGGAGGCTCTTTGATGGACAAATAACCATAAAGTTCTTTCTTACATTGAGCTCTTATCTGCCATTTTGCATTTTTTCCTTCGTTCTACTCTGAGTGTCAAATAGAATAAACTGTACATGTTTCTCAAATATTTGAAGACAGCTATCATTCCTTAGTAACATAATCCTTTAGTTTTTGGGTTTCAGTTTACGGGACTGTCTCTAACTTGGTAAAATATACTGGGATTTGTTCTAATTTGTGAATATCTTTTCACTGCATCCTCAAATGGAATATTGCAGATGTGGTTTTCCCACGATAAATGTTTCAGCACCCTAAAATTATATCAGTTTTTCTAAACAGTTGGCCTACATGTTATTTCTGACAAGCTAAGATCTCCAGATTTACTTTGTCTGCAAACTCTTGACACTGATATTTCTATCAATGGCTTTCTATTGTTTCTAAGACAATGATCAGGGTCCATATACTACATATGATTGTGACACTAACCAGCTTGCTAGCCTCATCTCTATACCATCCTGTCCCTTTCATCTTTGGCCAGTCTTCTTAATTTCAAATGCACCATCCTTCCTCTAGTCTTCTAGATACTGTTCCCCTCAGCCAGGAAAGCTTTGCCTGGGGCACCCAGGTCTAGTCATCTTAGTCACCCTTCAAAGCTCAGCTCAAACACTCCTTGCCCTTTTTCCCATGACCCCCTCCCAGGAGTACCTTTTATCTATTATAACAACCTACTAATCTCCTTCAGTCCTTATCCAAATAGTAATTAATACCTGTGCAGTAGGTATCTGTCTCCTCAGTTATACTAAGTCTGAGGACATGGGCAATGTCCATCTTTATCTGGCGTAGGGTTTGTATTATTTAGAGATTCAATAAATATTGGTTGAATGAATCCAGAATTAGTATAATCAATATTTTGATTTTCCCAGGTAATCAAAGAGCTAAACTCTGGGGTATATGTTGTACAAAAAAGGAATTGTATAGGCTCCAAGTCAATCTTGAGAAGGAAAAGACTCTCCGAAAGAAGTGATAAAATTTAGAAAACTATAGAACTATGTTCTATTAAGATCAATGGTAGCTTTTTTTCACTATAATAGGTGGTGGGGAGCATGGAAGAAGGCAAACAAGCACAGCTGAGTGGTATATTTGTTGTTTTACTGTTAGTTTGACACATCTGAACCAAAGCATTCACAATACTTGATATACTTTGAAGAGAATCATATACTATAATCTTAGACATAACCACGGAACAAGCAGAACAATTAAAACTACATAAGGCCTTAAAATATATCCACAGTGTGTATTATTTCAATATTCATTCATTTACAAATTAGACTACATACCGTTAATTTAATTTTTATTTTTCTTTCATTGTTTTATTCAGGCAAGATTCATTCAAGGAAAGGCAACTTAGTTTTTGTGTGTGAGCTTTATTTTTTACTACATTGGTTAATATAAAAGTTATGAATTAAATGTTTTATCTCCTGCATCCAGGAGTGAATCCATGAAATTCTCAGATAGTAATCCAAAAGAATAGATCCTATTCTTAAAAACAGCCAAAGTGAAAAGGGACCAAAGCCAGTCTGTTTTGTGGTCTTGAACAAAAAAATCTAATGGACTTTCAGGGTGTCTTATAATAAAGAGTACTGCAATTTTACGAGATTAGTCAAAATTTAAAACAACAGTGCATACAAAATCATTCTTAAAGCTCTGAATGCCTTTTAAATAACTAAAATAAAAATTTTAAGTAGTTGCCTCACAGTACCAAACTTATAAATCAAAACTAGTTAAAATTCAGTGCTATTATGACTTCTCATTTACAAGGTAACTAGTTGGTAAATTAATGCATGGTATAAAATTAAGACTTACATCATTTTTTTAAAGGAGAAAATGTATGATAACCAGGGAATAGAGAAAATCCAATGTATTTTACAATAAAATAACCGTTTAAACTTCCTTCCCTGTACAACAGGGTTTAGGTTATCTCTAGTGAACTTGTATGTCTTCTTATAGTTTATTCTATTACGAGTACTTGAATTGTTTTAGATATATAGCTTTTTATTGAAAGAATATTATATTTGTATACCAGGATAAGATTTAGTACATTGAGATGTTTTAAAAATATTTATAAATTTGTTTCTCATATGCAAAAGCATTTGGCAATACTTTTACAGCAGTTGATTTTATAGAATTAAAATTTCATACAGTACTCATCTTGATGTTTAAAAAAAAATTCACAGAAAAAATATAAATTACACAGCCTGACTGCATGATACTGTTATTTCCAGTTCTAGTTCTGGTAATTAAAACCTTCATTAAGTCTGTTAACAAATCATTACCTGTACATTTATGAAGGCAACTGACATGATTTGCAAACAAAACCTTCGGGTTTTATGTTATTTACCAAAGAGTGCAGTTCAGCAAAAGAAAACCCGGTATGCTAATTTACAGAGTATTTTACAAATTTACCAGTTCCTGTGACACAAACTGTTTCAACCTTTCTAGGTACTGTCCATAAAGTTCCACATCATTGTGACCTGCCCCTTCGACCCACAGAGGCTCCACAGGTCTTTGGCAACGCTCAAACAATGCGAGGCCATGTGAAAAGTCAATGACTTCATCTTCAGTCCCATGAATTATTAATACTGGAGAGGTTATCTTTGAGATTTTGTCAATGCTGTAGGGAAAGAGGGGGGAAAAGTCAATGAATTAACTATGAAAAGAATGTAAAATAAATTTTCTTATCTTATATCAGAAGGATAATTCAAACTTCAGAACTGTCTTTGAATTTATCCAGAAGGGATGGATGCCACCTAGATTTAAATAAGATTCAGAAGTCATCTTTACATACTATACTTTCAGAGTATCTGAGGAAGTTAACTTTAACTTCATGCACTTCTGTTTTGAGGGAATCACTGGTTACTGTAACCCTACTGCACCTTCCTACAATGTGGCTGTTTCACACAGAGAATCTAAGAGTGTAAAGAGAGGAGGAAACTAAGGACCATTTCAAGTATGTGCTTAACTTCATACCTCTCTGCACTCTGACAGCAAAATGTTCTGTTTTGTTTTAGGGTACTAACTCACAAATATAGAGCAAATGTGATAAAACAACAAAATTTGGGGGCTGAAATGAAGAATCAACCCAATTTATACCATGGAATATCCCAGAAGGCTAGGAAATATCAAGGGGTGGAGGGCAGGTAATTAAAATCTTTAGAATTTGTTCGAAATCTGTTTAAGAAATAATTTAGGTCCCTCTCCCTCAGATTCTTTCCCCTTCTTTTTGCAGCTGGTAATTGCTCTCCACCCAAAACTGGAGGGCTTGTGGACTAGGGATTGCTAGACACAGTTTGGGGCAGAGGTATCAGAGACCGAGCAGACATATGCTTATTGGCTGCTGTGCACCCTTTTTCCCTACTGGGCTTTCAGAACGCTGGCAGCCAGGCCTTCATCCACCAAGGAGGAGTTTTAGAAAGTCTTTGGAGACTATCCGTTTTAAGAGGAAAGATAATATAAATATTGACGTGGGGGTGGGGGGTGATCCCCAACTTACTGGCTTAACTAGATCACTCTATAGTGAAACTCATAGTTAACAAGCCTTAATCACCTATTTCAGATCATGGCTTTAGTCCCTCACTCGAACTATAAGCAGACATCTAAGAATGACCATATATCCAAGGAGAACGCTTTAAATATAAGAGATTAAAATAATCAGAATAAAAAAAGGTAACTCAAAGGAGACATTAACTATGCGGAGAAGAAATCTTACAAACAAATAACAATGCTTAAAAAAAATTCTTAGAGCAATGAGGCATTATAACTATAAAATGAGGACAGACTCTTGAAAAGGAGAAAAATCATCAATGAATTAATTAAGGGCTGCATTTGGTAAGGAGAAATGTTTGGGTATATTATTTGCTGTCGCAAGTTTAAGGAATTAGAATAAAAATAAAAGGAATTAGAATAAAAATAAAAAGAAATGTATAATCTTTTCCAAACAGTTTACTCTTAGGGCTGTCTTCTCTGTTGGTGCAATAATAAAAGAGTAGTTAGTCAGAGCTAGAAGTTTTATGGCGATAGCATTACCCAAATACCTCCTTCACATCCCTACCACTCAGCTAGACGGAAGCAGTATAATGCACATATCTTCCACTCTATCATTATCTAAAACAAAAACAAACCCAAAATAAATGTAAAAACTAAAAACCTCCCTCCCACAGCCTGCTCTGGTGATAAGATCATATGGTCCCAGAAGTTTCCTTATGAACATGACCTCTTACTGGCTAATGATGAAAAAAATTTGATTATGAAATGATGTTTGCTGTTCTAATAAAGACCCGAGTAATGACTTAGCCAGCCTTTGGCCCTCTATCGTTCATAAAAAAATTATTTGTATTGTTGCCAATTAGGGTAAGAAAATAAAACTGAAATTTGCCAGCTTCTCACTTCTTGTCTTCTCCCTTTGAAAAAAATAGGCCATCAATTTTTTCCAACTATGAGGAGCTGGTGGGAATTACTATCCTGTTTTAAAAAGCAGGATGGTAATTAAGTAGCCCTTCTTTCAAATTTGTCTAACACTGTATGTTTGCAGACCTTCTGGCAGCAATATTTATTCTAGTTCATTTAGGACTCAATTTTTTTTTGCAATTCACTTCTTTTGTCAATAGATATCAGAAATCATTCACTCATTTTTATGCACCTATGTCTCATTTTCTACTTGTTCCTTTCTTCCAGTATTATGTGCCTCATTGAATGGCACCATCATTCATTAGCAGCTTAAGTCAGAAACCTGGGAATTATATTCAGGTTCTTCTTTTTAGCATCCTAAATCCAGTCTGACATTTAATTCTGTCAATTTTATTTCTCAAATTCATTCTCTTGTCTCTAATACTAATGCCACTGTTTGGGGTAAAAGGCTCTCAGCATTTTTCACCTGGATCGCTATTGCTCATACATTTCAGCCTCCTGATTAGTATCCTGCTAGCACCCTCTTCATAAGTCAATTTTTCACAATTTCTATAAGATATGTGAAATGGAAGCTCATGGCTGAGCGAGGTGTATCATGAATACTTTAAGTGATGGAATAAAACTCCTGCAAAACGTATCTTTAAATTAAAGTATTTTGAATATTGATACTTACTTTGGGAATGCATCAAAACAATAGGTCTTCTTGGTATCAGGAAAAGCAACTCGCATTCCTGAGGTCAGTGGAGAATGAAGAATAACAGCAGCACTCTCGTATCGAGCAGCAAGATCCACAGATGGTACTGTCCCTATACTTTGTCCATATATTATCACATTTTCAGGGCGAATGCCATATCTACAAAGTTCAGAAGTTAAAAAAAAAGAGTTGGACTGGTATGAAATGTTAAATCATTCCTAAGGACTTAATTTTATAACAGAATGATTTAGAATAAGACAATGTCAACAAATTCATTTTTTAAAATTTAAGTTTCATAGTCATCACTATCATATGTAATGCTACAGTGAGATCTATTTTATTAGCTTATCTGTTTCAATTTCATCTTTTGGAAAAATAATTGCTAGGTCTTTTCAAATTTCAATCTTAAAAATGGATTCATTAAACCATTTATGTAATTGAACATAGCATATGGTTGACTCAATTTGGAACATATTATAGCACTAATATTTCAATGGATTGATGTTTACTGGATATTTAGTGTTAATTTTCCATTCAATGTAACAAAAGTTCTTATTTCTCTAGACATCAAAAGTAGCTCATTTTATTTTTTGAAGTTGGTCATAGTGATGAAAATGGGACATAGTTTACAGTATGGAATGAATAATATATATATATATATATATATATATATTATAAAAATATATATATACATCATTTTAGCCAAGAGCAAATTACTCTATTTCCTGAAATTTGCATTTACTTACCATAGAAATGGACTAATGACTGAAAAGATAAACAGATGAATGAGAAATCCAAATGCCATATGATTCAATTGATTATAAATAGACTTCATGCTAAAATTTCAAGAGTATGTATTGCTTTATTCCATTTAAAAACGCTTCAGATTTAAATATGTAAACTCACTGACTCAGTAATATTGGGTACATATTATATTCCAGGCACCATTACTTGTCTATAGTATAATTGTCCCAACTGTAAATTACTGCAAGTTTAAGTGAGATGCTACAGGAGCGAATGAATATGGAGTTAAGAGTTAAGAGTGACATCAAATAAGCCTTTCCACTTTAGAAGTGTGACAGTAGTCACTTTGGGCTGCTAAGGGCCATTTGCACAACAGCTTCTAATCTTTCGAAAAGATAATAGAGCTTTCTAAATTATTTGAACATTTCACTAGGAAAAAGCAAGACAAATCCCATATGATCCCCATGGCCTTTTCCTGGGGCACAGGACCCTTTGGATTATCCAGATGGTAACATACCTCCCCATAGTTTCTTCTAGTAAGTCCTACTCAGCATCTGGATATGTCCCACAGACTGGGTTCCATCTACTTCCGACTGATTCTAAATCTAAGTAAACTCAGAAAAGCTTTTCTCTTTACAATAGACCTAGCTGTGTATACTTAATAGGAATGAAAAAATTGGGAAAATGAACGTTTACAGTATCAGCATAACTCTTGAGGCTGCACAGTTGCTGTTAGCTGAATAGCAGCAGTACTGTTGGTGGCAACCATGGGTTTTAGACTAAAGCTAGCAATGGCAAGACTCCAGAGAAACAGAAGAGCTGCCAGTTTAGCATCAGAGGATTCGAAGCAATAACAGAATTTCAGAGTAGTACAAGTTAGAAGGGACTTTAAGGACCATCTAAGCTAGTTCAGTTGCTAACTGAAAGTTACAGTAAGTTAGTGTCAGACCTATAATTAGAACCCAGGTATCCTGACTCCCAGTCTTGTGCTTTTTCCATTATAGCACAAAGACAATGATTTCAACAGCTATCGGGGAAGGCTGCACAGTGAATATTAGTCCCTCATTTTCTGTTGATCGATCAGAAATTCAGAAACTGGGTTATTATAGATTATTGAAAAGGAGATCATTCAAATAATAATTACTTAAGTTCATTATTTATTTTTCCCTTCCTGGTTACATAAGCCCTAACTTAACTTAAATCAAGCAAAGGAAATAAAAAGCTTGAATTCTGATTACATACATTTTATTAGATGACAGAATTCCAGAACTGGAAAGGATCTTAGAAATGATTTAATTCAATTTCTTCATTAAAAAGATAAGGAAACAGGCTCAGAGAAGATGAATAAATTTCCTAAGACTATACTTGAAAAAAAAATATAACTCTGAAATTCTATGCTAAACTAATATGTAGCACTATTTAGGAATATCTCTTCTATCCTTGTTCCTCATTTATACTGGGTCATCACGTGTGTCAAAAAAGATTAATTTAATCAAGACTAGGAATCATTTTAGAATGTTCTCTTCAAATTGATATCTGACAAGATTAAAAAAAATAAGCTGACCATTTACAATGTTTTTTTCTTTTTACATAAACATAGAACACTGAATTAGACACTAATGTTTTATGTTACTTAGAAGCACTAATAATGAAGGCTATCTGCTTTAACTTAGCATACTTAAAAAAACTATACTAATTCACTAAAGTTATACTTTAAAAGAGTAAATTATATTGTAATAAATCTGTTATAAGAAATACGTGATCACACTTTCTTAACAGTTATTATACTACATTCAACTGGGCACTCATTTTTGTTTGTAGGCCTGAGGGGACTGACATCAGTATATCTGAAGCAGATTTTTGACTTTGATCATTTAAAGTGGTTTTAAAGCTTATATATTTTTAACATTCCTCACCCGAACTCCTTACCTACTACTTATATTACTTACTCTCTCTCTTTTTTTTTTACTCATCAGATATATGTTTTCGTGTCACTTCAATTGATTCAAAAATTCCCTTTATACACAATTTTGCTTTGGAAGTTCAGTTTTATTATATACCTTAGAGGGGTAAATGGTTTTAAGACATTTTCTAAAAAAGGTTATGCCTACTAACAAAATTGAGGTTCTTAACTTACTGAAACCACTAGTAGTTAAACATTAAATTAGACATGCTAAGTTTTCTTTATGTTCTTTAGTTTCATCTAAAATACTCTGGAAGTCAGGCAGCTTTAGCGGTGTATAATATGAAGAGTAACTTGTACTGATACCTTTCTATTTATTGCACACTGATGAGAAAATACAGTGAAGTCTACAAAATTGCATTATTTTTCAAGAAAATTTATAAGTATTCCGGTGACTAAAAAAGATTAATTCATTTTCTAGTTCCCAAAATTGTATTCTGTTATAATCAAAGAATAATTGACACAGTAAGAGAATTTACTTAAATGATTTATCATTACATTACTTTTTAAATTTTCACTTGAGATCATCTCTCCAAATTTTGAGTCTAGAATGCAAAGAAAATTTCAGTTTTACAGAATAAGTACTTTAAAAATAGTTCCAATAAGATATCTTTAAGTCATACCTTCTAGGAGATAATTATATAAAATCATGCAAACCCTGGCTTAGGATTTTAACAAAAACACACCAGCCTCTTACATGGTTAATGATAGATCAAGTGAATGATTAATTAGCTAAATCACTGTTTTCTCTCATGCCTTGAAATACTGCAACTCTGAATACTCATTTTTATATAACACTCTAATTTAAAGTTTATAAAACCAAACATTTGTTATTGACTTAAATGTTTAAGAAAATCACACACACACACTAACACATACAAACGTGACCTGTCTTAAAAAACTTTTTATACCACTATACAAAATTTAAAATTATAATCTAAGTTTAACTCTTCATATATTGGTAAATATAATCTCCGTTTAGTACTTCAAGACATGAGTTATAAAGAAAGCTTTTATTCTTACTTATACAAGACAATTTTAATCACCCTAAGTGTGGAAAATAATTCCCATTTACCTTGTCCTAAGAGCAAGCCAAGCAGCTTCTATGTCTGCATAGAGGTTCTTCTCTGTTGGTTTCCCAGAACTCGCACCATATCCAGAATAATCATATGAGAATATATTACAATTAATCCGTGATCCCAGTCCTATGTAAAAGCTGCTCATCTGCCCAAGATCAACAGCATTTCCATGTGAAAAGAGTAAAGTATATTTGGCATTGGGTGAGCATCGCACAAACATGCAGGCAATTCTGTTGCCTTTACTGGTTCTAGTCATGAAACACTCAATAGCATCTTTTTCTCTAGAAGAGTACTGCCAGTCTGCCCGTTCTGATAGGTGTAAAGTCCAGCGGCTTCCACTTTCATCACACATCAGCGTGTAAGTTGGATCAGGTGGCAAAAATGCTAATTTTGAAGCAATTTTCCCTGGACAAGGTGGACAGCAGAAGAGGCAACATAGCTCACTAAACGAAAGATTATTCATCTTCTGAAAAATAAAAGGAGACAGGAAAATGTTTTAATCACTGAATGTGGATTCTGCATTCTTATACAATAGAAGGTTAAAACAAAGACACCAGTGGTCACTGTCTACTACTATTTCAAGTATCCTCCCCCAAAACATATTTTTGGGATCTTTCTAGAAATACTGTAAATCCTGGGATGAGGGAAATATTCCTGATCAGGAGAGTCAAATAATATATGACAAGTTTCAAATAGTAGTGATTATATCTTATAATATTTAACCAAAATATGAAAAATTATACAAAGTACAGGTAATATTTGTTACTTATCTACAACATAAAAGGTATGAAATATCTTTAATATAGAATATAAAACTTCTCATGGAGAAGTTCAGGATTTAACATGATATAGTAACTATATGATAATAGCACTTATGAAGCATTTACTATTTGTCAGGCATTGTGCTAAGTGTTCTAGGCACATCTCTATGTTTAATCCTCAAAACAACTCTGTATGTTGGTATGAGAAAGGAAACTTGCACAAGGTTGAGGCAATGGTGGAGTCAGGATCTGACGCCAGGCTCAATCATTGTCCTTCATCACTGGGCTACACTGCCAAGGGCTCAGAAAACTCCTTGGACCAAAAGCTAATCATTTTAGCCATAGTGCCAGAGGCCTAAATAACCCATAAAACATTAAAATGTATGTATGTGTATAATCACTGCCCAAATTAAAAAGGCTGTAATATGAAGTCCATTTATGAAAAAAAAAGGAAAGGGGCATGGAATCCCAACTCTACTACTTACTAGCTGTGCTCCCTTGGGCAAATTATTTACCTTTTTAACCCTCATTGTCTTCATACATGAGACCAATACTTACACTGAACAAAGTGGTTGTGAAGAACAAACACTATGATATAGTTAAGACATATAATACAGTAATGGCTACATGGTTGGCTCATTAGGAATGGTCTACTTTCTCCTGTGCCTTTTTTTATTAGTATTTTTAAAGTATCTATCTCATATTAACTCAGGAGCAAAAATAAATACTTGTTTGCTCTACAGGCATTTCCTTCTATCTTGTCCATACAAGTGTTTTTAGTTCCTACTGTGAACTAATTAGGTAGAAAGAAGCAGGAACAAGGTAGATAAACAAGGGAGGGAATGATATAAAAGGCTTGAAAAGAGAGAATGAGAAGGGCACAAAAATGTTGCTTGGACATTGGAAAACACCTTTATTTGCTATTCTACCTTTATTCCTTTCCAGCCTTCAAAGCAAATATAGTCTGAATATGTTAATGTCTTAGTCTAGCTGGAATAAGAGAACAGAAATGACAACTAGGTGTCATCTTTAGTGCTAACTCAAAGTGGTTCCCTGAAGTGTTGTGCTAAGAAGGATTTGGAGCCACGCTCATGGCTTGGCAGGAAAAGACTGTGATAAATTACAATGTCTACTATAGAATGTGGCTACAAATTTATTATTCTGGTCAGGAAGATAAAGAACTTAGTGAAAAGATGGTAGGGAAGGGAGTTCAAAGGGTCAGTTCCAAAGAAAGAGGTGACTTGGAAAAAAGATGAGGTAGAAGGTACAATATAGCAATGCTATCTACTTAATAATCTGCCTACGGTTAGTTCTCACCCCCAATACCTTATATATGCCATCAACTGTTGACCTACAACAGCCTATTAAAAGCTTGATTAATAAGTAAATTGTATATAGCTAGATTATGTTCCTACAATTTATCTCTTGAACATGAAGTTTTTTATATACTACAATAATTTTGAAATAAACCTGGCTGACTGAACATACATAATGCTGCAGAGATGCTTTGGGAATGAACACCAAAGATGAGATGCACACAGGAGAAAAGCTGCAATGCTAGGGTTTAGTCTAATGAAGACCACTTGACCTTCTTAATGGTGGCAGGGAAATTATTCCCACCACTACTGCCTCAAACCTAGTTAAATGGTGTCCACTTAAAAACAAAAACTTGTCTACGGCCATGCTACCCTGAGCAAGCCCAATCCTGTCTGCTCTCGGAAGCTAAGCAGGGTCAGGCCTGGTTAGTACGTGGATGGGAGATCACCTAGAATATCAGGTGCTGTATTGTAAAAAAATTAAAAAATAAGGAATTATAAGCTGACAAGGTCCTTACAATCTGTGAGGTCACCCAAAGGTTGCTTCACCTAAAAAAAAAACAAAAACAAAAAACAACTTGCAAATTATCACCTTCCTAATAATAGTCCTGGTATAAGCAGCAACACAGACTTGTTTACAAGTTATTCTCTTCCCTTCAGTAAGTGAAAAATTTTGCAGTAAAAGTATTAAAAAAAATTAAAAATCATTAAGATAGCTGTTCAATTTAGATATTTTTAAGTCCAATTTGTTTTATATAAAACTCATCAGAATAAAAATGTCATTTACCAGTTATTTCTTGGCAACAAAATCTTGAAGACACAAGGCAGAAAATAATCGGAGGGGGGAAATGATAGATATCTCAGAGCACACAAAAGCCATAAAAGACAAATAACAAATTGAATAATTTATTTTTGGAACAAGGATTTAAATTGTTATATATCTGTAAAAAAAAAGAGTAGGTAAGTGAATGAGAGAAATAATACTTAAAGATAAAGTAGAGAAAAGTGTCATAAAGAAAAATCCAACATAATCTCTGACATAAAAAAAAAAATCAGTATCTGAAATAAAGATTTAAACTGATTGGGTATGAAAATCAATAACAGTTGAAGAACACACTTATGAGTTGGAAAATGAAGTTAAGGAATTCCCAGATATGGAGAAGGATGAAGAGATAGAAAATATAAAATTTAAGGAGGATAAGAATAGAAATACCATTATTAGTAGTATTATAGGAGTCCTGAGATAAAAATAGAGAGGAGAAATGATAAAATAATCTAAGAATGCCTCAGAATTAAGGAAAGTTCATATTGAAACAGCTCAGAGTGCTAAACAGATACTTAAGAAAACTCTCACAGTTAGACACATTACAGTAAATATTAAAATTGCCAGAAACAAAAATATAAAAATTTCCAAAAAGGAAAAGATTACCTACGAAGGAACAAGAATCAGTTAAACGTCTGACTTTTGAAGAGCAACACTAGAAACAAGAAGGCATTGTTGGAGGGATAAAATAAAAAATATCTGCAGGAATACAAAAAGTCAGGTTTATCAAACCAAGACCTTCTTTGAAAAACTCCAGTAAGGAGAAAAATAAATCTAAGAGATTCTGAGTATCTGAGCTATGACAAATAAAGAAAAAGTTAATATATGTTTTTATAAGCAAGCAATGGAGGGGGAAAAAAAAGGCAGCAAAATATATCTATCCCTAACAATCCAAAATCAAAATTTTGGAGAATACCAATATGGAGAGGATTGAAAGAAGAGTTAGGGTGCATTTAAGAAGTGAAAATATGCTGGGGCACCAGTCACTTGACTTATTCAGAATATTAATATTGATAAGCTAAAGACATGGAAGAAAAACATGAATGTAAGTATGACTCAGATATAACCACCACAAAAACTGTAGTTTGTAGGATACATCTTAAGTATTGTTATTTATTGCAAATGTCTAGCTTTGAATATTTATCAGCATGTTAAACTCAAGAAGGAGCAGTTAAGCACAAAGAAAAAAGGAAATTAAGGGCAGATATTTACGACAGAGAACAAAAAGCAATAGAGAAATTAACAGACCCAAAAGCTGATTCTTAGAAAAGGCTTCCACTACTACTAATAGCAATTAGCATTCACTGAGTACTTATACTGTCAGGTATTGTTTTAAACACTTTTCACATTTTAACTCGATCCTTTCAACAACCCTCTGTGACTATCATTATACCTATTTCAGGAAACAGAGTCAGAGTAGTTATGTAACCTGCCAAAGGTCACATAGGTGGTAAGTGGTGGAACTGATAAATGGTAGAAAAACTGGGCCTGAACTCATAACCACTGTTTTGTGGAAAGAATACTCAGACATGACTGATCAAGAGAAAAAGTACAAAATACTAAATGAATAAGACTTTTTTTTTTCAAAAAAGTCAATAAATTAAATAATTTTGATGAAATGCATGGATTTGAATAAAAGTAACAAAAAATAAATAAATAAATAAAAAATGGACAAAGAATCTGAATAGACATTTCTCCAAAGATATACAAATGGCTAGTAAGCAAAGCATCTGAAGAGATGCTCAATATGATTAGTCATTAGGCAAATGCAAATCAAACCACAATGATACCATTTCATACACACTAGTATGGTTATAATAAAAAAGGCAGATCATAGCAGGGTTGACAAGGATTTGGAGAAACTGGAACCTTCATATCTTGTTGGTGGGAGGCGAAATGGGGCAACTAATTTGGAAGACAGTTTGGCAGTTTCTTAAAAACTTAAACACAGAGTTACTATTTGATCTAGCAATTCCACTCCTAGGTATAAACCCAAGAGAAATGAAAACGTATGTCCACACAAAAACTTGTACACAAATGTTCACAGTGATATAATTCATAACAGCCAAAATAACCACCAAGTGCCCATCGACTGATGAGTAAACAAAATGTGTAATATCCATACAATGGAATATTATTTGGCCATAAAAAAGAACAGTATTAATCCATGCTACAAAGTGAATGAATCTTGAAAAAATTATTCTAAGTAAAATAAATCTGTCACAAAAGATCATTTATTGTAGGATTCCATTTATTTGCAATGCCCAGAATAGGCAAATCTATATAGACAGAAATAAATTAGTGGTTTTAGGGCTGTAGAGCAATGGCTAAAGAGTATGGCATTTCTTTTGGGGGTAAGAAAAATATTCTAAAATTGATTTGGGTGGTGGCCACACAACTGTTAATAATATATTAAAAATCACATATTATATAGTATGTGAATTATATCTTACTAAAGCTGCTAGGGAAAAAAAGGTCTTTAGAAAGCTAAGGTAACTTTGCAAAGAAAGAGCAAAAGCACACATGTATTTGTTGGGTAGCTGGGAATTTTCTCTCTAGGTATTAAGACAGACTACACAAAGACAAAGTAATAAAGACAGATTGATACTGGCACAGAAATAAATAGACCTAGCAACAGAAGACAGAGCTTATAAACAGACCTATGTATAAATGAGAATCTCCTATGACATAGCTGATTTCTCAAAGCAGTAGGAAAGGATGGATCCTTGAGAAGATGGTCCTGGGAAAATTTATCACGTAGGCAAAAGTAGCTAGGGGTCTCTGACTCTCAGTATGTAAAACATTGACCACAGAGGGATTATAGACCTAAGAGGCAAACTAATATAACTTAAAAAGCCACAAATGATAAAAACGTTGGCAGATTTAACTTTATTTAAATAAAGGATTTCTCAGTTTAGTGATAAATGCTTTGGGAAAGATGATTTTTTCATCCAAAACTGTCAGAGCATTAATATTAAAATATAAGGAATTTCTACAAAAACAAGAAAAAAACAGGTAACTTTAAGAGAACAAATGGGCATAAGATATGTATAGGCAATTTATAGAAGGACAAACAAGGCTAACAAGTATATAAAGAAAGGTCACTCTTGCCAACTGTCAGAAATGAAGACATACCACTTTAACACTATGAGAAAAATTAAAATTGGAAAACTGAGTAATATCAAGTTAGTGGTAAGAATGGGAGAAAATAGGAACTTTTGTGAACTGCTTGGTAAACCATTTTGTCTATCTATGACCCAGAATCACACTCTTGGGTTAAGTGCTCTAGAAAATACTTGCATAGGCCTTAACGTGAAAAATACAAGGGTGCTCACTGCAGCATTATTTGTGTTAAGGTGCAGAAAGCAACATAGATTCCATCAATGGGGAAACAAATGTTAATGTGTTGGATGCAGACAATGGAATGTTATAGAGTCAGAAGTAGTAACTTTGATAGCTAGAGCTTAAAAATATAGTACTAGGTGAAAAAAGTAAGGAATAAATAGATCTATGCTACCATTAACATAAATTAAAAACATATATAAATGTTATATGTCTTCAAGGACAAATATCTAAGGACATGCATATCCAAGTGTATGTTTATGGAGGAGGAAAGAAGGAAAGAGTTTGAAGGGAAAAAATAAAAATGAAGTAAAACGAGAACAAGACCTATGTTCATAGATTGATGATGATAATGCGCCACGAACGAGACAAGTTGTAGGGAGGCAAAATCACATTTTGCTTACTTCTGGACCCCTAGTGCCAAGCAGAGTACCTGACACATAATAGGGTTTCTAATATTTTTTGGATGAATGAGTTAGTAAATTAATAAGGTTAATTCAACTCTCTGCATCTAAGAAGCCCCTACAAAAGAAAAAAGTTTACTAAATCACATGTTAACAAAGAAAGAAAATATGTTTTGTGACAACTACTTAGGTTTCTCATATGGGGGCAAAATAGAAACTGTCAAATAAAAACCTGTGAACCTAAGCTTTGGGGATGGGTGTATGTGGGAAAAGCATTGCTAGTTACAAAAATCATTCAGTGTGTTATGAATCGACAGAATAGGACAGTCTTCCAAGGAGAAGTAAAATTTGCCTATCTCGAAATCAGTTCACAAAATGAAAGGTCAACTCAATGTTAAACAGATGGCCCATTGTGAAAATTAAGGTTTTCCTTTTGGCAGGAGACTGAGAGTTACTTCACTCATAGTAGGAGGAATTTCCTAAAACTGTATGAAATAATAATTTAAGAACTTGCTTCTCCTGGTAACTTGTCTTGCTCAATGACAAAGGAAAAAAATATGAACATCTGAGCTTTTTCTCAGCAAAACAGGAAGACTAGTTAAAAAAAGTCTGAATAGAATGGCTTACTATATCTTCTTCCTCTCTTCTGACAGAATTACTGAAATGACTCTTGTATATTCCTGATGTGATAACAATTTACTGAAAAAATCTCCCACCATCTCTGTAGCAGTTTCTTGGTAAGGCAGATTGACTCATATTGCTACCATCTACAAAGGACAACTAATTCTTTTAGGGTTCAAGATTTTGTTGTAATGAATAGAACACTTGATACTCAAAGTCTTTTAAAGGTTTTAGAGAAAAAATTTGAAAATGCTTATCTTTTCTTCTTTTTGTGTGATATTTTGACAACTGTGTTCGATCCAATTTATTGTGTAGGTAGTATGTGATAAGCCACTTATATTTTTGATACACTTGGTTTCATGTTAAGAACTATATTCTAAAGTCCAAGATGAATTATTTTGAATTTGGCCTCATTTATGAATAAATCTGGGGAAGTTAATATTACTTATTCTATTCTGTAGAATGTTAGAATTTATCCTGTCACCTAGAGACTGTGCAACTACTTCTACTTAATTATAGGCCCATTTATCTAGCAATCAGGCTCCTGGAAGTCCCAATGATTCAGAATTAACAGAATACTTCCTAGAGATTATTTTTTTAAAGTTATAAACAAATTCTGATCATTTAAAGATGAGAAATAATTGAAAACGGGAAGACTACACAAAATGTAAATATTGGTCCATTGGCTACTTTAAAAAAAAACACAAACTCATTTTTGACACTTATCTTTGTTTAGAGAAATTAAAGTCTCATTTTTTTTTTTTTAGGTAAACTGACAGAAGAAACCAGATAATATAAAATTAGATTTACAGAAGAGTCTCACACCGAAAATGGACAAATGAGGTGGATGTTTGAATATTAACAGCAAGAGGTACCAAAGATCAAAATGAACTAAAATCAGAAGTGAAGAGTAGAGATGATATTCAATTATGAAAAAGCAGAAAAATCAGATTTCAGGTCAGTTTTGTACAAGCAGCCCAGAAGACCAACATATCCCTAGACTACTGAACAGAAATCGCAGTACTATACAAAGCAGTCACAGTAGCTTAGGGGTGTATCAATACTAAAGCAAGGAAAATTAACCTCACTTCCGTATCCTTTGAGGGTATCAAGCAAGTTTGGCACTCCCATCCTAAGATCTAGTATGTAATCTGTAGAGATATTTACCAAAGTACAGTGATAAGGAGAAACCATGAGTGTTATGGTCTTTAGAGAGCCATATACATTACACAATGTAGTGCATGCAGAGAAACTGAATATTCACCTTTAAAGAATTTTGGCAACATGCTTTTTCAGTCAAGACGGAGCATCCAAAACATTTACAATGAACAAGCTTTCTGTGAAGTGTAACTTAAAAACTAGGTGTTTAGCATGATATTTTAATACATTTTCTATCTTATTTGTGTATGTATTATATAGAAATATAGCTTGTGAAAGACTTTTATCTCTTTGGGATAGGCTGTATTTCTTTCTCCTTTTAGACCATTATAGAAATCAGCAACAGAGGCACTCCTTGTCAGAGGTCACAGGACATAATCCAGGGACTTTGCTAGAAAAATTTAACTCTGAAGATACATACCACATTACCTGTGCTACACAGGAATGGAAATTTAAAAACTTAAGAAAAAAACTATCTCTTTGAAAAGGAATTATTTTAGTTACTTTTTAAGGCAGAATTATAATTTGTAAATACTAATAAGAGTCTAGAGATACTTAATGGTAAACATCTAAAGTCTCAACCCTAATGTTATGAAGATTTTTTTAATTAAAAAAAAAAGTTAAGCAATAAGACTCAAAGGTGAAGAAAGTAGATCTATAACAACACTAAAGTAGAAGATGAAAATTAAGGCTGAAGAAGCCTGTAAGCTATGCCAAGCACACCAATTTGGATCGAAAGTCCTAAACAGGTCAATGTCAATTCTATACTTATGATTTCCCTCAGTTTAATACTTACTGCACTTTCTAATATAGGAGCCACTAACTACATATGGCTATTTAAGTTTAAATTAATTGACATTACATATTCAGTTTCTTAGCCATCTAGCCATATATGACTAGTGGATACCAAACTGAAGTGCAGAATGAACATTTTCATCATGGCGGAAAGTCCTATCAGGCAGTGCTGAACTAGAACCTTTCAAACCCAGGCAATCTAAGATCAGAGCTGACATCCTTTAAATCCATACTAGCTTGAAATGTTGGAACCTTCCTGGCCTTTCCATCAATTTACATAAATCTTCCTGTTGAACATTGTAAACCATATAGAACTAAATTAGACTATCTACACAATACTGTTTTAGGATAATGTTATTTTGACAAAAACATTACAACAGCTAACCCAATTCTAATGTAAAAGCCATTTTATTAAAAATGAACAATTCAAATCAATTAGGCTATCTATACATGTCAATGCATGGTCAAAGGGATTAACATTCTTGAAAGGTTCTCTGTAAACTGGAGTAGCAAGTAAACCATTAGAAACTATAAAAACATTTGTAACATTAGGCAACTAATTTCTGAACATGGTCCAGTATTCTAAACACTCAACAATCCTAATGATCCACACTTAAGCAATGTCCTAACAAGTGAATCAAGTCTTCTGGATTAAGCAGGACAGGGTTGCCGATTTTTGCATATGCTAATACCACAGATTCTCATCAAGCTTTTGGTGACTGGAAAGTGCAATTAGCTCAGCTTTCAAAGTCACACCTCTGCGTGTTGCTGAATGTAAGCTAAAACATGGGCACACGTTTCCTGCCCCGCCCCTCGATCATCAGTTTTTGATATCTCTATGGAAAGACTTGCCAACACATACTTATCCTCAAAATAAATAAAACAATGTCGTAGTACATTGGTAGTAACACTCCACAAATACACATTATTCCCTTTTCATTTATAAGTAAAATCTGTTTCTGTGAAGCTTTTCAGGTGAAAGCTTATTCAATACACATTCCACCCTATATACAGTCATCCCTCCCTTGAGGATACCAAAATCCACAGATGCTCAATTCCCTTATGTAAAATAGTGTAGTATTTGCATATAACTTATGCAAATCCTCCTATATACTTTAAATCATCTCTAGCTTACTTATACCTAATACAATATAAATGCTATGTAAATAGTTGTTATACTGTATTGTTTAGAGAATAATGACAAAGAAAAAAAAGTCTATACATATTCAGTACAGATAAAATCAATGTAGGCCTAACTACATGGTGCATGTCAGCAACAGCATTAACATTTTTTGAATATTTTCAATGCCTGGTTGGTTGATCCATGGATACAGAATCCATGAACATGGAGGGCCGAATGTTATACCCATACAGAGCTCAATATAATCTAATTAAAGTAGTCATAAATTTAAGAAAATTTAATTATTGTTGATTATAAATGATGAACACTATTTTTTTCGAAGAGGGGTAAGAGTTGTAAAAAGGATTATAAAACCATTTACAGTCAACATTGCATATGAACAAGTATCCAATGAGCCATTCTTTACCAAGTAGTAAATAAAATCAGCTGTTCCAATAAAGTAAAAAAAATACCAAACAACACCACTTCTGTTCTCGGGCAAGTGAAATTGCTACAAGATAAATTGGAGCCAGAGTCAATAATTATTAAACAAGCTACATAATGAAGATTTGATACAATATTAAAAATATCATTGTAATTATGAAAGTATTATAAGACATGGTTTAAAAAATTTCAACTACATAGGAGGTTACAAAATACAAAATAAGTCTCCTCACCAGGCTAAAATAAGGACTGGTTAAAAATCAATTTAAGAATGTAGTTCCCTAGATATTCTCCCTCAGAAGACCAGAGATTTTCACTGGAAAAACTTCTGAGGAATAAGACTAATCTGAAAGATCCAAAGATACTGATATGGGAGGTTACACGGGGAAGTTGGGGGAATGGGAAGGATGCGTGTAATGGGGGGAGGGAGCTGTAACCTCATATATAAGTGGCATGTCAACACGTAAGAAGTAGCAATATAATAGTGTTATCCAGAGATATAAAGGTAAACATCAAAAGGATCCTTCAAAAGAAAATAAAGGCCTCTGGAAAGAGATTTATCAAGGAGATGGGGGGCTCGGGTTTGTAAGCTTTCATAATGAACTTCGTGAAATCATTTGGCTTATTAACCACGTGCTTGTACAAATTTGATAAAAACAAAAATTTAAAACAAAAAGTCTCTTCCCTAATCCCAATCTAAACCCAAACTCAAACCTGGCTCAGTCTCCGAAATTATAATTTTGGGTCATTTGTTCTTAGTTCTGGTGTTTAATACCACATATTTATCCTCTGTTATAAGGTATTCTCACTCTGAAAGATTCAGAGGATTTACCCTATTTTTCTCTCTTCTGTGATCATTCTAACTTGTTATTTTTATTTTTTATTGGTTATTTTTATAACTTTAAATATTATACTTGAATCTCCATTTCTTGTTCTATCAATTTGAGGAAGTTTCTACTGGTTCCCCATGTAATCATACACCATCACTGTTATCTGTACAATTACTTTCACATTTTTTTATATCATTTGCAGTCAGTTTTATATCTACTAGGTTTTCCTGTTTTACCTATAGGTAGATTTTTAAAACTTGGATAACAATAAAACATTTTTTACAATTTTATTCACTACCATCCAAGCAGTGTGATAAAACTGAGAAAAAGAGTAGTTATTCTATGTTACTAAATTCCAAGTCCTTATAATTGTTCAAACATAAGTAGATTTCAGTTTGCTTCATATTTGAATTTTCTGAAGACCATTTAATTTTCCTGAAGTTTTTGTCTTTTTAATTATCAGAAAACTCATAAACTTTCATCATATTTAAAATATTCCAACTTCTTTTTCTTAGAATTTGTGCAAAAGAATCCATGTTATTTTTGAAGATATTCTTAGACTTCAGTGAGTTGTTTTAATCTGAAACAATTATGTTCTTGGCTAGCCCACAGCTCAGCTATCTGTTTACCTAGGATTTTTTTCACATACCTCTGCTGTTTCTCATTCACATATTTTAACCTTTTGGTGGGATTCTTTTTTATTTGGTTTTGCTGGAATACACCTCCAAGCACTTTGTCATGTCTCCTTCCCAAAGGCCTGGGGAAGTAAACCACACTTTTATGTATACTTTTAAAAAGTTCTTATTTTGATTTCACATCTATGGCAAACTAGGTATGCTTCAGAATATAAATTGCATTTTAAAATTTCCCTCAAAATTTAAATCATTGGCCCACATCTTCTAGGCATTCAATGTTGATGTCTAATACTAATCTGATTTTTAAGTGATTCTCATCTCTTCTTGTTCAGGAAAAAAAAAAAAAATGTGAAATTTTCTTTTATTCTTAGCTCTTAAATTTTATGATTATATATAAATGTGCTATTTTTTCATTGTTTTGTATTTGACAGGTCCTTGACTTTCTTTAGTTCAGAAGATTTTTCTTCTACTACTTCTCTTATTATTTTATCTCTACCTTCTTCCTTGTTCCACTAGGAATTCCTATTTAGGAAATCGCAAGGACTACTCATTATACCTATAAACCTTTTTCTTCTTTTCCCCAACTCTTTTAACACTATGTTCTAGGGAATTTCTTCTAGTTTATTTTACAGATCACTATTTTAGTATTCCAGAGTGTAAAATCAATTTTAACATTAAAACTCTGTTTTTGTTTTATGGGTGCAACATTCTCTTAAATCTCTTAGAATACTAATTGAGACAAATTTGTTGTTCTAACCACCTTGGATTTTCATGTTATTGGATTACTTCTTCACTGACTGTTCATATTTATGAGCAAAGAACTAAGCTGAGTCTCCTTTGTATTTGTTTAACTGACCCAGAAGACTTCTAGTCTGAATAGGACTCACTGGCTATAGGCTTGAAACTCCTATAACTACTAAAAAAAAGAGGATTTCCGAAGATAGAGTACTTTGAGAGTCAGTTTCAAGTCTCTCCATTTTTCACTATCTCTCTCTCTATCCTTCATTTCTTTCTTCTTTCCCCTCTCCCTCTCACCACACACACCCATCTTACTTTGCCCATGGAACAAATGTGTTGTTTTTAGCATCTTCAATGGGAACAGAATATAGTTTATAAATATTTAAGAACATGGTACAGCTTTAACTATTTGGTTCAGTAAATTATTCCAACAAGTACAGTGTAGTCCAGAAAACATGAAGCTAAGAATCAAGACACCTGGCTTTTAGTTCTAGTTTTACTACTAAAAAGTTGACTTTAGGGAAGTCAATTTCTTTCCACCAATTTTCCTTTTCTATAAAATGAGAAGTTTGAACTAGATATTAAGGTTTCTTCTAGTTCAGAAACTTTATCATTAAGAATTTTGCTTCTCATAAATGTTAATCTTCTGTAGCATGTAAAAAAATTAATTTATAACTTGAAAAACTTCAGAGATTTCTAAAGTCCCCCACCATCACTAAAAACAAAGCACCTAACCAAGCACATTAGTTTATACTTAGCAAGCTATAGTTAATGAATTGTAATTGTTTTTTTGGGGGGTGGGCAGGTGATGAGGTTGGGGAAGAGAGTACAGGTGTTCATGAGGGGGTGAGAGAGATTCCCATTTCTCACAGCTCTGCTTTCCACAGTGAGTGATTTGTATCTCCTGGCCACTGTGAGTAAACAATGTTTTATTTTATTTTATTTTTTCATTATCTAAAAGATATATAACGTAAATTTATCATTGTTAGCATTTTTTAAGTGTATAGTTCTGTGGCACTAAGTATATTTATATTGTTGTGCAATTATCACCACCAGTATTCTTCAGAACATTTTCATCTTCCCGAACTGGAATGTGTATCCACTAAGCAATGATTTCCCATTCCCGTCTTTCCCCAGCAACCACCATTCTACTTTTTGACTCTATAAATTTGACTACTCTAGACACCGCATATAAGTAGAAACATACAATATTTGTTCTTTTGTTATTGGCTTATTTTCACTTAGCATAATGTCCTCAAAATTTATCATGTATCATGTATCGGAATTTCCTTCCTTTTAAGGCCGAATAATATTCCACTGTATGTAAAAATTTTATTTACCCATTAATCCATTAATGGACACTTTTTGGCCATTGTGAATAATGCTGCTATGAACGTGGGTGAACAAACATCTGTTCCAGTCCCTACTTTCATTTTTTTTTTTTTTTGGGGCAGCAATGTTAAAAAGTATTTTTACCCTAATGTAGATTTAGTTTGTTTTAATTATATTTTACTTCCCAACAACTAGAAACAAAATAGATGCTATATCTAGCAACTTGCATAAATATTTTAGAACTGAGTTAACATTTCAAAGTAGATTTTAATATCTGAATTACATATACTTTAAATTTTAATATGTTGAACGTGAAAACTGTATGAGCAACTATTCAAAATATTTAATTCCTAAAATAAAACTTTATGTATTTCAATTTTTCAAAAAAAAATAATTTAAACATATATCCTGCAAATTCTCTAAACTTTTGTAGTACTCAGTGAATTATCATTGAAAAATTAAATTCCAGGCTACAAATTATTAAAAGGTATCTTCTAAAACAATGAAAATACATATGAAGGGCCTAGGAAGTCCTATTTCAAAAGGAGCTAGACTTCTCAGGCTTAAAAATATTTACCCACTCATGTACAGTATAGGGAAGATAGTCAATAACATTGTAATAATTTTGCATGGTAACAGATGGTTACTAGACTTGTGGTGATCACATTGTAAGGTCTATATATATCAAATCACTATGCTGTACACGTGAAACTAATATAACCACAAGAATGTGTTTGTTCTTATTGTTTTGAACCTTCTCTCTCTGTCACACACACCACCCTTCATTGCATACACTTAACTTCCAAGTATACCTACTTTTAGCAATGGCTGCCACACAGAAGTCACTCGAAACCCAATGTTAGCTGAGCTAAAGTTTGTAAAACAAAAGAAATCAAACAGCATTATCACTAACTGCTGACACTGAAGAATCTAAATTTGCAGTTTGAAATTTTGTTAGGTTATGAAATCCAGGCTAGAGTTTATCAAAATATACTCATATAGCTAGATCTTACTGTAAAATCTTCATAAATATTAACCTTAGTTAGTCCTCATAACAATCTTATTAGATGCAATTATCCTCCACCCTCACCCCCCCATGGCCCAATTTATAGACGAGGAAACAGAAGTTTAAATTTCCCAAGATCACAATGCTAATAAATAGTGAAGCCAGGCTTCACAGTCAGCAGTTTGGGTCCAGATCTCATGCTTTTATTCAACCAGTTAGATTAGTATGGGGCAATGAAATGTTTTGCTATGATGTGAACATGAAGAGAGTATGATGAATCCAGTGGAGAAAGAAAAATAAGGATAAATGAACTTCCCATTTCATATACAACAACAAAAACAAATTTTTTTAAAAATCAAAGATTGAATGAAAAAAATCAAAGGTGAGATAGTTGTTCAGAATGTGAGAATATTTATCTGGGGAAAGAGGAAGAAATGGTCATTGCCACTAGATGGCAAAAAAAGTAAGCAAAACCTAGACTGGCTATAAATTCACAGCTATAAATTCATAGCTTTGATCTCTTCTCCTGAAGATTCTGAAGTCACTTTAAAAAGGCAAATTTTACTTGTTACATGGAAGAAAGTGATATATTTCAGTGGTCTTTAAATGTGTAAGGATTCTAGGAAGTCTTTGCATATACGATTCAATATTATCAAATTTCTATTTCATAAAATGTACCTGAAATGGAGTACCAAACTGTTTTCAAAGGTGGCATAAGTTTGCAGCAACACTTACACAACCACCTCATGGGGATTTGTCATTTAGATTAACTTTGATACCTTAATGATTATAAGTGATACTCTGTTGAGATACTGATAAATGGCACTGAATCTAGAAATCACTTTGGGAAGAACCAAAATCTTTGTGTGTATTCCTGAACAAAATATCTCTATTTGTATCTTTTTTAAAGTCCCATTTTCTAATTGCTTTTGATGTATAGAAACACAACACATTTATGTGTACTGACTTAATACACAATAATTTTGTAAATTTTATTCTCTTATTACTGCTTCTTGCGTTACTGTACCAGCTGGGATTCCGGTACACTGTCGAATAAGCTTCTGGTCTTTAATGGTGAAACACTGGCAGTATTCTTTGAAAATGTGACTTTTCCTACAGATTTTTTATGGGCATCCTTTAGAGATTAAGGAAGTTTCCTCTTTTCCTAGTTTTCTAAGAGTTTTAATGGGATAAATTCTACAAAACAATCCTGGCATTCCTGGAATAATCCTAATTAGCTGACAATGTACATACTTTTTATATATTGCTCGACTTACTTTACTAATACTTTGCATAAGATTTTTTATGTTCATGATCGAGAATGGTCTTTAATTGTCCTCTTTTCACACTTCTCTTGCCCGATTTTTGTATTAAGGTTATGCTAACTTTGTAAAATTTAGTTGAGGAGTGTTCTCTCCCTATGCTAAAGAAAAATCATTACATTTTCTTATAGCCAATAATTAGATTTATTATCATATTTTTTCCCTGAAGGTTTTTGTGTTCTGTTGTTTTCTGCTATTCTTTCCCTCGATTTTAACTTTTAAAAAACACTTTCTAGTAGTAGCTGTTCCAATGAGGCAGAGAAATGGATATAATATCTCACAACTGCCTACTGCACAGAAACTAATATAATGAGTCTTAAATGAACAATATCTTAGAGTTTATAAATTTAACATTCAGTGTCAACTATTAGAGGACAAATGAAGAGGTCTATCCTTGCAATGATGTACAATGGGAACACTACCCATCTCTCAGGGTTGCTGTAAGAATGAAGTAAAATAAGCACGATCTAATACAAATTTGAAATTCAAGCTGAAAGGATGTTTGTTGCAAGAAGGAGTAAGAGCTGAGGTCCTATCACTAGCCACTAGTAACAGAATTCTACCTCCAAGCTTCAAATCTGGCCTTGAATGATTAGTTTCTATGAAAGCTTGGCAAGCTCCCTGGGAGACTTGTTATCATGGACATGGGAACGGGAGCGGTGTTGCTGGTTCATAAACCAACTTGGAATCTGAGCCAGCTTAGAGCCCTTGAATAGTTCTTCCCCCTCTACCCCTGGGGATATGAACCTACTTATGGCCACTGCAGCTGTATCTCAGAGAGTATTTTAGGATTTTAATTTCACCCTTCTTTTTGAACTCTTTTACTCTATCTAGCCTGATACTTCTAGATTTTGTTGTTACCTTCTATCTGAATTTCTGGTTCCTGTCCAGTTGCTTTACACCTAGATTCTCCCTTGAATTTTGAGGGCTCTGGTTATATGTTTTATTTCACTTGTAAATCACCCCAGCTTCATACTTAGAAACAAATAAATCATCTACATGACCCCTACACTAAATTCAAGCTTCTACTTGGCGAGAAAGGGGGAAAAAGAGAATGATACACAGAGGGCACTGAACAGTCAGGCAAACTGGCTGACTAGTTTACCTTGTTAGAAGGGAGGTCAGTCACCAGTCTGAGCGCCACTAGGTCCACTGGGGACCCTGGGTAGCTTATAACTTAAAAAGATCTGAAGCCTAATATATGCTTACTGGGTTTACTGGCAGTAAGTAAAATCACAATTCTGCTTATACTACAGGGTGACAGGCCACTTAAAACAAGGACAAGCCACCTGATATGCCTTATTTCTAAACCGGAAATAACCCAGGATTGGCTGGGTCCAACTACATCCCTATTTATTATGTTTCATTTTATACTTTTCCCCTCCTTGAGAATAGCTTCTTTTGGAATTATCAGGAGGCATGGGCATGGTAAATTCCTGAGCACTGGGAAGTTTTGTAGACTTTGTACTAATGCAATTGACACTTACAGTGAGACTAAAACTCATCCCTGTCCAACTAGCTACCATCACTGATGGCAGGTCGGCAGATAAGTACATAAGGATTTTACATAGGAAATCTGCCCCAGAGGTCTGAGAGTTGCTAAGGAGCATCATGTATTTATGCTGCTTTCTTACTATCTTTTAGTGCTGAAGCTCACTAGAAATAATCAATTCCATTGCTTGGAGGTCCTATCCTCCATCTTCCCACCATGTTAATAGCATATTTATGAGTTTCACTGGTTGTCATCAGGGAGGTGTTCTTAGATCTGGAAGCCAAGAAATTATAACCCTTGAAGAACTGACTAGACCAGTACTTAATGTCCAAGGCCTATATTCTGACCAAATGGGTATATATATTATCTCTCAGGGCTTAATTATCTGTTTTTGCATTTTACTCTCAAGATTTCTCTGCCTTTTGTAGAATACCAGTGTGGAGAATCTCAGCTCTGTCAACCTTAATCAGTGACAATTTAGGAACTTTTCTTACTGCTGCTCCTTCTGCCCTCTTCTACTAGTTTTAACTAAATCTAGGGGTAGGTGAAGGTTAAAGCAAATATAGATCTGTTAGGTAGAGAAGTGCTATATTACTTTCTCTTGCAAATTCTGGTTAAGTTTAAGAATGTGTCATGCCCTTCAGTTCTTATTATGCTTCCTTTTAATGTTCTAATGCTTAATGAATTATTTCTTATTAGCATTCTCTACCCCAAAATGGGGTATCAGGATGGCATAATGAAGTACATCGCTCTCAGACGTGACAACAGACAAACCTTTATCTGGTTTCAGCTAGGTACTACTTAATCAATTCCATGTAAAATCAGTTTATGTACTATAAGTTTGGTTTTGAGCTAGGTACTACTTAATCAATTCCACATAAAATCAGTTTATGTACTATAAGTTTGGTGTTGAACCTGAAAATTATCTTAGATAGTTACTGTACTATTAAGAATACGTGTGGTTCTATGACCCCTGAAACTATAAGCAAAGTTTTAGAAAAAGAATCCCAAAACAATGAACAACAGTTAACTGGTAACTCTCTTCTAAAAAAAAAATAGAGGTTCTTGAATTAAGATATCTGTTACATATTCATTTTATGCTTCTCAAGGCTTACCACACACCCAATCTGGAATAGCTGCAATATCTTAACTTCTACAGAGGTATTTGGAAAGCTAAAGGAATGCTTCTCTTTTGCATCTGATTTGTGGTTAACATGGATACCTCCAATGCTGCAGTAAGGCATTTCTGTCACAAAAGGAACCATCTAGATCTTAACATACCTATACTTGATTCTGTAAATGCTCATTCTGTCCCAAACTTCGCTTCTGTATGATTAATATTCTAAGCTATAGACAGAAATTTCTTTGTTCTCCTAATTTCAATTTCTTTTTTTCCATTTTGGCATTGTATACAATCCAGATTATAATTCTGGTAGCAGACTTCTTATTTACTCCTGGCCTGGGGACATGCCTTCACTTTGGCATTAAGGATTATCCTTAGCACTGTCACCTACCCAGTGTAGGTTCCAGAGAATTTGGTCAAGACCTCACATTTCTAAAAAAAAATACCTTGAATTCTTATTGAAGCTACACTTAGAGATACCAGGGAAGGGAGAGGAGAGGGTTGGAATTCTTATCTGTGAATATAGCAAGATGCCACATTTTTAGTAAGGCTGCCAGCTTTCCCTAGTAGAAGATCTGTAAAAAGAGTACAAAGATTATCATAATAATGTCAATTGAAGAAACAGGGAGATATACATATTTCTCTTCACCCAAAACACATATATACTCCTTCCTCGGGACACGAGACTAGCCCTTTCCCCATTTTTAAAAAGACGAATATCAAGATTAAAAAGAAAAATAAATAGAGAAAATCAAGTCCATGTACACATTTTCATGTTGATGGAAAAAGAGTCCATTTTTTGAGTGAAGAAGCTGAATTAGGTTAGGAAATGTCATCTATATCTCTTTGAGCAGTCTTGGGGCTGGAAAACTTCTTAGAATAAAGCTTACTAGAATGTCCACTGGTAGGCTCCCAGGAGTTATTAGGGAACAATAAGAAAACCTTTAGGTCTCTCGTAGGAGACACATGAATTTATAACTATAAAGATTTTTAAGCTCCAATTAATGCTAATAGACTGGCCCTTCTAACCTAAAGATTAACCCAAGAAAAGCTACCAAACTCTCAATCCCTATAAACTACAGCTTCAAGAATAAGCTATAACATCAATTAATTAATTAATTAATTAATAACAATTGGCTTAGGGGGCTTCAACTGCTTCATATTATTATTTTCTTGTAACTATTTTCTACATGAGATATTAAGTCACCCAGCAAATAAAATTATTTCCTAAGTTATAAAATCAAGGCTATTACAATATCAAGGTCTGGAAAAAATCATGTGTCCCCTGTCACAAGTGAGGAAAAAATGCCAACTATCATTTATTTTAAAAATCAGAACACATAAAATATAAACAATAACTACTGTCTAAATTTAACAATGTATTAGGTCTTATCCTCCCCACCTTACCCCACCCTTTTTTTAAAAAAAAAATTGCAATAACTGGTCTGTGGGATAGTATAAAGAACCAGTGCAGGAATTAGGAAGGCCGGATTCTAGTCCCCATTCTGACACTAACTCACTCTGAGACATTAGGGAAGTCATTTTCCGTCCTGAACCTCAGCTTCCTTATCTCTAATACAAAGCTTTGGGTTCAATAGCACTTGAATTCCATCTAGCATATAGGTGTCTTAATTTTGAATATAAGTATAAAGTAGCTAAGAAGGACTAAAAGAGTGTCAACTAGAATGGAAACAAAGTACTAATTTATTCCTTCCAAAATGTTCTTTGGATTCTTGGGCTTTCTTCTCATTAAGTGTATCCAGGCTCTAACCTTTCTTTTCTCTGCCAGTTACCTTTTTCCTTGGTTCCTTTATATGTTACCTTCTATTTTGGCCTTTTGTTCAGAAACTTCTTTTTTGAAAGATAATAAATTTCAACTTCCTTCCTTGTTATGATGACATTCTGCCAACTTACAGAACAGACTTAAAATGGAAGTGACCCAAATTTGCACATAGATATTAAACATTAATTCTCAAAATAACAGGCTCTTCCATTAGACCAGTTTTGAGATGTAACCCCTTAAAAATGTTTATTTGGTTATGGAGTAAAATTTAAGTTATTTAAATTAAGCCAATTTTATCCTACAGTTTATTTAATAAAGCAGTATGAGAACAAAATCATGAAAGCATATGACTTGAATGGATCAGATTACAATTTCAACTGTTTCTATAGATATTATTTTGAAAGAGGTATTTTATCAACCATTGGGACAATAAAACAACAGAATTGCATGATAAGCAGCATACAAGTATACTCCTTGTATCTATCAATCCTTTCTCCATATATATATATATAGTACCTTTTCAGTAAGGATACTGAAGGAATTATGGCATTTATGAGGTGTCAGTATAATATTCCTTATCAAAGATCATTATCTCTCTTTACATAGATTATGTAACAAGCCAGCCATTCTTTATTAAAATGGCTAGCTTGTCTATCAACAGTTTGGCTATCTACATAAACTGCCATCTCTACCACTTCCTTTTCCTCTGGTTACCAGTTGCCTCTCTTTAGCTACACTCATCTGTAAGTAAACGTTTGAAGAAATACCACTACTCCCAGAAAATGTGCAACTAACACTTGTCACTGTCAGTTGTGCTTAATACATTTCCTGGCCTCGACGAACCAATATTTTTGTCAAGGCTTCTTAAAACATGAAAATTTTACCTTTTGTAGGCGTGCATAACAAGAACTTGAATAATTATTTCAAAGATGTAAATGCCTAAGGAAAAAAACATTTAAACATATTAACAGATTAGAAGTCAGTTTTAATTCTTTTAGACTTTGGGCAGATAACTTGACTGCTGAGTCTGTTTCTTATTTGAAAACATAAGGTAACTGGCCTAAGGTTTGTTAAAGTTTCTTTAAATTCTAAATTCATGAGTTTTTTTATAAATTGGTATTCAGTATTTTAAATGTAATACAATGAATTAATATATAATTTATTATTAATAAATTAATGCTCTAACAGGGTCTTTTTATCTTAATAAATTGTTATGTAATGTGGGGTAGATTTTAAGCTTCAGAAATCAGACAAATGTAGGTATCAATAATTAGGAAAGACTTTTTGTAAAGGAGTCAGAACTTTAGAGTTAGATATGATTTCCAAAAGCAGGAGAAAAACCCTTCGGTTTAGGAAAACGATACATGTAAAAGTATAATGAGAAAGAACCAAAGCAAAGGGCGCATAGTGAAAAGGAGGAAATGAATCAGAGAGAGAGGAGGATTAGATAAATGAGAAATTTAAAAACTGTCAACTGATGGTCATTGGAGCCAACGCGATGCCTATAGGAATCCTCAATTTGGGATGCAGTGAAGGAAACTTTATTCAGTGCAAACAGTCATACAGTAAGGCAGCATGGCTATGGAACAGCTTAATAGTGTTACAGCTCAACTATGAGGTGGTCTTGAGGAAGGCCCCTTTCCGATTAGATAGCCCTCCTCTAGGTGTTTCACCTCCAGCTGAGGAGACACAGTCTTCAGCTTTTGGAGCAAGAGAGGAGCTGACCTACATAGACAGAAGCCCCTGCCACTGGTCCCTGACTGGTCTGTCCTCATGCAAATGAGGAGTCCAAATCCTTGCAGTATGATTGTTCCTAAACGCACTGTTCTGATTGGTCAGAATGGGGCTACTCTGATTGGTCAGTGAGAGCCATTAGGTGATATAGCTGTGCAGCTTAGATTGGGCAGGGAAAGTCTCAGTCCTATTGCTTTTAATAGGATTCTAGGAACTCCTCTATAAGGGCTGGCTCACATGGCAGAAACACAGTGCAGGAAGGCAGTTCAGTGCAGGAGGCAGGCAGCTTAATGCAGGCTTCTCCCTTAAGTGTGTTTATGAGAGAAGCCTTTGTATAGAAATGTCTGCTAGGCTTGGTTTCTGTCCGACCCACCATCCCCCGATCCCCCTTTGAGCCCAGTTGGCCACCAAGAGCCCTACTTAGTAGGTATATTCTTTCTCAGGGTTCGCAAAACAAATTTCTGTTCAATAATACATAGAAAACCTGATTGTAGTTCTTTACACATGGAATAGATAGAATGATGTAGTCATTTGGATAACTGCATATAAGCCAATGCTGACTTGGACTGACATTAAAACCAATGGTAATGACTTAAGTAGAGCACAATAACTTGGAAACTCATGTGCTGCTGAAGAATTTTACATGCTTAAATGTTAAGATTTTCAAAAACAAACCTCAAAGAGGCACACATTTCACCTATGGAGGTATGTCAAACATAGCTAAGAAAGTAGAAAATTAACAAAAGAATGGCAAGACCATTAATATTGCAAAAGGTATAAACCATATCCTTCAGTTAGTATCAAATCTTGACTACATTTAAAAGTACACAGATTACTAATTGTCTCCAAATTAGTAACATATGTAACTTTCTACTATGTAAAATAAAGATAATCTTGATTTACTGGCTGTTTCAGTTAACAAATATTTTGTATTATTAGTCTTCTTTTAAAGACACAGTAGCAAACAAGTGAACACTGTGGACTCTTGTTTTCTTTGAGAGACAATTTCTAGAATAGGTCTGAAAAGTATTTTAGGTCAAACTGACAGACAACAATGTACTGATGCTGTATGCCAAATAATGCAACTGGAGAAAAGAAGAATGGAAGGAAGGGGAATAGAGGCAAATCCTTGATACTTAATTTGAGAAAAATCTGATAGCTAGTTTTTGGTAGTCTACATGTCTAGTGTTATCTCTGGTATAAATAATTTGAGGTGAGGAAGAAAGCAAGCATCTAAGATCATCCTTCCAAATGTCATCAATCGGATTACTAAATATTATCCTACATGCCACTTTAGGCAAGCAATATTAAACTCACCTAATGTTTTTTGGCATTGCATATAATTTTCAACTTTTGAAGAAGTCTGTTTCACAGTATACATATCTCATTTAAATAAAATAAAGGAATAGTAGAAAGAGCACCAGCCCAGGAAACAAAGGTTCTAGTTATGATTCTATTTAAAATGAGTTCTTAAGCCCATAACTGCCTCAGTTTTAATGTGAGAACACTGAACTATAAGATCTAGAAGTTTCCCAGCAAGAATATTTTATTATACTCATTCCTCCCTCTCCTCTATAATCTGCTTGGATTTTGGGGGCATCTTACACTATATTCATAGTTTCGTTGTATAACTAGACATGGTTCTCTTCCTCTTTTTTCTCTACAGAAAGAGAAATCTTACTGTACATTTTATTAAAATTACTAAGAATATAAAAAGACTCTAAAAACACACCTATAAAGAAAAAGAAAAGTTAAACCTGTGGGAGTGTTACTAAAAACAAATCAAAACAGTATCAAATAGCAGGTAGTTTTCATTGACCTCAATATCTTAGAGTCTAAATACAAAATTGTAGAATAAGACAACAGAAGGAACATTTCGTGTGAGTAAACAAATATTTGAAGAAGTGTGAATTTCTTTCATTCATACATTCTCCTAATACAATTTCTTTTCTACATAGCCTACAAGGTGATCTCCTATTTAAGAACTCCTTGATGGCTTTCTTCTGTACCTGTAATAAAACCTAACTTCTCCACAGGTCCTTAAAGGCCTTGAACAATCTGGCCTTTGCTTACCCTTCCAAACTTATCTTGATATTCTCCCCTTTCATCACTATAGCTGCGGTCTCCCTCATTATCTTTCAGTTTCTTGAAAGTATGAAAGCTGTTTCCACATCAAGGGCTGCACAATGCTTTGCTCTCTCTCTACCCAACTTCTAGCTATTTCAGTCTCAAATCCCACTTTGTCAGCACGATCTTGTGGACCTCAAATCTAAACTACATTATTCTTTCTCACAGTATCCAGTTCTTTTCCTTTACTATAGTTGCAAATTGTGATCCCTGCCATGTATTAATTACTCACCTGTGAGATTATTTGATTAATGCCTATTGTCTTTACTATGAGGTTCGTGACCATGTGTTTTCTTCAGCAGTATATAGGTAGCACCTGATCAATAATAATCTACTAACCAAATGAAAAACAGTAAAGAAAATAAAAACCTGCAGTTATACCTAAAGACCTGACAGAATATAAACGAAGATAATGCTAGATATAATCAAAGTAGGTTTTGTTTTGTTGTTCTGAACCAAATTAACAACACTAATGTATGTAATTTATAGTTTGATCTTTCTGGAAACCAAGCTAATTAACAAAATTTGTTTATATTTATACTGTAATCTATGCATAAAAAACACCTTCTGATATGATCCCCAAGAGAGGCAATAAACAGACCATTAAGTTGAGGATAATTATCATATGTACAATTTACTAATTGGAGATATGTTTTATCTAGTTTATGCCAATTAACTGCAGCATAGCAAGTCAATTTCCTGATTATAAAGCTATAATACTATATTTTTATATATTAAGTTATATTATGAGCATCCTTTGACAAGGCTGGAAAATCTTTTTTTAAAAAAGTTATCTGGATGGCGGCAAAAAGAAAGCTGAAAAGCTTCCCAATCGATTAATTTGGGAGGCTACTTTTCAGAGCCTAGCATTCATGAATTATTTTGAAGAGATAAATTTTTGTATTGGCAAAACTGAACATTCTCTTATGTTTGAGAATTTCTTTTGGGATGAAATGTGTATTCTTGAAGCATTTGTTTTTAAATGATTTGGGCATTTAAAATAAATGAGTGATTTGCTTCTTTAGCCCCCAAGCATACCGTACTATCCCTAAGTGTTAACTGAAAATGCCCTAATAACACCACAAAAACAATTTTATTTTTAGAAGTGCCCTGCCTTGCCATCAACTGCAGTTGCTGAAGACCTCAGCTGGTGAAGCCTATCCTCAGTCGAACCTACAAGTAGACCACCCAGTGACTGGGATACTCAAATATCAAGAAACCAAGTTCTCTCCTTCTTCTCCATCGTTAGCATTAACATCAGGGAATATTAGTGAATGCCATGCTAACCATCTCCACAGCCTTCAGGACACAGAGGAAGAGAATGTTGGCAATAATGGTGGCTGTAAGCCCCTGAACATTTTTTCTATATTACTCTCATTACTTTTCAGTGCCATCACATGCAGAAACAGAACTTCAGATTTTAAAGAGAATGACATGGACCCTAGCTCAGTTCTTCACTTTGGTAGAAATCCCCCAAAATGAGTTACCCATGTGTTGATTAAAGATGTAATGTTATAGTTGGTTAGCCAATATTTACATTTCTATAAGCAAATTAGTTTGTGCATACAGGATAATATTCCCAAACTAGGATAAGGTAGGGCAGTAAGCAATGTTACAAAATACTGTTAGAGCAATTTAATTTCTATTTCTGAAAACATTTAGATTTACAATGGTTTTCAGCAAATTTAAAAATAAGACATAATAAGTAAAATCCAAAGTATCAAATAAATTAACAAAAAGAAATAGCTTGTGAATTAATGCTATGTATTTTTCAGAGTTGTTTCAGTTTATCAGTCATTTTATTAATTTCTTAAAAGTTTGGTTATAAGAATCCCTAGAAATCAATTTGCAACAAACAAAATATGAAAGAACTTTCTAATATGGGGAAAATACATCATTAATTTTTTAACAATAAAATGTTCAACTAATAACGACTGAAGTATATTATGAAATAGTTATCATGCACTATGTTTTATATATAAAGTTACTTCATGAGTCTTTTTTCACAAGGGTGGCTTGAGAACTGATGATAGTCTACGATAAAGTTCTTGCTATTTGGCAAATCGAGAAGGCTAAGGACAAAAGTAGTGGGTTTAATAAATTTAAAGGTTTGTCTTTTATTCAGAGATTATGTCTTTTATACTTTTTTTAACATTAAAATATATCTTTTCATGAAAAATGAAACATAAAAAATTTAAAACTGGTAATAGATACTAAGTTTTAATTTTTCTGATTTTACTGCACAAAACTTAAATTGGTAGCCTCTTACTAGTCTTCCCTTTTTTGGGAAAATTTGATCAGTCCTATCACATCAAAAGATTTAGAATTACCAGGCTTTGGAACTAGACATAAGTGCAATCAAATCATAACTTAGTTACACTTCACTTATGTGGCTTTAGATACTGCTTCTCTGAGCCTCAATTTTTTTCTTATCTGTAAACTGCAGAGTTGTTGGGGACATTAAACATCACCTACATTCCTGGCATACTAGATGCAAAAAAAAAAAGATATTCTTTAACTTGGAACAGGCAGGCATGTAAATGAACCCTAAAAATCAAATAATCAAATCCCAACTGCCTTTTCACTCCTGAGAAGTCTCACTTCCTCCACACATATTCTGGAGGGTTCCGATGCCTCTAGCATCTTCAGAGAGACCCTGCCTAATCGGTTATCTTCTCTATATGTTTCTTGTATCTTCAGTCTCTCCAGCTCTACTGGTTCATCTCTTCTGATTATAAACATATTCACGGCTCTTAAAAACAACAAAACAAGTATATCCACATTCTAACTATTATCTGTGAGTGTCCTTCAGAATCAAACTTCCCACTATTCCCCATTGGGCTCTAAATGAATTGTGATCTAACATCTGTCATCAAATTGTTCATCCATTTAAGATCACTGATGACCTTGTATAATTCAAAGTACACTGATATTTCTCAGTCTTCAATTTACAAGATGACTTTGTGGCATTAAATACCATTGTCCTTTCCTTCCTTCTTGAAACTAACTTCTAATCTTGGTTTTTCTGGTGACCTCTTCAAAGGTTTTATTTAGTTGTTTAATTAATTTAAAATAACAGACTGGACCACCTTTTGTCTTCCTCTTATCTTTTAACTAACTCAAATCCAGTTTTAACTACCACTTTGATCTTCTGCATGCCTGTCTTTTTATCTCAACCACACCCATGGCTTTCACCACTACATATACACTAATGATGCCTCAATCTAAAAACTTAAAATCTCTAGCACAGATATCTTCCTTAAGCTGTAGACCCTGAAAATCTCCATTTGTATTCTGCCCCCCACCCTGCCCCCGTCCAATTCTTCTCATTTAATCAAGGCCTATCTCCTAAATACCTCTCCAAGCTCTTAGCCACATCTTAGGATCAGCTGCTTTCCATTCAATGGTATAAAATCACTCACTAATAGCTATCTCATAGCCCTCTAATCCACATTCTACACTGCTGATAGGTGAAGTCACTTTCCTATTTAAAATCTTTCAATGGGCCTTATAAGCCCTCTTGAATAAATCTAAAATTCTTTAGCAAGTCATACATGATACTCCCACCATCTCTGCTTCCTGGTCTCTAGCCTTTTTCTAAGTGCTTCCCTATTCATTCATCTACTGAACATACTGTTTCTCAATAAGAGATTCTTCCTTGTTTCCATGCTTTTGTGCACTGTTCCCTTCTCTGTTGGTAAAATCTTCCCCCCTACAAATAAATGAAACAACTTTTAATGTTTTTATTTATTTATTTTTTTTAAGGCCTCTGTTTAAGTTTTACTTCTTCCTCTAGGGGAAAACAAACAAACAACCCAAAAAACCTCTCCTGAACTATGTTCATGTTGACCAATTTAGATAATTTCTTCAGTGAAATTTTGTGTGCGTGCACATATGCATGTATTAGGTCATGAACCAAAATGTTTTTCTTATGGATTCTAACAAAAACTGAAAGCCATTTTCCTAGGGGACTGCATCAGAATTTCCTTAATGTATAATTTTAAAAAGTCCTCCTCACTCCTATTAACTTTACTGCTCTAAATATTAATAAAAGTGATACTGAGGTCAGTTAAAAAACTGAACAAAATATAACCAACCAGCAGTGTGTAAGATGTAAGCATGCCAGACCAAGTTACTGAATGGCATTATTTTCTTGCTGATAACTGATATGCAGAGAGTAATTTTTACTTTTGGGGGCAGGGATGACAGAGCAAGAGAGTGAAAAATTCAGTACACCAAGCAGGATACTAAGCAGAAACAAAATATCTAGGTCCCAATCTGCGGATGGCATTTCTGGGAAAAGTTTATTAAAGGAATTATTTCAATTGATTTTAATTTTCAAGACATAGTTAAGGTCAATCTAAATTTGGAAACCAAACAAGTTTATTGTGATTAATAAACTGATATCTTCTTTTTCTCCCAGAAGCACAGGCTTTACTTCAGGTTTGTTAGGATTGGAAAGAACTGCCCCCACATCAGGTTAATGAGGTTATTTCAACCCCCTTTCTTTTTCATCTGGACCTATATTAAGCATATGCTTTTTTTTTTTAATATTATTCTTTTAATGTGACCACATCCTAAAAAATAAATCTTAGTTAAATACTCCAAGACAGCCATAATGAAAAGAATTTCTTTAGTAGTATGTATTTTTAAGTGTAAAGATCTCTAAATCTACTGCCAATTCTAATATTAGTTCCTTAGACACTGTGAGAAACTGCATGAGGGGAAATTGAAAATAAAGTCATAACTAAAATATTATTTGTGTCTTAATGATTTTCCAAAGAACGTGATCTAACAATATAACAAGCCATGTAGTTTTGCTTTTTATAATTTAGAGTCAATTTTAGCAATATTGCAGAAAGAAAAAAAAGGGGAACATAGTGAAAATAGAACCAAATGTAATCAGATTTGATCCAAATTCTCCTTGACTTTATGCCATTTAACACCTTCGATTCCTTCAAGTGCAAGATATATATCTATTGCCTCCATCAGAAAGATGTGTGGTGCTTAATGATCTAATGCCTACAATACAATGTCAAGCTCTAGCATAAAGACACTATAAATACAAAACTTTCTCAACAAATCTGCATGAGATGATTTTCAAATAAAAACAGGTTTAAAGGTAGTTTATAAATGACTATATGTTAATGAGATATATAATTACACTGACTGGTTCTTCTTATTAATACTTCAGAATGGGTGGGATAAAATTTATCAACTAATGACGTTATTATATACTGTGATAAATGCTATGAAAATAAAGTACAGAGTGCTACATGAGAACTAGGTGGGGGGCAGGAGGTAGACGCTTTCACTTATTAACTCCTTTAATCTTAATAATACTTTTCTCAGGTTATCACCTTTTTACACATGAGGAAATCAAGGCTCAGGTTGTTAAAGTCAATTAACTTGTCCAAGTTCACACAACTTAAGTGGGAGAGCCAGGAACACAGGTTTAACTTAAAGACTATATTCTGTCCACTCTTCCAAGATTTTGCTAATGTATGCATGGCTAATGCCCTCACTGCAGAACTCTGCTCATTCTCTCCTCAAAGAGGCCAACCCTAACCACTCTATTTAATAGGTCCAACTGTCTCTTTTAATTTCTCCTTCTCTTTCTCTTTTTCTTTAAGAGTATTTAGCACTTTCTATCATATCAGGTATTTTATTTATTTATTATGCATTTTATGGTCCTCTGATAGGTGATAAGCTCTAGGAAGTCAGGGATCTTTGTTTACAGATGTACCCCAAAGCCTGGAATACTGACTGATATACAGAAGACTGCCCATTTTTCCTTTTCCACTTTCCACCTTGAGCTATATGCAAGAACTTGTTTAACCATTCTCGCTTTTAATTCCCAAGAAAACAAAATAGTTAGGACCTATCTCTGAGCCAAATTAACATTAAAATAATATTTAAATTCAGTCTGAAATTGTGTTTAAAAAATTAGAGTCATAAGTATCATTTAAAAATTTCTAGCTAGAATAAAAAGTAATGAAAAGACAATGTAAAATAAATTGAAATGTGGAGCATGCAAATGATGATGGAAGATCAGTACTTAAGAGTGCCTGCTCACTTTCTAGGATGTCTTAGAGGCTGAACACAAGGCACATGAAATAGGAATCAGAGTACTTTAAAACAGTAGTTCTCAAACCTTATGGATTTAAAAAAACAGTTACATTTTTTTTAAAGTTGGAATGACAGAGTTGACAAATTTTAATTTTCCCACGAAGAGATATTACAAACTAAATAAATCTACCATCACTATAATTTCATCAGAATACATTAACATAAAATGATATAATTTCAGTTTAAAGGGTAGTAATTTTTATTGAGCAAATTTAGATTTACAAACACCTTATTATATAAAAATAGTTCTATGTGAATTTAAGACCTAAATGTGAAAAAGTAAAACTTTTAATTTAAAAGAAGCTGTAACAGGATTCATAACCTCAAGATAAAATTTCCTTTAAAGAGAAAAAGCAAAATCATAAAAGAATAAATCTAGCATTAAAGTTTAAAACATCTAGTCATAAAAGGCATCATATTTAAAGTGAAAAGGCATGCTAAAGACTAGAAAGGTATTTGTAAAGCCTACCAAGTACTGTTATCCAGAATATATAAAAAGCATTTACAAATCAGTAAGATGAACGCCATAAAAAAGCTAAATAAGCAATTCATAGAAAAGGAACATAAATGGCTAAAAAGTAAGTGAAAGTGTTCTCAATTACAGGATTAACTGGGGAAATGCCCATGAAAACCTCAGTGAGGTACCATATTCTGTTACTCAGAATGGCAAAACTTAAGAAAAGTCTAAAGTATTTGGAAGGTGGGAAAACAGACCTTCTCATCCATTCAACTTTTGTAAACATACGCTTTGGAGCGAAAACTGGTAGTTATTTAATAAAGCTAAAGCAGCAGCATCAACCTTGTGTTCTAGCAAACTACTAGATTTATATCCCAGAGCAAACTTTCTCCAATGTTGACTTAGTTGTTATAATGGGGCACTACTGAACAGATGCCAGGGATGCCAAGCACTCTTGGTGCCTATAGGTAGATAATGCTGCCCCATGTCTCATGTCTTTTGAATATTCTGCTGGATACTCACTTAAGGAACAGGGGAAACAAATAAGGTCAGATATTTATAAAAAGGATTTAAAACGAAATATATTTGTGTTGTTTTAATGTAGATGATGATTTTAAAGAATGCAACCACTGTGTAAGGAGATTTTGTTTTTGTTTCAACTTTTATTTTTGTTTCAACTTTACTGAACTTTTATTTTTCTTTCAACTTTACTGAAAATCGTTCATTATTTTCAGAAACTCTTTTACCGACAACAGTGCCACCACTTGTATTTGAATGGCCAATTCAAAACACCTGTTTTAAACTTCATTAGCAGCTGTCCTATTCATGGTGATACTACCCATTGGTGCAAAGTATCTGACTACTATTTCTTGTAGCAGTGTTTCTTAGACTTTAATGTGTACATAAATTCAGCATCTGAGTTAGTAGGGTAGGTCCTGAGCTTCTGATTTCTAACAAGCTCCAAGAATTCTGACATTACTGGTCTACTATCACACTTGGTATCAAGATGTAGTGTGGTTGAGCCCCAGCATTTACACAGTGACATATATTACTTTGTTATAAATTATTTCTTATATTTTAGTAGGAGCATTACTTTCTCTAAAACATGAATTTAAGCTTATTAGTATGAATTTCATTTTAGAAAAATATTGGGGAAGTTGCAAAATATTTCTATAAAAATGAGATATATGATCAAGAACCACTGCCCTAAAGGAAATCTTGCACATGCGCCTAAGTAAACATATGCAAGCATATTCCCTACAGTACTGCTTAATAAGCAAATAATTGGAAACAACTAAAATGACCAAGAGAGACCTGATAATAGTCACATAATGGAACACATACCAAATTGCAGTAAAAATAAAGAAACTAGAACTACCCAAAGAAACACAGATAAATCTTGGCAAATTGAGTGAAGAGAGCAATCTACAAATACAAACGCATTTAAATAGTCTTAAAACAGTCAAAGAAAAACTATATAATGTTCATATATATAAAGGTATGTAGTAAACTATCAACATATGGATAGGAAGCATGTCAGTTTGGGGTTAGAGGTGTGCAGTGGGAAAAAGCGTAGAATTTAAGAGGGGTTTATATAAAGTACTACAAAGAAGCTTCATTTTGTTTTGTAGTTTTATTTCTCATATTGGTAATGGGTGCACAGACATTGATTGTATTATATGTTGCCAATACGTACATTGCTATATCATTTCTCATTACACCTGAATTGGCAGAAAACTGTTGGGACTAGACAAGCATTTGGAAACCACTGCTCCAGCCAAGCAAAGGATTTAGGACTAGATGTCAGAAAACCCAGTCTTAAGTCTCAATTCTACTTCTTACAAATTGTGTGGCTTTAGGCAATTCAAATATTTAACTTCTCTGGGCTTTATTTCATCTGTAAAAAAGTCATAAAACATCACTTTTCTCCTCCAACTCACAAGACTGAGTTTAAGAGGCATATAAGGCAATATATGTGACAACTTTTTAACAGAATAGGAAAGGTAGGAGTAATTTTTGAGAATTAAGATGTATTAGAAATAAAACCCACCAGTAAATAAACCAAATTAATCTGTCACTCTCTTTCTCGTCATCAGTGATTCTAAAGATATAACACCAATCTTAACATGGGAAAAACTTTATCAACTCCTAAATGGCATATAGATAGGTACGCTCTCTATTATAACTATTTCTTTATGCTAATTCTTCACCAAGAAATTGAAATTCATAATACTGAAACAAAGTACTCTTATTTAACTAAAACAATTTATGTCACATAACCAGAATAACTGTTGGTTCTCATTGCCCTTTCTATAAGGTGAGCAGGTGGCACATTTTATTAGCACTATACTACAGATAGAGAAACTGACTCAGGTGTGGGATAGCTTGCATGGAGTTGCAGACCAATTCAGTGACAAAACTTGGAACAGATACTAATAACCTAGTTTTGTATCCATTAGCTATCCAAAACGTTATTTTGCCATCATGCTTTATGGTAATTTTATTTGTCACAGGAAAACAGAAAATTCTTTGTCAGATATCATTTCATACACATTTCAAAATGGGTAAAGATACTCAAGGAAACAAGCCACTTATCAACTACAGTACCGTTCAGCGAGAGACAAAATTAAAACTGCCTAGCCTGCTAAAAATCTAATCCCATCCTTGCCAATTAACCTTATTTAATTAACCTTATTAATACTAGAGTAGGAGAAAAGAGAGGTCAAAATATGGGTGAGGATGCTATTCATTTCCTCCTGGATCTCAAATAATATTGCAATTATTGCATAACAGGAATTTTATATTTTTTATTTGTGGAAACATGGCTATCTCCACTGTCCTTTAAGTAACCCGCCACCCCTACTCCCAAAATAAAAATTTACCACCAAGCAGAGAGTTGAGCAGTCTTAAATTAGACCACTGGAATTATGATAGTTATCAAAACATTGGCAATGATTAGATATTAGATATGTCACCCAAATAAGTTTATGCTATAAACATACGAAAAGACAAACTCTTTATGAAGTTCGTTTTAAGTCTCCTTGTAAATGTAAACAGATTAATCTTTTTACTCAGACTCATTAGTTTAAAATAATGACACAAGATATCCAAAATTCTTTTTATTAATTGGGACCTTTCAAGAAAATCAGTGACTCATCTTGCGAATCAAGTATTATATATTACAAAAAGTATTAAACTGGATTACCTTTTCATAAACAGTGAAATTTAAAGGTCACCCTCTCTGTATTCCGTTATTCATCCTTTTGCTTACCAAATCCACCTCACACTGACTTAAATCAAAGCGTCGTTTTTTTTTAAAAAAAATTATGTCGTGGCACTGGCAGAAATCTCACCATGGACATTCTTTTTTTAAACAAGAAGAGGAGGTTAAACTCTCTCTTTTCAAAAGCCCTCCATAACACAATCTAACTTGACAGAACTTTCATTTCGGGATTAAAAAAAAAATCCAAACATAAACTGTAATTTTCCAATTCAAAATTCCTGACAAGTCTACCCCCAGAGCTCGAAAACAGGTGAGATTAAAGTTCAACCACTTACAGAAAAAGAACCCTACGACCGGCCGGAATACACAAATCACCAAGCACCGGACAGATTCGATCTCAAATCGAGGCTGGCACACGAGGGCATTCAGGAGAAAGATTTCAGGCACCATGAATCTCAGTGAGTCAGGGAGCGGAATGTGAACCTGACCCCATCTTTCGGTCCACAGGGAGAAAAGCAAAGGAAGTGAAATGAGACCCTTCTCGGCAAGGACCCAAGACCTTTCCCAGACCGTCTGTTCGTCCCTTCTCCGCCCCCAGGTTCCCGCAGCCTCACCGACCACAAGGATCCCACTACCTTTACCCTTCACGACACCACTGGAGAATCCTTTCCAAAACGCAGACCCGATCGGGAGTGGCTTCCCCGCCTTTCCCCAGAGTCGAGTGGGATCCCGGTCGCCAACAACAAAGACGCCTCCCGCTCCCCTCCCCCCGCCCGGCCCCGTTTCGTCCCTCCCGCGCTGCGGCTCCCGGCCTAGCACCCCCTCCCCGAGCCCGACCGCAGCGGCCCAGCCCCACGCGGCGCCACGCACCTGCACCTGAGGGGCCGCAGCAGAGGTGTCAGGCAGAAAGGGCCGGGAGAGAACCTCTGCCTACGCGATGTCCTCCACAAGGCTTGATCCGCGCTGCTGCCGCCGCCGCCACCGGACTCTCCCGGCCTGCGGGCGGGTCCGGCCGAGGAGGAGAGACGAGGGCTGCAGTCCCCGGCGCCGGGACGAGGAAGGACGGCAGCGCCGGAGAGGGTCGGCTCGCACAGCCGGAGTCTCGCTTCCACGCGTCGGCTCTGCTGCTTCTCACGGGGTCGCGTTCTGCTGACTAACGGCCCCGGCGCGAGGCGCTGGATCTGCCGCCGCCGCCGTCGCCGCCGCCGCCGCCGGCTACTCTCCGGCCTTAGTTCCCGCGCGGCCGTGGTCGCAGCCGCTGCTGCTGCTGCCGCCGCCGCCGCCGCCGCCACCACCACCACCTCCCTTTCTGGCACTGCAGACACCACCCAGACCCAGCGAGGTCTTTCTTCTCTTTGATCCTTTCTCTGCTCCTTCTCAACCTGCCAGCCACGGGACTCGCTCTGGTGGCAGGAGGGAAGCTGGAAGGAAATCGAAGGAGTCCAGTAGTAGACTCGCTAAGCCAGGAGTTGGTCACTGACTGGAGGAAGGTGCCAAAGCTGACCCGGGCTCCAGCCTGAGAGCAGGCTGGGGGAGGGACGCAGCCCTGCTCAGCCTGACTTCCACCAATCAGAAGCCGCCTAGCGGAGTCGGGCCCCAGGAGAGGCTGAGCTGAGTCGGCAGGAGGCGGGGATTGCGGAAAAGAAGAGCCAATAGAAGTAAAAATTTCCCGCCTCTCTGTTTTGATGGACTGCTACGTTCGGACCAATGGGGGAATTCTCGCTTCGAAGAAAGCGGGATTTATACGCGGGTTTCAGGAAAGAAGCTGCGTGGAGGGGTAGGAGTTGAGGCTGGGTGGCGTGGAAGAGCCTTTTGGTCGCTGAGGGCCAGATGGGTGTTCTTCGAGATCCGCGCGGAGTCACGTGGGCTTACGGAGGAGGGGTCGGAAAGTCTGGGTAAGTTCCTTCCGGGTCAGTGATAGGGACGTAAGCTCTGCGAGGTAGTTCCTGGCGTCTTAAGTCTTCCCTGCATCTTCCTTGTCCCAGCGTGTGGTGATTGTGGTTTCGTCGATGAGCTCCCAGAAAGGGAACGTGGCTCGTTCCAGGCCTCAGCGGCACCAGAATACGTTTAGCTTCAAAAATGACAAGTTTGATAAGAGTGTTAAGACCAAGGTAGGAACCTGCCTGTTGTCCTAAACCTGACTCCAGGAAGGAATGGTTCAATGGAGGGGAAAGAGGAAATGAGACGAGTTGGCGAGGGTGAGTGTGGACCGCAGCCCAGAGCTAGTTTTGGCAACCCTTTCTAAAATGATATTCCCACGCCCTTTCTTTGACCTGGATGTGTTGTCTCCTCGTAAATACATTTGGCGGTCAGTACTTAACTAATTGCACAAAAGCGAATGAGACCCTCATTGAACCTAAAATGCAAATAGGGAAATCGAGTCGTTGAACGCTCCCTTCTGGATCACATTTGCAGTGGGAAAACGAGAATTATGGTAAGAGGTACTCGAATTTTGTACCAAGTTCATGCAGCCACTATTTTATTTTGGGAAACCCCAAGCCCATAGGTTTGTAGGGAGAATGTGAAAGATTAAGCGCTCTTTAGACCCAGTTTCTTCACCAACATAATGGGAGTATGCCTCTTGTAAAATTGTTTTGAGGATCACGTTGTTTTATTAATGTAACAATGCTCGTTTTGCGTTTTGTAAGTGATTTACTTCTTTAGGATTTTTGTATGCTGGAAGAAAATTCAGAATGTCTATATATCAAATGAACCCAATATTCACATAAACTGGTGTTCATATTTACAAGGTGTGTGGCTTAAATGAGTTATTTAATATTTAATTTCTGTGAGCCTTACTTTGATCTCAAGTGAGAAACCTGGCAGGATTGTTGTGAGGCTAAACTGAATGATGTAAAAAGGGGTCTAGATCATGTGTCCAATAAGTGATTAAATTCTGAACATTGAGAAATTAATGTCAAAAGCAAATTCTGAACATTGAGAAATTAATGTCAAAAGCAAATAGTTTATGGCAACCTGTGGTCTCCTTTTCCTTTTCTCTTTCTTCACTACCTGTGTTTAATGAGCATGTTCTATGTACAAGGCCCTATGCTCAAGTGCATAAGGTATTAAAGAGTTGACTCTACCTTCAAGGAGCTTATAGTTTCCTGAGTCATTGGACAATAAGCAAGCACAAAGATATATAATTATGAATTATGATAAATTCTGAGGAGGGAAAAGAGTTCAGTAAAGAAGAATAAAGAGGAAAATTTCAGTTAGGTGCTCAGGAGACCTCTTCTTTCCCTTGCTTAGGTTCAGATTCAGAAGGAAAATTGAAGCAACATTTGAGAAGACTTTCCCAAGTTGGTGCCTATTATCAGTAGGTAAACCAAAATAAAAAACTTCAATTTGCAATAGGTATCTGTCTGGTCCTGTGTTCTTACTGTTAAATTTTAGCATAAGCGTTTAATTTTGATTATTTTTCATCTGGTGATAAAAAGCAGTTTTAATATCTAACTACACTATAGCTAACTGTACTTCTTGTACTTATAAGTACAGACTTCTTGAAGTTGTACTTCTTGTGCTAGCAGTTCTTCATAAACTTCGAGTACTTTTCATTGTGCATTTTCTTGATGTTATCTAACAGTAATGTCATATCTCCCCCAGCCCAGAGATGTTGTGCTTTAGGGAATGGTCTCAGATTGATTCAGGTAATCTCTGGTGTGAGTGATAAAGTGTCAGTCATAGGAACAAATGTTATTTTTCAATCATTGGGTTTCTGCAATTAAGAGTTAAACAGGTGAGTTGCCATTGAACAAATCTGCCATTGGGCAGATGTAAAATCCACTGTTGTTTCAAGGTAACCATCTCTGGCACTCTAGAGATCACCTGGGACTGCCTTTGATTTTTTTCAAATTGGGAAATGTTCTTTGATATATTTCACCAATGCTGTCTATTAAGTGGATTTATGTTAAATATAACCACCCCTCCACCACCACCATTTACTTGTTACTAAATTCACACATACATTTTCAGTTGGCGGAGCGACTTACCCTCTGTTGTGCTTCGCCTTATGATATGCATAAGAGTATTATACCAAATAGTGAATATTCACTATTGTGAATATTTTGAAGTATTGTATTCTCTAGTATTTACCTCTTAGGTTCTCTCCTCCCTTTCACACAGTATTTCATCCATGCTTGGGATATTCCATATACCTACCTTTTCAAGGTACCAGTAAATTAGATGCCAGTAAATTGATTCTGCTTGTTTCTTAATGTTGAGTCCTACTATAATTGTTTTTTTCTACCTCAATTATATATTTTAGACATTTCATTTTATGTACAATGAATAACACCTAAAATTAATGCCTTGATTTGATCTATGTGTTAAGGAATAGGACTATATTCACTGTTGGGTTATGAAATTTTATTATCTTATCAATACTTGTTTCTACATAAAGTTAAATACTACAGTGTTAGAAATAGAGTATTCTCAGAATTTTTCATCCAGATAAATTAGTTCACCTGAGAGAGAGAAAGTCATAATTTATATTAACTTTCCCCCAAATGGGCCATTTTCCATTTAGAGGAACACTAGTAGAGAGTGGCACAGTTGGACAGAGAACCTCGGAGCTGCTGCCGCATTTGTTATTTTAAGCCGTAGGACTCTTTCCACACCTGCACAAGTGTTATTATGAGGTCACAGGCAATTGTACAGAGAATCCTGCTTGTCCTCAGAACACCCCTGCTGCCAGCTCACGCCATCTTCAATTGTCGTTGCTCTTTTTCTCACCATTTACTTTTGTGAAAGGAAGAAATGACATGAGAAGGGGATAAAGGAATAGCTAACATGCCTAAGATTCCTTTCTGAGATTTTCTTTATCACTTCAGGCCTAGTAGCACTTAAAGGTATTAAATGAATTTGATCTGTGAAAGAAACATTCCTTTTCTGAACTTGTTTGATGTGTGCAAGGCCCCCTCTACATGAAGATAATTATTATTAGGATTCCTTAGTTGCTAACTTAAGCAGAAAGGGAATTTATTGGAAAGATACTGAACTGCTCTCATGAAGCTTATAAAAGGCGTTTGTCTGTTTGCTTCGGTTGGTTTTTTAGTGTCCAAGATTCTCAGGCTGCCATTACTACTGGGAAATTATATCCTCATTTGACTGTGTATATCCAACTTGATGCAATCTTCCAACCTTTCAATGCCCCTTCCCCTAATCCTTCCAGTTGCCTCCTGGAATTGGTAGTTTATCATCATCAAATAGAGACAGTGTTGAAAATAAAATTTCTTTCACTTTCTTGCCCTACCTGATTATTCCTGGGAACTCTGTTTTCCTGTAGTCCTTAAATAATGATATTTGTTCAACCCACATCTGCAGCCTCCCGTTTAGAACCCTTTCAGTCCAATTCTTCCTCCCTCAAAACCCTGACTCTTGAAATATGTGCATCAGACTGTTATCCCTTCCAGATCTGTCCGTACCTTCTAGTTATCCTTCCTCATTAGTATCTGGCTCACTGCTTTTCCACAATTCCTGCCACAGTACTTAGTAATTGCTACATCCACATGGATAATCCAAGATCTGATCTCTCAGCTTTTAGATCCTGCACCCCGACCTTGGAAATCTACTCCCATAGTCAAATCTTAAACTCTCTCATTGCTTATAACTGCTCCAGTTATGAATTTTTTTAAAAAATTGACCATCATCTAGTACCTTGTTTCCTTATTCCTCAAATAATTTTTTTTTAACTCCATTGGATACTTCTGTCCATTAGCCCTTTAACTTTTCACTGTACCTCATTCATGCCCCTTCCCTTCTTATGGAGTTTATATTTCATTAATATAACTGCTCATTTGTATATACCTCTGCTCCCTTATACTTCTTCTCCTCTGTGGTACTTGCCTGACAAAATCTTAACCTGCTTAGATCCAGGTTTCTTTATTCCACCATCACATCTACCACACCGTTTGTATCTGTACTCATATATGCTGTCTTTCCATTACAGTGGGTGAAATGCCTATTTCTCCTTAAGACTAGTCTCCACTTGAATGCTAGAGCTCATTCCTTCTTGTCTACCTAAAGGACTTAAAGGCTTAAGGCTCGTCAATTGTCCATGTTCTCTTGAATCATCAATCTTTCCATCTCTAATGGGTTATTTCAATTTCTTAAAACACCCTCTTTAGATAGAACCCATGTTCTTTTCTAGCTCCAACCTGTTTCTTTCTTCCTCTTTATAGAAAAGCTCCTGGACTCCACTTTTTTACCTCCCATTATTTCTGTCCCTATCCAAATAGTTTTTGTCTCTACCATCTTACTAAAAACACTCTTGTCATGGTTATTGATCTCCGTGTTCCAAATATTCGATTAATGTGCAGTCCTCATCTCACTCAATTGCTCAGCAGCATTTGCCTCTCAGTCACCTGAAATAATTTCTTCATTCAGCTCAGTGCATAGGTTTAAATATCATCTTTATGATGATACCTTTATGATTTGGAACTCTAGACCAACTTCTCTCTGGAGCTGCAGAGTTTTCCTTTATTTAACTACCTCCCTGACCTCTATTCTTTAATATCTAAAAGGCATCTCAAGCTTAACATGGCAAAGAAAGAACTCATTTTTCTCTCAAATCTTTCCTCCTCCAGTGTTTACCAATTCTGTAAGGAACTTCATCATTTACCCATTTCCTCAAACCAAAAGTATAAGGATCACCTCTGACTTTTGACCTTTTCTCACATTTTGGGTTTCAGTTTATCATCAGAATTGTGAGTTGTTACATTATTTTAATTTTCGTAGCTTTGTTACTTGCTGACATATTGTTTGTTTACCTGTTTGTCTTATTTATAGCCCATCTGAAAATACGTTTTCCATGAAGGCAAAGTTTTTCTTTACATCCTCAATGCCTAGATTAAGGGTTGATACATAGGAGGTATTATATAAGTAGTTGGTGATCAAATGAAGTAAATAAACAATTATAACTGTGTTAAATGCTGTGATGAGGGTATTACAGGGGGTTACCACAATGATTCAGAAATAAAGGAAGAGAAAGGGAATAATTGATGTAGTATTATCCTCAAGGAGATAGTACAGTTTGGAGATGAAAGGTCAAGGAAAAGTTGAATAGAATCAGATAGATGAATGGAATAAGGCAGAAAGAGGAATGGGTACTGATGAGTTTGTATGTTGTGGGTCGGGAATCTGAAAACAAAACAAAAATGAAATGAAAAGGTTCAGGTACAATTGTTACACTGGGGAATCTTTTGAAACGAGGCTTCTCTTCTATTCATTTTTGAGGGATGATTTTCTGACACATTGAAGGTTCCTCAGTATGTTTGAGTGAATGAGTAAAGGTCCTCTGAAAACAAAGATATAAAGGAAAAAAAGGCTAAGAGTCTGAAGATTTTTTTCCCCCAAAACAAGATTATAAATAGATATTTATGTTTATTTCCAAAATGAACATATTACATTATGTGGTGGCAAAAGCATAGAATGAAAGCCTCTCTTAGGTAAAAGGCTCTCTGATTAGAAGACTGTGGTTGACCAAGACCTTTTTACGAAAAAAGATAGCTGAATGGATTGATTTCAAGCTATGAATTAAAATTCCAGTACTGTCAATTTAGGCCATCATTCTTCTAAGTAGATGTAGTCTGTTTTATTTTGGTTTTAGTCAGGTTACTTTGAAGAATAAAAATATTTTGAAGTTTATGCCTTGGATAGGAAGAAAATATCAGGTTTTTTTTGTTTGTTTGTTTTTTCAGATTTCATATGTGAGTTTTTGGCTTTTTGGACAAAGATATCAGGCTCTGGGAGAAAAACATTGATCTTGGAATCAAAAGATTTAGGTCAAATTCTCTGCTATTTAATGGCTGCGTGATCTTGGACAAATTTCTTACACTGCCAGGGTTTTAGTAGGTTAAGCTGTATTGTGAGAGTTTAGTACAGTTTATGAAAATACTCACATGGTACCTGACAGTAAGCATTCTGTAAATTTTTGGTCAATTCCTTCATCTTACTAAGATGTTCATCATGCTCATATGCTACTTCCTCAATTATGACTTTCCTGATGAATCCCTTTGGAATGTCTCTCTCCTTCTCTGTGGCTTTTATTGCCCTCTGTCATATATAAATACCATCTATCTCTTAGGGGACAAGAGATTCAAGCATTTTGAACTACTCATGGAGTATAAGGTGCACCTGTATTAGCAGTTTTAATCTGTGGATGGAGGAATGAAAATTAAGTAGTTCTTATTGCCATTATACAATGGATTACTGGTCTGTGGTAATTCACCTATCTTTATTGAATCCCTGTTATGTACCAAGCACTGACAAAAGATGAGTATGATATGAAGCCTTCATTCAGGAATCTTAGACTAGTAACTACTTCAAAAAGTGAAAAAAAAGTAAATATGGAACATTTTCATTTAATAAACTTGTTGAAGTATAAAATATAAATATATAGAAAAGTGCAATAATCATAATAGAGTTTAATGAATTTTCAAAGTGTATATAGTCATGTAACCAATACCCAGATCAAGAGAATGTCATTGGCCTCTCCTAGTCACTACCACTCTTCTCAGATATAACCATTATCTTGATGAATAGGAAGTATTTTGAAATAACCTTAAAGTCATGGCTTTGGGGGCCATAAGAGAGAGAGAGACAGGTATTCAGATGAGTAGCCTCCCTTTTCAGAAATGGTATTAGTGGCTATAGAAAAGCATCCTGATGGATCATTTCAACTATTTAAATATAAATATACAGCTTGATATAATAACTTCTTTGGGCTGAAAGAAATCATTGTGATTTGATTTGACCATCATGTGATTATTAATTTGGTCCTTGTAGGATTTTTGGTTTCTAAAAAAAAAAAATCAAAGGTAAATTTGAACTTCTCTGTAGCTGATTATTTCAACTTCAGTCATAGTTGTCCTCTAATATATCTGCTTATTCATGAGGTTGAGTGACATTTTTAGAACTTTTTGGGGGGACATTCTTTTGGATATTTTGTCAGGTTTATTTTTAGCTGGAATAGTTAGGTTTACATCCTAAAGTTAATGTAATTATTCAAATTGTCCTTTTGTAACTAAGTTGTGTATTTGTATTTGCTTTTCTATTTTTGTTTTTGCTTTGGCAGTCATATGTCATTAACAAGGAAATATTTCTTGTAGGGGATAGAGCTATGTTTCTATAATAATTTTCAGTGATGGTCCATCAGCAGTAGAATTCTATTGTAACTTTATTAATCAGATTTGGTTTTGAAGGTTATTTGGTGTTGTAGGCCATTTATAACATCATGGATATGAAATACCAAGCTAAGCTAAGGATTATTTTAAATGCTTTGTTGTTCCATATATTGCTAAATGTTTAGCCTTCTTTAACCAGGTGGCTGACTTGTTTGTTTTGAAATTACTGATGTCAGTGAAGTCATCAATTTGAGTAACATTTTTGACATCATGGTGTATATTTGTATATGTGAATGACCTCTATACCATCATTAGCCTTTATCATAAGACATTGTAGTAATTTGATATCATGTTTCCTATAAACTTAAATGCTTACAGGACATGACGCTAGATCTAGTTTTTAATAAAGTTAGAATAGTCATATGGGATAAATTATTATCCGTCATCTATATAAAAGAATGTTATGATTATTTTTACATATGTGATGCTGTTGCTTTAATTTAAACTCTTTATTATTGAACCATGGGCAGTTTTTTGGCCATCATGTGATGACTTCAAGGTTAGCTGATTCCTGGTATATTTAAACTCCCTGGCTTACTGTGGCAATTAACTTTAATCTTAAGACTTCTCTAGGGACACCTTTATTCAGGCCTTCTTTTTGCTACCTACTTAGAAAAACCAAGGCTTCTAATTCAAAACAACTGACTGAAAATATGCATTTATCTTTCTGTTTTCCCCAAATTTCAGTGAAATGACAGAAGAAAGGGTAAAACTACAATATTAGAAAACTTAAAAAGCAGAAAAGAACATTAGGAAATTTAAGATAGAAAATAGGGTTAGACTGATGCAGCTGAATATTTTATAAATCTGTAATACGATACTGATGGAAGTCCAGATTTTTCCAGTAAAACTCTGGAATGATGCCAGTATCAGAATTAACAAGATCTGTACCGATCCTTTTCATCAAGTGGCTTTCCCTAACAGTTACTCTCGACATAAATTAAGAACAATTCTCTAAAGTGGGGAAATGCATGAATAAGAAAGGCAGAGCAATGTTCCTGATTCATTTTGGTCTCAGAGCTTAACAAGGAGCCTTTTACTTGGAAGCAACATGCTTCCTGTGCCTGCTAAAGCAAAAACTATCAAGCTATTAATTTTTACCCTATCAGCCAGAGCCAGGGATTATACCTGAATTCTTCTTTTGTAATTCATTCATTCATTCTGTATTTGATACTGCTTATTTTATATCAATACTACCTAGAAGAACTTTCTGTAATGATGGAAGTATTCCATATCAGTGCTATACAATTTGGTAGCCACTAGCCACATGCACAAAAAACTGATTATTTGAAATGTGACCTGTGCAACTAAGGAACTGTATTTTAATTTTATTTAATTTATTTCAATTTAAATAGGCACATGTAGATAGTAGCCACCATATTTGATAGTGCAGATCTAGGCTCTCATTTATAAATATGAGCAGACTACTAAAGCACTAAACAATTTAGGAAAACCAAAACCATGAGATGTGCAATTAGAAACTATCTCACACACCTGTTTAACAGAGGTAATATAAGACACAGAAGAGAACTTAAAAAAAGTATAATTGATATCTATTGTTAGTGATTCGAAAAGCTCTCAATATCCATAAGACAAAGATAGAGTGCCGTTAGGGAAAAAAAAGTCTGTTTCTTAAAACTGCAGCTGTAATTGTAGAAATGTAAAGTAAATATTTTAATAGGATGGCTGAATAGCAGCAATATGAACAAGAATAAAGACTAAATTAGAAATTTGAGAGAGCAAGCCAATGGCTTAGTCTAAAACCTAGTCTAAAAGGCCAAAGTGATAAAAATGATGAAATAGAATTTGAGATATGGAAGATTGAGCTAGGTAAGTCTAGAGGAAATCCAGAAGGCAAGGAGGGTGAGGAAGATATGATAAAAAGTAAAGAAAGCCCAAATTTCACAAAGTTGAAGAAAATTTTAGGCATTCAGATAGATGGGTTCTAGACATGTGATGATATTTTTGAACTCCAATGATGGAAATCCCTAACAGCTTTGAGAGAGGGGAAAAAGCGGTTAGCCATAAAGCAACTCTAATCCTGTAGGTACATCAGACTTCTCATCTGCTACTTTTGAAAAACAGGGTAAGGTCTCCCAAGTACTGTAAAGGAAGTATTTTTAATTTAGAATTCTTTATAGAGCTAAGCTATGGCTCAGATATAAGGGCAAAAGAATCATCCAGACTAAAAGTTTATCCAGAAAATATGTATATATTTAGGGCTGTACTCCCAAATATAACAAGATATGTGAACCAAGAACCTAGTAAAGCTGAGTTAACTTTAATGATTGATAATATGATGGTAAAAGTTAATGCTGTTGTTATATGTGGATCATGAAATAGAAGAAGAAAATTTTTTTGGAGGACAGTCTCTACACCCATAGTTCCAGATTTCAACCAAATCTGAGAATTAAAAAATAAAAGCAAGCTAGAGGTCTTGTTTGGGTGATGGAGAAGCCATATAGAAGAAAAATCAGTATTACTGTCAAAGTTTTAAAGTCTGATTGCCTATATTTGCTTAGTGTCTGTGGCAGGCAATGCAGAGATGAAAATAAGACCTCATTCTAGCTTTCAGGCTGTCAATAGTCTAGCTGGGGAGATAAGACCAGTGTACAAGAAGCAATAGTGAGCAAATTAGTAAATTTACCAAAACCTTCTTACAATTAAAAAAGCTTTTGATTTAAAATAGCCGAATTAAGGGTTTGAGATGTATTTTTATTTCCGTTAGTAAAGTAAAAAGTTAAATTCTATTATTCATATAAGCTGGCGTTAAAACATGAGATTTCTCCTCTCTGTAGAAGCAGTTACCTAAATCACCTTATTCTCTGTGCATTATCAAGTCATATAATTTCAAGAAAGGATGAAACACAGTGGTCTGTGTGAATATCTGTACGTAATCACTCCCGCTTCTGTTTGTGGATGAAGCTATTTCTAGTTTTAATATGTGACTGGAAGAAGTCCAAGGAAGATCTGAAGGAAGATGAGTTGCTGCTGTTTTAAATTAAACGTGTATTGCTTTAGATTTTGATCTGAAACCTTTTGAAGACCTACTTACTTAAGATTAACAATGGTCTTTGAAAACATAAAATACCTTTCCCATTCTGTGACACCTTTGCAAATTAACCATAAATAGTGGTGGAGATACCAGATACATGACTCCCTCACGTTGTCATATTGGGTTTGGACTGAATAAAAGGATAGTTTTTGAATCTGCAAGGCTACCAATCAGCTCTGGATCTCTGGTGACCCCCACTTTATCTAAATTCTTCTGAAAGCCCCAGTTTGAAAAAGCCCACCAGTTAATCTCTTGTTTTAAACACCATTTTAACTCTAGCAAATAATTGCTTGCTCTCCAAATTTACTTTATGCCCATTACTTTCGTCTTTCCAACTAGATTTTAAGCACTGTAAGGAAGTCTGTGCATCATAAATCTTTTGAATCCTTGAGATGTCTAGTATAGTGTGAATACTTACTAACTCATACTTTTTCAAATTGTTCTTATAGACAGCAGAGAGTTAGCCATGATACATGCTGTATTTAATTCTAACCCGTGACACATTTTATAGTTTGAAATGCTGGAAGGAGTCCTAAGCTTGGAGTCAGGGCAGGAGTCTACCAGGAGTAGACTCTTCAGGCTCCTGGTATGGCTACTGAGTCACTTTTTCTATAATCATGGGTAAGTTACATCAACTCTACAGAGAATAAAAATAAATAACAGTGCCACTTTTTCCACAAAGGGATGGTATAAGAATAAAATGAGAAGCATTATCAATTTTAAAAAATCGATATAAATAAAATGTAGTAGTATTTTGTTACAGGTGATTTGCATTTGTCATTCAGAATATACCTTAATTTTATTACTTAGCTTTTTATATTCTTATCAAGAACATCTTTATTTACCTTTTAAGAGTGAGAAAATGCTTTGAACTGAAGTAAGTCGCATGTGAATACTGAGCTCGAACCTAAATGAGTCATGGCACAAGCCTAATGTTTTCCTGATGTGACTTGACTCTTGAATCAATTGTCAGCATCAATAGGTTATTCTTATGACATATTTATATGACCAAAACAAGGCCATCTTTGAAGAAATTAACTAGCTTCAATGTGATAATTATTCTTATATACCTGCCCCCAAGCATATAACTTACAATGTTGATTTATTTTAAAAGATAAAATCATTTGGTTTGTAGACATTACCAATTATTATGCTTGAAAAAGGTAAATCTATAAGGTTCTAAAATATGCTATTAGAAAATATTCTTTTTTGTTTAACATTGTTTAACATTGTTAGACAATGGTCAGTCAGTAGTTTGTCTCTTTTAAGATCACTAACTTGGGGCATACCATACCAGTTGGACAAGATCTCAAAATGTGACTAACTTAATGAGTGCCAATAAAAACATGTGTGTTGCCTCATGGCACTACACAATTGCTGCTTGGGCTTTTTGCATTCCAGTTGAATTGTACATAGTTAACACATGCGGTTCACCACTTAGTTAACCTTTATTGTCTAGATCTCACTGTATTGAAACCTGTGAAGAACATACAGAAAAGTAAATTTTTTAGAACATTGCTTAGCAAAGATACTTTTTCTTTTCTAAATGAATTTCTCTACCTTTGGATATTGTCTTGTGCTTTTTAAACAAATAATGTATAATACTGCAAGATTACCTTAGGAACAAGCCAGCAGGTTTGGCCCTGTTTCCAAAACAGTGTACCAGTGCTAGATTTTGAGTCAAAACACAGTACAAATCTAAATGTGTATTTTGCAAAATTATATGCTTTTTTTTTCCTTTTAATATGTAGAAAACCTTGAAAGCTATAGGGAAACACTTTCTACTTGTAACTTTAATGGAATGCCCTAAACTAAAAGGCATTTTTTTATGGGTTTTGCCTCTGCTGCTCCTGGTTAATTGTGTGACCTCAAGCAAATCTCTTAATTCTCTGAGCCTCAGGTTTCTCATCTGCAAAATGAAGATAATTATGCCTGCCCCTAGCCAGAGGAATGTTCTAAGAATAGCAGCAGGAAGAATTTATATAAAGGATTAGGAATGTGGTTTATGGATTTATGATAGCAGTCTTTTGTGTAAAAATTAGTTTGTTTTATTTTTGTAATGAAAACCAAAAAGACCTGTTTTGTAATAAAGCACATAAACAACTTTCCTAAGCATGCTTTTGTCTAGACACCTTTCCAAAGTACAGACATGTCCCATGTATATGAAATCACTCAAGGACATGAGTAAGCAAAAGAACATTGACCAGGAACTATAAACAGCCAAGCAGGAAGTTAAATTATAAGTATGGTAGAAGATCTCTTGAGACGATAGAAACACATCATTTAGCTCTATCTCCTCTAGTTTTGATATAGACATCCTTTGTTAGGAGAGAATGTATCAGGATCTCTCTTCTCTGTCCTTCCCCCAGATACTACTACTCTCCTGTTAATTAAGACAATATTATTTTCAGTTTTTGGTGATAAGAGTAACATGGGGATATGAATAGTAGAGGCAGAAAGAAGGCTCAGAATCACTAATCTAGCACTTACTTGGATTTCCCAGAATGTTCCTGATTTTAGATTTCATAGTTAATTGAAATTTGGTCTGACATTTGATCTCATAACTAAGGCAGGGTTAAAACATAGGAAAGAGCAAAGAAATAACTTTCTAGCTTTCAATATGTTTAGATTTGGCATGAGTTCTAGCAATAGGAATAAAGGCTAGAAACTGCTGATGTACATTACATTTTCTTGACCATGAGGAAGTAGAACACAGATGGTTTCTATAGAGTGCTGTACCAGTGTAAACTATGTCTGAATTAAGGGACTTTAGACAGAGTGAAAAATCTAGGGTAAATTACATTTTAGGAATGTGTCTTTTGATATAGAATCTTAGAAAAGCTTCTTAAATTAGCATGCAAATAGTCTAGTTTCAACACTATGTTTCAAAGGTTTCTTTAAGTCACTTGGTTGGAAATCAGAATGCATCTTCCCAAGGAAGTGATGCTGTCAGCGGTGAAGCTAGAAATATTTAGTTTCTAAAATAGAGGCAGTATTGAATAGTGGGACAGAATAATGGAATTTGGAGTCAAGAGGGCATGGTCTTGAGCTCTGATATTTCTTTCTAGATGTATAGTCAATCAGGCAGATTGAAAAACCTGTCTGAATTTGTATCTTCACCTGTAAAAAAAAAGGTATACTATTATTTGTCTCCCAAGGAGTTGTGAAGAAATGATATAATTAACTGTGAATGCTGATTTTTAAGCAAAAAATACTTTATAAATTTTATTATTTCTTACCTACACTAACCAGTGGTGTTTCAACTATAATAATTATAACTTTGTAAAGAAAAATATATCAACTCCTTAAAAATAGTACTCTCAGTTTCAGAAGTAGGAAACGTTCTTTTCTCTAGAAACTTGCAGTAGTTATGTAGGGTAGTGGTTCTTAAACTTTGGCATGCTTAAGAGTCATCTTGAAAGGTTAAATAAAATGCAGATCCCAGTTGCCAGAAATTCTCAGTCAGTAGATCTTTCAGTTCAGTCCAGGAATCACTATGCTTATTAAGCCTCCCAGGTCATTCTAACATACCTGGTCCTCAAACCACACAAGAAACTACTCTGGTAATTACCTTCCCCCATATTTGATACTCAAATTGATACTCTAGTCTACGTGACTGGCTTCTCAAGGATTATACTGCCTTGGTTTGTGCCTTTAGGTCTATCTTGGAAAAGTGGGACGGAAAGTGGTTGTTATTCTATCCTGTCTGAGCTCTTTTTTGGTCCAGAGCCTTCCTCTATCCCTGAACCACAGGTTCTCAAGGTGTGGTCAGTGCAACAGAAGCTCCTGAATCACAATCTCAGGGTGTGGGGTCTAGAAATCTGATTTTTAATATGCTTTCCAGTTAGGTCTTATATACCCCAGAATTTGACAACTGGCTTAAAAGTCATTCTTCCTCAGAGTCTTGGCTTTGACCCAACTATAGCAGTCTTCTTTTCTCTACCCATTTACTGAATCTAGATAATTTCTTCATCTTTATTATTTCCCATGTCTGTGCCCATCTTTCTATCCCACTGCCACAGCCAAATTAATGTTTTCGTATAACATTTCTATATTACTACAGCAGCTTCCTTACTGATCTCTGTCTTTCCTCTTTAATTGCTGCTTAGGATTTTATCCAATCAGGTCCCTTCCATGTTTGAGTCTAAATTCTTTAGCTCAGCAAACAAGTTCTCTTATAATTTAGCTCAAGCCTCCCTTCTCATGCCCTGTTATTCAGCTGGTCCTCACTGCTTGCAATTTACCAGAAGGGCCATATACTTTCTTATGCTTCCATGAAGCCTTCCCTATGCATTGGCACTTGGACTTTTTTCAGTAGAGGATGATCTCAAAGCATCCTTTGTTTATCTCTGATACTCCAGTATAATAAGAGCTCAAGGACATGGACCTTACCTCTTTTTTTAAAAACAAACAAACAAAAAAACCTCAAATATTTATGTATCTGATGTATCTTCAGTATCAAATATATACCTGGCCATAGTGAGTATTTTATGTATCTTCTGAATTGAGTGAGATGGGAAGTACTACAAGGGATCTAGGGCAATTGCTTAGAAGGTAAAGCTGGAATTTGGATGAAGAATTAAACTTCAACACGTAAATATAGAACAAAAGAAGATGCATTGTAGACAGACTTAGGAGGAGACAGAGTGCAGTTTCTATACTACCAAATTTATTTACTTGAGAGTGCTTAAATGAATAGGGAGGAAAAACAGGTGATAGGACCAGAAAAGAAAGTAGGGATCAAATTGTGTAGAGTTCTGAATATCAGTCGTGGGAGTGCCTTAACATACGTAAGTCTCCGACCAGAGGAGGGATATGGACAGATATTAAAACATAACTGTTGACAGTTTGGTCTCCCTTTTTCTTTTTACTTTTCTCTCTAATCCATTTTACATTTGGCAGGCTACTTCAATAATACATATCAGAAATGAGGACCTGATATAAGGAAGCGGGAGGCAGGATATAAACTAGAAGCCGGAATTGGGGATATTGTGGAAAAATTGATTTTGTCAGTATTGACATTTTGGTAAAAGGACAGGGAAAAGTCAAAGGTGACCTGAGTTTTGATACTTGAGCCTACAAGAAAACTTTTTAAAGATGAAGTTTGGGACAAAGGAGGAACAGATTTTATTGTTAAGATAGTGGTTGCTGTTTAGTTCATGATTTGAGGTATATCAGGGATTTCCCTGAGGAGGAAAATGGATATCCTACATGCAGTCTGAGACATCAGGACTTGCAGAGAGACATAGTTTTGGATGTAATCCTCACTGAGCTCATTGCTGAGGTTATAGATACAGGTTCAGTTGACCAAGAATAAATAGTATGAAAAGAAAGGAGCACTGAACAGGCACCTAGGTTGAAGAGAGATACTGAGACAAAGACAGTGAATGAGTGTGAGTTGATTAAATATTGGGGAATGAATATTTTTAAGGGATAAAAAGAGGAAGAATTATTAGCAAAGACTCTTGAGAAGGAGCAAATGGAGTTAGGGGTACAATCCATCTTTGTAAGGTAAGTCTTTTTTCAGGAAACACAAAAATTATTCCTAAATAAAACCATTGACATTTTGGCCATTTACAGCAAAATTCTGAGGAAGCAAAGGCTTACCTCCTATAGAACTGCTCTGACAATGAAGCTGTTTATTTTCATTTAGAGAAATTGTTCTTTAGTACTTATTTATTAATAATGTCCTATAGTTAATAGTAGGATGGCTCAAAGATCCTCAGATTGAAAGCACATTATCTTAAAATACTAAGTGCTCGCGTTTTAACTGTTGAAAGGCAAAATTTCTCTTGTTGGGAGATAATTCCTTCTGTGTTCTTCTTATAATTTGTTTTTAGTATTGCATTGTTGGTCCTTCTGTAAAAATATTTAACATTCATAACATGTCCTTTTGAATTGTGCCTCTTAGAACAAAATGGAGAGAATTAAAAATCTTCATACCAGAGTGCTCTTTGTTCTAAAAGGTGTGATTGACTTATTGATGCAGTGTTTTGGTTCTTAAAATCTTACAGAAATATTTTCTTGTTAACATACACAGTACCAACTTATTTAAAATTTTTCTTAAAAGTAAATGAGTAATACATACTTTTGAAAAAAGAAATTGCTTTCTTAATAGGTTTCTCTACTGCCAGAAGATGAAATTGCACTAACATGTTTCTGCCTGTAAGCAGGTGTGGCTCCATTTAAGTGTCTGCATTAAGTTTGTCAATGAAAATCTGGGTAGTTTGCTTGGCTGCTGAAATAAATCAATAGGTAGTTTGGGTAGTTTCTATATAAACCTTCTCTGTATAATTGTAATTGACAATAGCTCTACCCGCTTATTGAGAGAATAGTCCTCTGTTTGGGATGATCAGAACTCATTTTATATTCAGTCTTCGGATGAAAATGCAATTGTTTATTTTCACAGATGTTGCCTGTTAAAGATGCCAGCAATAACAACAACAACAAAAAAAAGTGGGAGAGGGAATCAAATATTATATCTTGACTAGAAAAAGCTTATATTGTAAGTGTTTTGAACAAGAGGAGCACTTTGAGTATTTCTAGTATATATTTTTACTTTCTTAGTTTGATATTGGTGTTTTAAGGACTTATAATGCGTATAGAGTAAATATGAAGAGGATGGATTAGACTTCAGGGAAGAAAATTATTTCAGTAGAAATATACCTCACTTAATAGCTTAGGTATCTTTTAATAAGAATTTTATATAGTAAAAAAATCAAATATTGATTACTCATATTTATGTCTTTGATGTATATATATATATCAAGTAAGTATGTATTTATTTTTACAAGTTTTATTTAATCAAAGCTTGTCCCATCTTAAAGGGGAAGTTCATATTTCTGATTTAAAATTTTTTTTCTGAAATAGAGGATAGGATTTACAACATTTTGGTTTTATAATTTAAATACTACATTTTTGAATCTCAAAAACCTACTTCCCCCAAGAAAAACTGTTTTAGAGAGCTGTAATTAGAGCTTGAGAGTAGGTGGAGGTAGAAACTAAATCACAAAAGACTAGATTCAACCATCTGTCTTAGGCATCTCTGAGGTTAGTTTGATTAGTGAGTGCCTTCCCAATCAGAATTGGGAAGCAATTCTGATTTTAACCAGCAATATTTTACTGTTTTAAGCCTCTGGGTGTATCAGGTATTTTAGAACACTGGAGTAATATTTTGCTCAAAGGAGACTTGGGCTGAAATTTTTGTGAAAAATTTTTATATATGTTGATAGCTAATCTAATTAACTACACTGAACACATGTAGTTCCCTAAAAAGAACTAGGCCCATAGTAACTTTGGTTTTATATTTTTCCTTAAATGACAATAAAATCAATTTTACTACTAGAACTAACTTCAAAAGTATTTCTGAGCAATTTATATGACTAGCTCATTTTGTGAAATAACAAAATACATAAAAATAGTAAGACTCAGGAATTTTTGCAAATAAGGTATTTCTGAGCATATATAATAGACATTTAAACTATTGCGCCTTATCACATTATTAAAAGAGTCTGTAAGTTTGAAAGTTTTAAATGAAGAGAACTCAATATTGATATCTTGGATCATATAGTAGTGGTTTTCCATTTATAGTAAATGTGATATTAAGTTGATCATAGCAAGAATACTTTTTAATTCCCTTTTTGAAAAGGAAAATGACAATGTCTTTTGTTCTTTCTAAAATTTTAACTGACTGGATAAGAAAGCAAAGGAAATTTTTATAGATAATATTAGGAAACATCTGCTTCAGCATCCGAATAATTATGTACTTGGTTGAAGAAAGGTACAATTATAATGTACAGAAAAAAATGCAAATTTCTGTAAATATGTGTGCTTGAAATGCTAGGAGTATAGAATCTCAGTGATGAGACTTGTATTTTTTTATATGTATTTTTATAAAATTTCTATAATGTGAACATTTATATATAAATGCTCAAATTGTTTTAAATCTATAAAATTGATCATTAAATTTATTTTTCATCTGCAAAAGTAATACATTCTTGTTATAAGAAAATCATACAATGTAATGTATCACTGTTAATACACAGTGGGAAAAAAAAGAATTAAAGGTAAAAAACTAGTTGCAAACCCAAGTAGTAGGGAGATGAACAAAGTTCACAGACTTCTGGACAGAATACAAAAGAGATTTCTCTGTAAAGTTTGAACTTTGCTCTCTCCTTTGCCCCACTTATAATTATTCACTATATATTTGATTCCTAAAAGTGTTCTCTGAATATGATCAAACCAAAGGTTAACCTATAAGAAATTGAGCTCCATCTAGTTAGGCTAAATATTTTCTGAGTTTGTGACAAAAAACAACTTTAAACATGTAAATGTATTTTGAAACACTTAAAAATGTGGATTTGGGCTTACGCTACAGATTTGTAATATTCTAGTATTCTTCTAAGATATATAACATCTTTACTCCTGTTTTAAGTCCTTTTAATCCATACACATGAATTCTCAAGCAACCAAAACCAGACAAAAACATTTTAAGAAAAAAAAAACAAAACAACTGTGGACCAACATCCCTCATTGGACTTAGACACAAAAATCAACAACAAAATATTAGCATATTGTATTCACCAGTAAATAAAAAAGACAGTACGTCACAGACAAGTGGGGTTTATCCAGGAATGTGCAGTGTTCGTGGATCGGAAGATTGAATATTGTTAAGATGCCAGTTCTTTCCCAAATTTATATAGTTTCAATATAATCCTAATCACAATCATAGCAGGCTTTTTTTGTTGAAATTCTAAAATGTATACAGAAAAGTAAAGGAACTAGAATAGCCAAAACAATTTTAAAAAAGAATAGAGTTGGAAGACGTACAGTACTGTTTTCAAAACCGTAAAGCTACGGTAATCTAGACAAGGTGTTACTGGTGAAAGAGTAGATGCATAGATTTAATGTGATAGAATATTGAGTTCAAAAATAGACCTACAGCTACTTAACTTTTGACAAATTACAAATGCAGTTCAATCGTGCTGGAACTTAGACATCTCTATACATTTTAAAAAGGCACTCTATCACCACACCATCTATAAAAATTAACTCAAAATGGATCATTATATACACTAAATGTAAAAACTAAAATTACTGATCTTCCAGAAAAAAAATAGGTAAAAATTTTCATGATTCTTCAAAGATTTCTTAGATTTGACACAAAAAGCCTGATCCATAAAAGAAATAATTGAAAAATTGTTCTTCATTAAATTAAATAGGTCTTTTATTAGAAAGACACTGCTAAGATAATGAAATTAGAAGTATTGATTGGGAAAATATATTTGCAAAATATGTATCAATAAAGGCCTGGTATCTAGAATACATAGAGAACCCTCACATGTCAATAATAAGAAAAGGAACAACTCAATTAAAAAATGGGCAAAAGATTTAAAAGACCCTCAATAAAGAAAATACATGATAACAAGCAAGCGTGTGAAAAGATGTTCAATATTATTATTAGGGCAATGCAAATTAAAACTATAATGAGAACACTACACGCCTTTTTGAATGGCTAAAATAAAAACATAATTTCAGGCACTAGAAAGGGTACAGAAAAACTGGATCTTTATATATGGCTAATTTGAATGCAAAATGATACAGCCACTTCGAAAAACTTAGTTTCTTATAAATTTAAGCATAAAACAATAATGTAACTCAACAATATCATTCTTAGATATTAACTCAAGAGAAATAAAATCTATCCACATGATATTGTTAAGATGTCAGTTCTTGTATGCAAATATTTATTAGTACCTCAAACTAGAAACAATTCAGAATGTCCTTCAAATGGTGACTTCATAAACATTAGAGCACAATGGAATACCATTCAATAAAAAGGAATGAGCTCTTCAAATAGTTATTTACTTTATCATTCCATTTATGTGACATTCTGGAAAAGACAAAACAATAGCAGATTTTAAAAATCAGTGTTGCCTGGGGAGTGGTAGAGGGGATTGGCAACAAGGGGGCATGAGGGAACTTTTTAGAGTGATGGAAATGTTCTATATTTTGGTTGTCAGATTCATAGAACTATATACCTAAAAGGGATGAATTTTTGCTATAAATAGATTATACCTCAAAACTGACTTTAGCTGACAACCTTTTTAAAAAAAATTTAATGTAGAAAGAATGATAAAGTTATGATAAAGTTATTTAAAATGATTTATTCAGGCAAAAGATCTTGAATGGATGCTAAAACCATGAAGTGAAATGTTATTGTGGAATAGTATGTTGACACGACCCCCATAGATTATTGCTAATCTTTATATAATCGAAGAGATCTGGGCAGTCACCACTTTAACCAAGTGATCAGTCACACTTTGCATTGCTGACTAGGCGAGAACTGGACAGTTTATGCTTCCTGACTTGGAGTAATACGAAGTCCACAGCAACAGCACATATGAACTATTCTTGTCAAAAAAAATAAAATAAAATAAACATGGATCTAATCAAGCCTTTAAATATAACTTCCACTTTATGGAAAAACAGGAGATAAAGCAATGAGTTAAATTATACCATTAGAAAACAATCAGACATTCACAGCCTGGGATATTCTTGAAGACAGTCTACCTGGTATTTTCAAAAACATCCATGTAATAGAGGAGACCCTTCTAGATAAAAAGAGAACAAACAGTACCTGAATACTGATTTGGGGGGTAGGAGAAGCAGTTGAGGGAAGTTTAATGTAGACTGGTAACATTCAATGACCTTAAGAATTATTTTTCATTTTTCTGAGGTGCAATAATAATATTGTAGTTAAGTAGGAGAAAGTCTGTTTCTAGGATATATATGATAAAGAGGTGAAGTGTCTTCATGTCTGCAACTTAAGTATACATGTATAAAAAGCAAATAGGTAAAAAAAAATATTAACAGTTGTCTCTAGACAGTGTGTATATGGCTATGTATTAATATTATTGTTTTAACTTTTTTCTGCATGTTTGAAAATTTTTGTATTAGAGGTGAATGTTTTTAGAACTCAATTGAGTACTATTTATGGAAGATAGCCTTGTGATATGCAGTGTATTTCTATAGATCCTATGAATATCAGGCATCTGTACCTACATTGCATCCCTGAGAATAACTTTATTTTTTTTAACCATACTACGTTTAGCATTATATAACACCAGCATACTTTGAGAACCCAGGTAGAAAATAGTTCTATGAAAATGCCGTGTACTGTAAGGATATTTTTGGGACCATTACTTACTATATCGAATGGTATCCTTTTTGGTAAAGATGAAACTTTGCGTTTAAATAGCAAGAATAGTTGTGCTGTTTTTGAGAAACTGGATTTTAGCATGTTACAGACATTGAATCAGGTAGGAGGGGAGCAGAGCTTCTGTTTTCCTGGCTGCTAAAAAGCTCATATCTCACCTTGTGACCCATCTTTAGCTAGTGTACTTCCCAGCAGCACTCCTGACCGCTTTGTAATTTTCTCTACCTACCTTCTTTTCCCCCTTGATCTGATTCCCTCATTGTTTTTTGCTTGTATTTATTTTGTAAGATACTTTATGCCCAGTAATGTGCTAGACTTATTTAAAAGACTTAAAGTAGTTTATGATTTGAAAGTCACGACCTCTACAAGACAGATTTTCATATTATTATTAGTCATATAAGTTCTCACTCCCAAATCCAGAGATCTTTTATCCTCTAATTAAATTTATATTAATGGACTGTTACTAGAAAATCTTAAAAGATATGTTTTTAATATAATTAAATAAGATATAAAATACCTTATTTTTGTGGGGAGGGAAAATGCACAGGGGAAAGAACAAGACCATTCCATGGAAGTGGATTTACAACAGTAGTTGTAATTGGCATTTTCCTTGAGAATTTCATTTTTTAAATCTATTTTTTAATTAATGAAGGGAAGTAAAATATGTTGTTTTACTTTAGCATTGCTGAAAGAATTACCATGTACCAAAAATCCTAATGAAAAATTATATCAGTTGCTCTTGAATGGTATTCAAATCCCCCCACACACAACAGTATCATCCTTCTGTTGATATAAATGATACTTTATATTTTTATTAAATATTTTTCAGCATCAGCATGTTGATACAGATGTTATATTTATAATTTGCTCTTGCTACCTTCTTGAGAGTTGAAGTTCTCACCCACCTTCTTTTTGGGATTGCCATGTTATATTACCAAAGACACATTGTCTGACAGCAGAATGTTTAAAGCAGGGATAACAACATTTACTATAAAATATGTATGAATTAATGGTGGCTAAGACAATATTAAGACTTTATGTATAAATTAAGTAGGAGTATCATTTGATACACCTTAAGTTTATTCTAACTTTTTAAAAAATATATTCACTTAATAAATAAGATTTTCTTCTTTAAGTCTCCTAAGTTCAGTGGAATCTTACACTGATGGTTTTTTCCCTTTAAAGATCTGTAAAGAATCTTGTTAAATTAAATGATATTTAAAGGCTTTTGTACTTATAAAACTAAGTTTTGATTTTATATTTGGACATGCTTAAATCTTAACTTTAATAACCTATGATCTCCTACCATGAAGAACATGCTAAAATTGTTGCCAATTTTACAAGGTTAGTTGTAAACATCATAGGTGTAAGGTAGGATCACCATCTCCTTTGCCCCAAGCAGAATGATTCCTAGAACTAGAACTTAACTTTCATTGTTCACGTCCTAGGAATTCACTTTTTCTAGTTCGTCAAAATATAGCAAAACAAGGGGTACAGTTTTCGTTCTTTGTGCAACTATTTTTAAGTGAAAGTGCTATTCTCATTCTTACTGTCATTCATTTCTTACCACATGAAAATCAAGTTTAATTTTGTGGTAGTGCCTGTTAGTCATGTGAGCAGTGTACAACATCTCCATTTATACTGCTTCATACATCACTCATAGGACAAGTTCCCACAAAGACCTGTTTTGTTCTACTGTTGATCCACCCTAAATAAACCAGTTTCAAAACTATGTGCAGCTTTGTAAATCAAGATAAACTGGCCAGAGATTAGATACAGAAATAAACAAGAAACCAAATAATGCTTCCTAGTTAATAAGCAGAGTGTTACATATAATAAAATTGCAGGTAATGAAATGTTCTGCATTCTAAGAATATTCTAATTAGAAAGTTTATATAATATTCATATTGTAATCTTAGGTCAAGTCATTAGCTCGTTCCCATTATTAGAGTTATGAAATGTAAATAACGCTTTTAGTAAGATATTCTAGGTGACAGAGGCCAGTGAGAACAAATGATGTAATGTGAACTTTAGTCCTGAGTATGTCTTAGCAAACTAAGTACCATGATTGATAAGGAGTTTCATATTAGGCACAGATTTCCTTCTCTCTGGTAACAGTTAGCATACCACAGTAAGAAGAGATACAGCGGCATGAAAAGTTTATTTTCCTGGGGACTCTCCATATAGGTCAGGAAAAAAGAAATACTCATACACAATTCATAAGTAACAGAATTATGTTTTTCAGCACAGAGTTAGATTCAAATATAATATATTCACAGCTTAATTTATGGTGGTTTGAAAATATCCTTGAAATATTTCTCTTTGAATAAATGTTTTGTGACATTATTTTGCTTTCTTGTTTAGAACTTTAAAGAATATCAAGCACTGTTCAAAAGTTTTGTTTCAGATAATCTCTAAACATTGTGTTTTTTAACTCAGTATCAAATAACGTTCCAAAGAATACGCGTCTTTTGTGATGCTTTTCTTTTTCCTCTTGAGAAATTTAAAAAAAAAAAAAAAAGAGAAACAAACAAAGGAAGCAAAGAAAACTTAAAATGTCCTGAATTCATTATACTAACAATAAGCAAAGACGAGGCTTCCATGGGCAAGTAAATTAGATAATTCTCAGAGTACTTAGTGAAAATACATAATCTACATCCTGAGTCAAATGAATATGTCATAAAATATAAAACTATTGTGGCAAACACATGACACATTTAAAAATTCCCCCTCCTCCTTAATTCCCAACACATTTTGGGAAGGAAGTTATAATAAAAGTTTTTTTTCCTATCATAAAGCCCTTTTGCCCACCACAGGCATTTACATGAACATATTTATTTTCTGTTTTGAAGAAACCGGATTAGCAAGGTAACTTTTCTAAAACATTTTTCTTTACATGAGAATACAAATGGATTAAATTGAATAATTAAATGCCTTCTTGCTTGCAGCTGCTTCTCCCTGGCATTCCTTTCTCGTTTCATAGTCTGCTCTCTCCCACAGACTGACATTCAGGACTTTTAATTTCTAAGTTTAATTTCTCATTTTTCAGTGGTAAGATTTGAATTGTCAAAAAGTAGTCTTCAAATATGAATTAAGTTTTCTTCTTTATTATTACATTTTTATTGAGGTATAATTTACGTACAGTAAAATGCACATACCTTAACTGTACAGTTTGAGTTTTAACGTGTACACATCAGAGTTAGTGGTAAGGACTTTCTCAGAATACTCCGGCCTTGGGGAGGAGGGAGTGTTGGACACTCAAATACAATCAATTAAATAAATCCATTGTATTTCAGTAAAAAAAAAAAAAATACTCCTGCCAGGAAATTAAAAAGTTTCCTAGATGATTCTGAGTGCATCAGTAAGAATCTTTGCTTTTGTAAAGAACCAAATTGAGTAATGTATGTAAAAATACATAGTATATTATAAAATGTTACACAGATTAAAGTTAGGTTACCATTTTAAAAAAACTTTCTCGTGCCTTTTTCATGGGGTTTGCAATGCTGGCTCAGGTGAAATTCTCAATTCGCTTTTCTGTTTGTTTTTAAGAAAATTAATGCAAAACTTCACGATGGAGTGTGTCAGCGCTGTAAAGAAGTTCTTGAATGGCGAGTAAAATACAGCAAATACAAACCATTGTCAAAGCCTAAAAAATGGTGAGTTAAGTTTTTTAATTACCTTACCAGTATTATATATATCATAGCTTTTTATTTCATTCTCCGATTTTCAAAATTACCTAAATAAATATTAAAATAAATAGAGAAAAAAATTTCATTCTTTCATGTAGAATTTCATCTTACATGCTGAGTCTTGCTTTGTGAAGGCAAATAGATTGAAAAAGTGGATTCGTCATTCCCCGTCTCATTCTTTCATAAATAAATAATGCACCATTTTTTATAGAATCTTGTTCATAACAGGTGGATTAGGGCAGAGAAGAAGAAGTTTATTTTGTAAAAGTCCACCTTCCACTTATGAGGCAACAGTATTTACTATGGATCATCTTTACCAAGGAGATCTTAAAAGGGGTCTGACTTTTTAATTCAACCCATGAAGATTACTGAAAAGGCTTAGATGATCATAAATAAATCACTAGGTTGGTAACTTTTAATTTTATCCCTTTGAATATTTGAGTCTAAATGAAAAGATACTGGACTTTGTTTCTCATCCCTCTGTTCCTCACCGTTTTTCTATAATTCTGGGATTCTTTTATCAGCCTTATGTATATACATCCTGGTCCTGCTCCCTTATATTCTTTAGCTCAGCTGAACAAGGACCATATTAGAGGTTGATTGCTGCCTAAAAGAGAAAAGTGATAATTCCAAATATAAAATTTAGCATTAATATATGTGATAGTGCTTTTACATTATGAGTTTAATTTGGTAGTCTGTATAGTATAGCTATTTAAAACACATATTTGTTCACTGTTGCTTTATTTTCCTTTTAGCTATTCTGTGGTGGCATCTTCCTTAAATATATTCCCTCTTCTTTTATGGGAGAAAATTTTACTTAAAGTTTGGAAGGTTGCCTAAATAATAAATATGAGAGAACCTTTGCTGTTAATTTTTACTGAAAAATGATATCAGACATTTTACAAATCTGTAAGTCAAGCTATAGGGTAATTTGTCTTCTCGAGAATATTTAACAGTTTTGAATTTTTTATTTTGGGTGGTTCATTTCACTTAAGATGCTTCCTTTTTAATACCGAAAGGTAAAATCCTCAAGGAAGGATAGATTAGCTATTTAGATTTTTTTTTTTTGTATTACACTTTTATAGCAGAATTTTTTTAGTTATTTATTATAGGTATAGTTGACTCCTTTAAGTTTCTCTCTATCTTTGAGTCTTTTTCATGTTCTCTAGCATTCCTCCATAAAGAAAACAATTTTAAACAAATCTGATAATTTTTATGCTCACTGGCCCAAATTACTAGTGGGGAAATTTGGCAACTGTTTATGTCCAATACTAGATTTCCATGAATGAATTAACTGTAGTCTCTACCATAAAAATTAGATGCTGATTATGCTAATAAACCATGTAGTTTTAGTTAATAGGCCTGCCTAATATAAGGTTTGTAGCTTTCTGAATATTTTAGCAAGTCTTTCTGTAAAGGTATTTTCAGATTTCATCACCAGTCTCCATTTTTCTCTTGGTAGCATTATTTCCTAAAAGAATTTGAAGTATAGGTAATAAATATTTACATAGCCATAGAGTTTTAATAGATTAGTATTATAACAAACAAAATTACTTAAAAACATTCCTGCCTTATCCATTATTTTAATATTAGTTTCTTTTGTATGTGCTGCATCTTATGTTTATCTTCATTATGAGTATTCTAGTATTTAAAAGATAATGTTGATTATTACAAATTTTCAGATGCTATGATTTGCTGTAAAATTTCTGAACTTAATTATTTCAGACAGCTCTTGGATTTTACATCTTTCTGTATATGGTCTTAATATTTTACAGCTCCAGAAGCATTTGTATACTTTAAATCCTGGAAGAACAAATATTTTCTTAAGAAGGAAACAAAGACTCACTTAAAAATAAAAAGAGACAGTGTTAATAGCAAATCTTATATATAGTTCCAGAAAACTTACAGCACAACAACCTTTAAGAATGGTTAGGTGTGAACACGTGGACCTAAAAGTCAACAACTGTGTCCTGTCTTAGAATCATTGAAGTTCTTGAAGTCAGGGAAGTTCATGGTGATGTTGCCGCTACCTGGATAGTACAGTGTAACCCAGAGGCCTTTGAGAGACCTCAGCTGAGTCAATGAGATGAGGGCTCAGAGGACGTCAGGCGCTGCTATTCCACATCACCCTGGGGCAGATGTGGTTAGCCATAGAATTGTTCATAATAAATGCAAACAAGGGAAATAAAATATTGTATAAATCCCAAAATACAGATAACAAGACATTAATGCCTAAAGGAAAATCTCTAGGAATAAAGAAGCCTAAGCTAATGTAAAACAAATGGTGAATAATGAGACACTAAGAAACTGCTAGTTAAAATGTGGTCTGAACATGTTACTTACGAGGTCTCATACCTGGCCTAGAACATCAGGGATTTGAGATTATACTGAATATGTGACACATTAGGCATTTTGAAAAGTCTAGCTTTCAAACTCTAATCCAAAATTTAGAATCTTATAGAAAGAATAACTCATCTATAGCCACTTTGCTTTTTCTGCATATTAAAATTTGACCAACATTGTAAGAGTTTTAAATCCATTGATGAAAGATGCTGATGGTAGCATAAATTGTTTTGAAATTTTAAATGTTTTTTTTCAAGCTAATTGCTTATAAATTAAATTTGTCTTTTGTTGGGATTTATATGACTATATCCTGCTTTTTTTTATATATATATACATGTATCTACACAATAGATTTTACATTTAGATATTGAAATGCCTAAGCTGGTACTTAGAAACTTCTTATGTCTTGTATTTCAGGTAACTATGCAACCTTTTTTTCTTATTAATTTGGAAGTGTGGTAGGCAAATACCTGAATTTGTATTAGAATCTCTATCCTGCTTCTTTTCTCCTCCTACCCGTGAAAGAAAAATTCACCAGTAATACAGTGAGCTCATGTTTAATATTGTTATAGTAATAAAAGAGAAAGGGGAAACTGATATCAACAGCAACAGGCCACGAACAGATTGGAGTCTGAGGTTAGAATTGGACCTGTTAAGTCCTCTATATCTGCAGCTCTCAACTGGGAAGGGAGGATTTCGCCCCACAGGGGACATTCGGGAATATCTAGAGACAGTTTTGATCATCATGACTAGAAGATCTGGGAGGGATGGTACTGGTATATAGTGGGTAGAGGCCAGGGATGCTGCTAAACATCCTATAGTACATAGGACAGCCCCCACCGCAAAGACCTATCTAGCCCAACATGTCAATAGTGTCTTGGTTGAGAAACCCTGGTGTGTACAAAATAAATAGATACTCATAGGGCCAAGCCACTGAAATGTTGTATATATCTTAGGTCATTGGTTTTCAGACTTTTCAGCTGTAGACTTCTTGACAAAAATAAAAGCTTACCCAGAAGTCTGTTGAACACAACAGGCCAAAAGAAAACTGTCCTGAATGAGGAGAAGGGAGCCCAGGCCTTAAATGCCACAAGAAGAATGTTGATTGAAAGTAGATTTCATCCTAAAAATAATTCAAGTGAAGAGAGGAGTAACTGGTGTAGTAACATGCCTTCGAACCAACATTGCACTAGGGTCATCTGGCCTAACATTTTGATGACGTGTGGGGGCTTTATGCATAAAACACTTTGCTTTTCATTAAATCTTTTCGTTAAACAAAGTCACTCCCCCTGAGGGTCTGGTTCTCACATCCATGTATTTAGCACTTCCTGACTGATAATTTTAAAATGTATTGCCTCTTAATTTTTATTCTCACTGACTGCCACAGTAGTATGTAGACAATGGAATATCGTATATATATATATATTTAGCCTTAAAAAGGGAGGAAATTCTGTCACAGGCTACAATATGGATGAGCCTTTAAGACATTATGCTTAGTGAAATAAGCCAGTTGCAAAAAGAGAAATACTGTATGATTCCATTTATATTAGGTTATCTAAAATAGTCAAATTTATAGCAACGGAAAGTAGAATAGTGGTTACCAAGGGCTGGCAGAAGGGGACAAGGCGGGTTGTTTAATGGGTACAGAGTTTCAAACTTTTGTGGTGAGAGTTCTGGAGATTGGTTGTACAACAGTGTAAATGTGCTTAACACTACTGTACTGTACACTTTAAAATGATTAAGATGGCAGATGTGGTTCCATAGTGTAGTGGTTAGCATGTCTGCTTTGTTTGTGTACGCAGAAGATCCTGGGTTTGCGCCGCAGTGGAGCCACGGTCCATGGTCTGTGGCCATGCCACCCTGAACAAGCCTGATGTCTGATCTCGGAAGCTGAGCAGGGTCGGGCCTGGTTAGTACTTGGGTGGGAGACCACCTAGGAAGACCAGGTGCTGTAGGCATAAATAATAATAATAAAATAATTTAAAAAATAAAAAGTAAAATAATTAAGACGGCAAATTTTATGTTATGTTTTTTTTACCAACACCAAAAAATAAATTAGGTAGGTAGGTAGGTAGATAGATAGATAAACTTTAAAAAAAAAAAAAAAGGATTGCTGGTTTATACAAGATTATCTCAAAGGTCTTAGTTTGGCCAATTTGGTTAGATTAGAAAAAAAACTTTGTATAAAAAGAGGACACGCATGTGGTGATCCATAACATTAATCAATGTTGCTTGTGAAAAAAATTTTCTGTATACTTTGAATATACATTTAATGAAGAGAAAACGAGACTGATAATATATGTTAAGTGGTCGACTATCTATACTTTAAAAAGTGGGTTGACCATTATTATTTTTTGTTCTTTTATCAAACAAAGATAAACATTGTTATATATTGCAATATTATCAGTACTCTCCACGTATACCAGTGTATGATAAATAAACTATATGCTTTGTCTTCTTTTGTTATGCTCTTCAACTCCAGCATTTCTTATAATAGGTTGAGTCTCTGATGATTAATCAGTGATAATGTCACCACATTCCAGGAGTATCAAGATGTGCTGGAGTGGAGTTTTAGTCATAGGTGGTTCTTTTCTTGTCATGTTGTAGTGTGTGGTGACTGTTAACTCTGGCTTTATTCTTGCCTGGGACCTTGTCCTTTAATATTTAAAGGTAAAAGTGGAGTTTTATTTTATCAATTGTTCAACAGTGCATGAATCCTATTTTTTGACATTAAGATTGATACAGCAAGCTTTGATTTAAAATTGCCTGCCTTAAAGTGTAATAATTGTGATTTTTCTCTTTTTTTTCTAAAGTACTTTTGGTCAGTGGTAAATATTTTGTGTTCTTTTTAAGAATTAATCTAATAAAATATACTGTTACAATAAGAAGAGATAGAGTGATCCCTCTACTTATTTTCAAACATATCATTTAGGGACACAGGGATGTGAATTGTAACTTCTCAGTTTTTGGAATTTGGGGATAGTGTTTCTTTAAAAGCATTTTCAAGGTAGCATATGATGTAATTCCTTAGTATAGTTACAGAATCTTTCTACATTAGCACAGATTACTTAGAGCCACTGGAGGAAGTGTGACTTATGGAACTCTGTTGATGTTAAGTTTCTGTTATTTGTACACCAAGGGTGGAGTACCACAGCTCACTGTTTACAAAAGCACCTAGTCATCACATATGTGAGAGTATTATTATCAGTGGAGCTGAATTATGATAAAGGTTAAAGTGTAATAATATAACAAGGAAATGAAGGTAGTGCCAGAAAAATTATAGCAGGATTATATCTGTTGATATCTATTGTATTATATTTGCAAACTGACATTTTAAAAATAATTATTTAATAAATAATATTGAATATAAACAACATAGGCCCATTAAGTGTTAATATTAATAACATTTTATGAAAAATAACTTTCAAAACAAAATTATTAGACAAATGGCATTGTTTTACATTTTTACAAATGTCTTTAGTGTCCAGCTAGTAGAAGGAAAAGGAAAGAGTGAACTTTAAAAGGAATAAATGTAAATTTTAATAGTCTTTTCCAGATAATTTTAGAAATTCATCTTTGATACTATATCAAATTTCAACAAGTGGCAGTTTCCTAAAGGTTAGTTACAATGTAGAATCTGAAACCACATCAATGAACACTTTATATGCTGTTAAGCTAAACTGGTCTGTCTTGTACTTGGGATGGATCTTTCACTTATGGATGATTTTCCATTTGCTCATTTAGAAAATATTAGTTCACTGAGTTATACAGATCTTCCAAATGTTGATATGTTTTATTATACAATATAAAAAGTCATGCTGCTACCATAATGATGTCACTTAAAAGTATATGGGATTTTTATTTTTGCTTTTTAACTGTGAGTTTGTGAAAGTGATGAATATGGTGATTACTAATACAATGTGGTGGCACTGTCTTTGTTCATGCTAAGGTACCAGTACTTTTAGTATTCATTATAAGAATGAGATTCAAAGAAGTTAAAGTGACTTTCAAAGATTGTATCGAAAAGATATTGAAGCTGGGCTAGAATCTAGGTCTTCTGTTTCCCAAATCAGTGCTGTTTTCAAAATAATATTTTCTACTATTTATGGTGGTCTATTTAACACTTCAGATTTTTTTCCCCTGATTTCATCCTTAAATATGCAGTGAACATTTTTTATCTTTTAATTACTTTTCTTTCCTTTTGTATTTTTCATTGTAAAAAATTACAAATTTTGTAACATTTAAAAAAGTGTACTATCTCCTTTGTTAGTAAATATTGTTTATGGGTACAACCTGTGTTTTTCTTTGACCACAGTTTCCACTAAGATGATTAGTAGTGGTATATGAATGGTCAAGATTGTTTGATTTTTCTTAGAAATTATATTCCATGGAGAAATTAAAAGAAGGCAAAATCATCATTATTTTAACATCTCTGAATTTCTCTTAGCAGTGTACTCACAAAATTTTTAAAGTATAGCCATCTTCAAGAGAAATTAGGTAAAATTTATATTTAGTTGAATTGTTTTCCTTACTATATGTATTTTGTATTAAAGAAAACCCACAGAAGTGATTAAATAACTTGCAGTTATGTTAAAAGACATTTCAATATACTTCACAGATTTTATGACAACTTTGAATGCATATCTCATTAAAATCGTATCTAAATTATTCCATGCTTACAATCAAGATTCTTTAGCTAGATAAATAAATGTATTAAAGTGAAAAAAAATCCAGAAACTCAATTACTTTCAGCTCTTCTCTTATTCTCCCAGTGAGGATGTAAAGCATGGATTAAGAGTTTTGAAAGAGAAGGCACACAAAGCTCCCACTTCTGTGACAGAGAAACTGGAGGGTTGTAAATATCTATAAATTTATATAGTTTATTTAGACGTCTATAAATTTATATAGTTTATTCTTACATTTATAAAAAAGAAACATGTCATTTTAACAACGTGTATATATCTCTTTGTAAATAGGTATATTTATAGTCAGTCACAAAGGTAGTAGACCAATAAAACCTGTTTTTCAGAATTAATTTAAATTTGAAAAGAGCATAATTGCTTTCAGCAATAGAATTCCTTCCCTTCTCAGAATTGGCCATTACAGTCTCAACCAGCTACGGGAACAATGGAAAATCCCCTGATCAAGGCAGTATTACTTTGATCTAGTCAAGAGTTCTCAAGTTGTGTGCATAAGAATGTCTTGAAGAGTTTGTTTAACAGGCAGATTCTTGGGACCCAGCCCCAAGATTCTGATTATATAAACAAGAGGTGGAGCCATTAATCTGCATTGTAATAAGCTTTGCAGGTGTTTGAGCCTGTGTTAAAGTCACTGTTTTGGGGACTTGTTGGCTAGAGAATGTGGAATCCGTGATCTTTTGACTTCAGATTCCAAAACAGAATATCCCATTTTTAAGCCTATTTTGCATGTAAGTTTTAACATTAACAGTTTGGTAAATACAATTTTGTCTCCGAATTAGCAATTTTGAATACTTAAGGATTGGTTTACCTCTGGAGTCCCTGGTATAAAAACATATATATAGAGTTGAAAGTGTTCTAATTTTCTTGAAGCTTAGGTGAACCTAACCAAGATGAACTTTTTTAAAAAATTATTTTAAAATTTTAAAAAATGGAAGCCAAGAACACGGTGAAAGATATCTTTATTTGAATTATTATAACTTTACCTGTATGCGTTCTAATGGCATACATTTTTAAATCTATTTTTTATTGTAGACTAATTAAGTAAAGCTTTTTAGAAAGTCACAACAACATACCAAATAAATTAACACAAAATTTTAATAATTATTTTCAATTAGATTGTAATTTAGGGTTCCTTTTAGATTTTAACTTATTTTTCCCAGTCAAGTGTTTTGAAGGTGTAATTTACATGCAGTAAAATTCACCTTTATAGTATATAGTATTAAAAACAAAATTCAACTATTTTCAGTTTCATTGATTACTGTTCATATCAATATTTCTTCCTTTTGTTTGCTTTGAGTTTAATTTACACTTCTTTTTCTGCTTTCCTAAGGTAGAACTTTAGATAGTTCTTGTTCAGTATAAACATTTAATTATATAAATTTTCCAAGAATTTCTTTAGCTCTCTTCTACAGATTTTGATTGTTTTCATTGTCTATCAATCAAAATATTTTCTAATTTTTCCTGTGATTTCTTCTTTGACTTGTAGGTTATTTAGAAGTGTTCAATTTATAGATACTTGGACATTTTCCAGATATTTTTCTGTTATTGATTTCTAGTTAATTTCACTGTGGTAAGAGAATGTACTTCATATAATAAGTTTCAGGTTATTTATTTTTTTAATTTATTAGGATTGATTTTACGGCTCAGAGATGGTCCATCTTGGAGAATGTTTCATACGTGCTTGAAAAGACTATCTTGCCCTTGTTGGGTGGAGTGTTCTAGAAACGTCAGTTTGGTTGATAGTCTTCTATAAATCATTTGTTTTATATTTTTATTGATTTTTTTTGTCTGTTTACCCCATCAGTGATAGAGAATTGTTGAAGTCTCTAGTTGTAATTGTGGATTTGTCCATTTCTCTTTGTAGTTCAATAGTTTGCCTCATTTATTTGAACATTCTTTAAGGTGCATAAAATTTAGGATTATTGTGTGTTTTTGGAAGATTGATTCCTTTATATCATGTTAATATTCTTTTTTTTAGCTGGCAGGTTTTTTTTTTTGCTTGGAAATCCATTTTGATAATAATGTAGCCATGCCAACTTTCTTTTGATTAGTGTTTGTATATTTTTTCCTTGTCCTTCTACTTTTAACTATATATTTATGTTTAAAGTGGATTTCTTATATCTTGTATCTCTCACTCCATGTTTTTCTGATTTCTCACATTTCCACTTGACTTTTCATAAACATAACATTAAATCTTAAGATTGAAGTCACATACTGCATAGTTCATCCATTTGAGTATACTTCTCAGTGATGTAGTATATCAGAGTTGTGCAACCGTCACAGCAATCAATTGTGAACATTTTTGTTTTCTCAGAACCCTATGCTCATTAGCAGTCAGTCTCTATTTCTTCCAGTCCCCCCTACCCTTTGCTTTCTGTCTCTAGATTTGCTGATTTTGGACACTTCACATAAACAGAATCATACAATGTATAGTCTTTATGACTATTAATTTAATTAACATAAATTTTTCAGATATGTTCTAACATTTATTAGTACTTAATTCTATTTGTATTACTAAATATTATTGCATTGTCTAATTATATATTTTATATTTTCACTCATTAGTTGATGGACTTTGGGATTGTTTCCACTTTTTTTGGCTATTACAAATAATGCTGCTATGAACATTTCATGTTTATATATGTGTTTACATATGTTTTCAGTTCTCTTGGGTATATATCTAAAACGAGTTCTTGGGTTATTTGTTAACTATATTTAACTGAGGAGCTGCCAAATTGTTTTCAAAAGTGACCATTTCTTTTTACTTCCCACTAGCAATATAATGGTTCAGATTTCTCGACATCCTTACCAACACTTGTTATTGCCCTTCTTTTTGATAATTAGCATCCCAGTGGGTGTGAGGTGGTATCTCATTGTGATTTTGATTCACATTTCTCTGGTACCTAGCGATGTTGAGCATCTTCTTATATGCTTCTTGGACATGTATATATCTTCCTCGTGAAAATGTCTATTCAGATATTTTACTTATTTTTAATTGAGTTATTTATGTCTTTATTACTAAGTTATAAGTTCTTTATATAGTCTAAAAACACATTTCTTACCAGATTTGACTTGAAAATGTTTACTCTCATTCAGTAGGGGTTTCATTTTACTTTCTTGATAGTGTCCTTTGATGCACAAAAGTTTTTAATTTTTTTTAATTGAGGTATAATTGACATGTAACACTATATTAGTTTTAGATATATAATATAATGATATGATATTTGTATACATTGTGAAATGATCACCAAGATTAAGTCCAGTTAATATCCATCACCATACATAGTTACAAAAATTTTTTTTCTTGTGATGAGAACTTTTAAGATTTATAGTCTTAGCAACTTTCAAATCTGCAGTACAGTATTAACTGGTCACCATGTTGTACATTGTATCCTCATGACTTATTTATTTTATAACTGGAAGTTTATACCTATTGACCCCCTTCATCCATTTTACCTACATTCCACCCCTGCCTCTGACAACCAATCTGCTGTCTGTATCCATGCACTAGGTTTTTTTTGTTTTGTTTTTGCTTTAGTTTTGGATTCTACATATAAATGAGATCATATGATATTTGTCTTTCTCCATCTGACTTATTTCACTTAGCATAGTACCCTCAAGGTCCATACATGTAGTTGTAAATAGCAAGATTTTCTTTATTTTTATGGCTGAATAATATTCAGTTATACATATATACCACATTTTCTTTATCCATTTATCCATTCATGGACACTTAGGTTGTTTCAATTTCTTGGCTTTTATAAATAATACTGTAATGAACATGGGAGTTAGTGTCTTCTTTATACATATAAAGAAATGGAATTATATATACCCTGAAGTGGAATTGCTGGATCTTATGATTGTTCTATTTTTAATTTTTTAAGGGACCTCCATATTGTTTACGTAGAGGCTGCACCAATTTACATTTTCACCATCCGTGCACAAGAACTCTCTTTATATTCTCACCAACACTTGTTATTTCTAGTCTTTTTGATAATAGCTTCTTGAAGGGATATCTCATTGTGGTTTTAAATATCATTTCCCTAAGAATTAATGATGTTTAGCATCTTTTCATATGCTTTTTGGTCATCTGTATGTCTTTTTTGAAAAAATGTCTATTCAGATCCTCTGCCCATTTTTAAATCAGATTGTTTTTGCTATTGAGTCGTATGAGTCCTTTGTACCTTTGGATATTAACCCTTGACAGATATATGACTTGCAAATATTTTCTCCCATTCAACAGATTGCCTTTTTATTTTGTTGATGATTTCCTTTGCTGTATAGAAGCTTTTTAGTTTCATGTAGTCTCACCTGTTTAATTTTTATTTTGTTGCCTTTACTTTTGGCGTCAAATCCAAAACTCGTTGCTAAGACTGATGTTAATGAGCTTACAGCCTATGTTTTCTTTTAGTTTTATGGTTTCAGGTCTTACATTCAAGTCTTTAATTCATTTTGAGTTAATTTTTTTGTGCGGTCTACAGTTGTGGTCCAGTTTCATTCCTTTGCATGTGGCTGTCCAGCTTTTCCAACATGATTTATTAACGAGACTGTTCTTTCCCTATTGTATATTCTTGGCTTTTTTTAATCATAAATTAATTGACCATATATGCGTGGGTTTATTTCTGGGGTCTCTATTCCATTGATGTATGTGTCTCTTTTTATGCTAATATCATACTGTTTTGATTACTATAGCTTTGTAATATAGTTTGAAATCAGGGAGCACAATGCCTTCAACTCTGTTCTCCTTTCTCAAGATTGCTTTGGCTATTAAAGGTCTTTTATGGTTCTATACAAATTTTAGAATTGTTTGTCCTATTTCTGTGAAAAATGCCATTAAGATTGTGATAGGGACTGCATTGACTCTGTATATTGCATTGGGTAGCATGGACATTTTAACAATATACAGATATATACATAACATTCTATCCTAAAGCAACAGAATACAAATTCTTCTCAAGTGTGTGAAAAATTCTTCAGGATAGGTCATATGTTAGGTCACAAAATAAGTATTAAAAATTTAAGAAGATTAAAATCAAGCATCTTTTCCAACCACAGTGGTATTTTAGTGAAATTCCACTTCTAGGTATTTTAGTGAAACTGGTGAATTCACTAATTTGTGGAGAATAAACAACATGCTACTGAACAACCAATGGGTCAAAGAAGAAATAAAGAGAGAAATAAAAAAAATACCCTGAGACAAAAAAAGAATGAAATACAATATACCAAAACTTGTAGGATGTAACAAAAGCCATTCTAAGAGTTCACAGCAATAAATGTTTACATCAAGAAACCAGAAAAATCTTAAACTTGACTCTACCTCAAGGAACTAGAAAAGAGGAACAAACAAAACACAAAGTTAGTGGAAGGAAGGAATTAACTAACATAGCTCAACAGAAATAAATGAAATAGAAACTAAAAAGACAATAGAGATCAAGAAAACCTCGTTATTTAAAAACATAAACAACAACAACAAAATAAACAAATAGACAAACCTTTAGCTAGACTCACCAAGAGAGAGGACTGAAAATCAGAAATAAAAGAGGAGATGTTACAACTGATACCACAGAAATTCAGAGAATCATAAGAGATGACTGAACAATTATACACCAACAAATTTGACAATCTAGAAGAAATGGATAAATTCTTAGAAACCTACAACCTACCAAGACTGAATCATTAAGAAAAAAGCTGAACAGACTGATTGCTAGAAAGAAGATTGAATCAGCAATAAAAAAATCTCCCAAAAAACAAGTGCAGGATTAGACAGCTTCACTGGTGAATTCTACCAAACATTTAAAGAAGAATGAATACCAACCCTTCTCTCAACTCTTTGAAAAAATAGGTGGGAATGCTTCTAAACTCTTTTTATGAGGCCGGCATTACCGATACCAAAACCAGACAAGGATGCCACAAGAAAATAAAATTACAACCCAATAGCTTGATTAATATAAATGCAGAAATCCTCAACACAATATAAGCAAACTGAATTCAACAATACATTAAAAGGATCATATAGCATGATCAAGTGGGATTTATTCCAAAGACGCAAGGATAGTTCATAATCTGCAAATCAATGCTATATATTATGTTAACAGAATGAAAGATAAAAATAATATAATTATATTAATAGATGCAGGAAAAGCATTGGATAGAATTCAACATCCATTTATGATAAAAACTCTCAACAAAATGGGTGTAGAGGGAAAGTACTTTACCATAATAAATGCCATGTACAACAAGCCGACAACTAACATTATATTCAACAGTGAAAAGCTGAAAGCTTTCAGGAACAAGATCAGGACAAGACAAGGATGCCCACTCTCACCACTTTTATCAATATAATATTGGAAGTTCTGGCCAGAACAGTTATGCAAGAAAAAGAAATAGAAGGCATCCAAATTGGGAAGGAAGAAGTAAAGTGTCACTATTTGCTGATGACATTTTTTTTAAGTTTTAAGAAGGTAGATAAATCTCAAGTACTATTACTTTGCATCTGTAAACTGCTTTTAGAAATGCTTAATAATTAATCTAAAGTGACAAATATCTGAGGTTCAAATCTAAGTGTTTTGATATTTAGGCTTTTACCTATACATTTAGTCACACCCCCTCATTTCATCAAATAAATCTTAGGTAATTAGTGAAGAATAATATTTGATTTCGTTTTTCACTTTTAGTGTGAAATGTTTACAAAAGACAGTAAAGGATTCTTATCATATAATGTGTAGACCATGTGCCTGTGAACTTGAAGTCTGCGCAAAATGTGGAAAGAAAGAAGACATTGTTACTCCGTGAGTATTTCTTTTTATGTTTGGGTTTTACTCTTTTAGTAATTGATATGTGAATTTTTTCAAAGGAAACATTCAATAGCTGTAAGAATTTTAATTTACAATATATCACACTAATGTAGACTTTTTCTACTTCACAGGAAAAAGTCAATTGTTTGTTAAATTTTTCTATCATTACAATAAAAGTGAAACTACATTTTTAGAAAATTAAAATATTTATCCATGAGGTTTATATTCATTATTCATTACAAAAGACTTGCTTATTATATAACTACTTTCTTTAATGGCCATCATGTCTTAATTTATTTGAGCTTACTTTATTGATAACAGTATTATAATTATTTGGATCAAGTTAGTCTTTAAGTATCTTTTTCTCTATATGTATTTCATTAGGCTTCTGTTAATCAAGAAATGTAGTGTAAAGTTCTTTTTGATCTACACAGTTAAATAATGAAAATCTGAGAGAGTTTTTCCTTTCATCTTTAGGTTTAATGAAGAAACAAAACAGACAGAAAATACTGAAAATAACCTACGTTCCAACTGCAGAAGAAGCTGCAGAAATAAAGAAAAAAGTGATGAAGATTTAGAATTTGATATTGATTTAGATGACTCAGAAGATGACAATCATATAGATTAACTTAATTATATTAAAAGTCAGTTTGAAAACATGAAATTCTGAACAACTTTTGACTTTTACAAAGTCGTACCTTCCCTCAAAAAATACTATGAAATCCTAATGAGGAAATTGAAAAAACTTACAGAAAATGACAACACTTATACATGGACAATATAAATTGTGTATGATTTTTGAATAATTATAAAACTTTCAGAGTTTTCTTATAATAAATATTTAAGTAGCATATGCTGGAATATCTGCCAAAATGAGTACTGAGCTTTATCGCAGTTCATGGGAATTATTTAGAAGAATATACTATCTAATATCAAAGTTGACAAGATCTAGAATTGACGGTTCTGTAAGAACTATCTCCATGGAAAAATCAGATGACATTATTATATTACTAGCTTCAAAAATTGATTCTCAGTATATACCTTTTGATAAATTGATCGCAAGTAAATGGCCCACATAACAAAAGCCCCTTTATGTTTGATTATTATAAAGCACAAAGTTTATTTTTTAAATGATTTTTTCTTTGAAAGTATTTTTATGTACCTCATCACATTTCCTTTACCTGTTTTCTTTTGTAAAATATACATAGGAAAAAATGTGTAAAATACATATGTATAGTTTAACAAATAATTATAAAGAAAAATCATACATCTATCACCCAGATGAAGAAACTGCTCCTAAACAGTATAAATTGGCTCTGTCTGATTTTTTTAATTCTTTGTTTTTATTTTGAAAAATCTCAAGTCTACAGAAAAACAATAAAATAATACAATAAACTTTTGTATACTCACATAGATTCATATTTGTCAACTTTTTGCTACAGTTTTCTTTGTATCTGAATAGACAGACAAGGATATTATTTGCTGAACCATTTGAAAATAAGTGGCAGGCATTGGTTTTGAACTTTTTATGAATAGACATATTATGTATGCATGTTATTTTGTATCTTTTTATTTTAGTATGGAATTCGTGAGATTGATTCATGTTGCAAGAGCTCTGATTTGTTCATTTTACATTACTTTGTTTTATTCCATTGTATTTACATATCATAATTTACTTATACTCTTTAATATTAAGAGGCATTTGAGTTATCTCACATTTTTCCTATTAAAAACAATACTACCGTGAGCAGTATTATATGCGTTTTTTGGTACACATATCTCGTTTCTTGGTACACATTTTTGTGTATATGTATGTAGTCGTGGTAGATGGCATCAAATGTGTGTCTTCAGTAATACTAAATGCTGCCAAGCTGTCTTTCCAGAAGGACTGTTATTTCCTTTCCCCATGGCAATGTATTAGAGTTCCAGTGCTCTGCATCCTTTCCAATACTTGGTATCAGACATTTAAATTTCTGCCAATTAGATATGTGTGCAACGTATGTCTTTGCTTTGTTAATTTGTATTTCCCTGATTACTAATAAGCTTGAGCTCTTTTTAATGTTTATTGACCATTTGGTTTTTGGATAATAGATGATAGTAAGGAACTGTTTTGGTGAAGTGTAGTGATATTTAAGAAATGTATACTGAACTACGGCCATGCCACCCTGAACACGCCCGATCTTGTCTGATCTTGGAAGCTAAGCAGAGTTGGGCCTGGTTAGTACTTGGATGGGAGACCACCTAGGAAGACCAGGTGCTGTAGGCTTAGAAAAAGAAAATGTATACTGAAATATTTAAGTGTGTAATGTCAGTTTACTTTAAAATATTTCAACATAAGAAAATAAAAATGTAGATAACATTACAATGGAATAAATATGTTACCTAGGAATAAATTTTTAAAATGAAGAATTCTGTTGACAAAAATATAAAATCTTATAAAGACATTAAAGATAATGGAGACATAAATGGAGAAAGATAAAAGTAAGTGGAGATACCGTGTTCATTATGTGGACGTCTCAAGAGTCTAAATTTATAGTCTTAGAGAAAGTTTCTTTCCCAATTTATGTGGCTTGCCTTTGAATATAAATTTATTTCCTGGACTACAACATAACTTTTGTGGTTAAAGAGACAACCAAATTATTATTAGACCTAGCATAAGTTCTTTCCATCTGAATGAATTATAATTTCTCAGATTACTTTACCAGGAGAGAAATTTAACAAAGAGCATCACCTAGTGACATGTATTAAAATCTGCATTTCATTGTTTAGTACTAAGAAAGGTGGTTTTGTTTTCTTTTAAATAGACTTAAATATAGTTGTTATATTTTCTTTTATTTCTTTAGGAATTATCCTTTTTAATCTAAAATTTTTTTTTTATTGGAACTCAGCATGGTTCTGAATTCTGGTTCAGTTAGTGATTAGCTGTATGACTTAGTACACATTGGTTCATTTTTCTGTACCTTGGTTTCCATGTTGTTGATAGAATTAAATACATTAATACGTAAAATTAATGTATTTAATGCTTAGAACCTATAAAAGCACTATATAATTGATATTATTATTGCTACTATGTGATTTTGTACATGTATATAAATTCATTAGTAATGAAGACATTAATTTGGTTGTTTGCCTAGATTCTGTAAAAGAAATATATCTATATTTCCCCCCATGTATATGGAATGCAGAATATGTATATATGGAATCCTGTTACTTGCAGATCCATGCTATCTGGTTCCAGAGGGGTGATGGTGGTAGTGGTAGTGTTTTGTATTACATTGGTACTATTGCCCTATAGTACCAATGTATTACATGTCAAAAGCATTTTTAAAAATAAATAGAGAAAACTATTTTATGGAAGACATGAAATGAACAGGTTATTTGGTGACTAAAAAGACTTGGAATGATAATGGAAATAATATAAGTAACATTCATTTCTTCAATAAATCATGGAGCACCTATGTGTGCAAAGCACTGTTCAAGATACTTGGGGTATAACAATCAGTAAAACAAAGATACCTATCCTTTCTGAGATAAACTTTCAGTGGATGGAGACAGACAATAAGCAATAAACATAAGTAAATTAGAAGGCAAAAAGTGCTATGGGAAAATAAGGCAGGACGATTGGAGGTCTAAAGGCATGGATGGGGTGAGAAGTGGGCTATAATTTTTAAATAAGATGTCTAGGGAGACATGGGGAAGAATGTTTCAGGCAGAAGAAACAGCCAATAAAGCAAGTTGTGCCAGCTGTGTTCAAGGAACAGCAAGGAAGGGAGTGATTAAGTTACAGAGTCCTAAGAAATAAAGATCAGGGAAGGTAATGGAAGGCAAGATCACGTTAAACCTGCGTTTAAGATGTTTTTTATCTTTGGTTTTCATGTATGTAACTACGATTTCAAAGGTGTGAATTTCTTATTTATGCTATTTAGGGTTTTCTGAGTTCCTCCAATCTTGGTCAATGTCCTTAAACAGATTTGGAAAATAGTGGGCCATTATTTTTTCTAATATTGCTTTTGCTTATTCTCGCCTCTCCTTGGAGCACACTCCAATTACATTTACTGTTAAACCTTTTTGACTATGTCCCATGTCTTTCTCGTGCTCTGCTTTCTTTTTTTCATTCTTTTTTCCATTCTGCGCTTCAGTTTGTATGTTTTCTATTGAACTCTCTTTGCATTTATTAATTCTGTCTTCTAGATAAATAGGATTAGTGTGTTCAGTCTGCTTTTAAACCCATCTAATAAATTTTTAACTTCAGATACTGAATTTAACAGTATCAATGTTGATCAAATGTCAAGTTGATTCTTTTTTATAGATTTTAATTTTATTAAAATACTGCAAATTATATATCTTGTGCATCTTTGTTTTTAAATATTAATCATAGGTATTTTGAACTCCTTTTCACTTTTGTTTGCTTTTATTATTTTATCTTGATTATTAATCCCTTTCCCCTGCTTTGCATGTCTAATAATTTTTATTATATGCTAGAAATTGTGAATGATAGATTACAGAGGCTTCCCGTAAAAATAAATTACTGTGGATCGCTTTGATCCTGTCAAAACTTGGGTTTAAGCTTTGTTAGGGGTGAACTATTTTTTTCACACTTATTTCTAAATTTCCTTATTTCCATCTCTTACTCCTCGATTACTTTCTTTATTCCTAGGCATGTATTTTCTGGGGTCTTAATTCCAAGGCTGTTCACCTTGGTATCTCCACTCTGTGTAAGCCCAAACTCCAGCACTGTGTGACCTCTGTTAAGTCTCTGCCTAGCTCACAGCCTCTTGGCAGCTGTTTTCTTCTGGGACTCTTAGAGTTGTGCCTTGTGTGTATTCAGCTTAAGAGGCTGAAGAGTGACTAGAGAAGTAGAAGGAGAATCCAGGAAAGGGTGTCCTGGAAGGCAAGGTTTACATGTATTGAGTGCTTACTGTATCCTGGCACTGTGCTAAACTAACTCCTTTACCTGATAAGCTCATTGAATGTTCATGTAGTGATAACTATCATTTTCCACATTTATATGTGAGAAATTGGGTTAAATAATTTGGCATACAGTCAAAAAGTGTTGGGCTTATAGGTTTTGAATTTAGATATCAATCTCAGAACCTATTTTGCATATTAGGGTTAGTATGCATAAGAATAATATGTGAGTTGCTGATTGGATAACTCCACTATTTTCCATACCACTATTCCAGGACTCTGATGACAGTCCCACTGTCATGCTTTCATTTCCATTATTTTAGACAATTTAGAGCTTTTTTTCTTTTTTTTTTTTCTTTCTGAAGAGCCAGTGGGTTCTGGACATCATTAGAGACTGCTTAGGTCTTTAGCTACTGCTGATACAACTGAATTCACATCACTTTGTTTATTCTCCCCATGACTGCTGATTTTCACATATGAATTATAACACCTGTAATTTTTTTTTTAATTAGGTGATATCACTTTATTGTGAGACCTACTTGTCATAAGATAATAAATAATAAACCTACGATTCAAACCAAGTCTGTACGGCCCCAAAGCCTATATTATTTCAACCAGATTTATGCAAAATTACAAGCGTTTCACATTCCTAGATGTTTTGTAAGTGAAATTTGTAACATTCTTAACACCCTTATTCCTTTCGTATGTCCTCTTTTCTAGGTCTTTTCCTTCCCTTGTAACATCATCCTGTATTGAATGATTGCGCTGTTCAAAAGCTACATTTTTAAAAAATAAAAAGTTCGTAGATATCCTCCATATAACTTGCGGCATAGAATTTTTGTCACTCATTCAGATTTGTTAATAATATTGAAGGTTGTAAGACCCGTTTTCCACGTTGTTTCTCTAGCAATCCTTATAGAGTCGGGAGTATGTTGGGATTATTTACTCAGCTCTATACTAATGGGTCCCACAATTTTGTCAATATTATACATAATGGAAAAAATTTAAATCTCATATAAGACTTTTTAAGAAATTAAAGCACCAAGCTATCAAAAATATAACTACATTACATGAGAGGTTGCATCTTTTATTTCTATACAATCTTAAAAAAATTTTTTATAATCTTAAAAATGTTTTCTTTCAAAGAAAATTTGCATTATCATAAGACATATAGTTGGTGCTTTGTATTATCATAGAAGGTTTTAAAAAATATATCGGATATAAAAATACAAACTACTAAAGTGTTCAGAAGTTGACTAAGTGATAAAATATTTCATCAAAATTTAATTTAGAAGTTACTGAAACCTCCTGATACATTATTTGAAGTATATAAATTTTAATGTTAAATATTTAAATGTACATTATTAATTTTGTCATTTTTAAAGCAAATCAATTGGGTTTGCATTCAACATTAAGTCATAATTAACATTTTAAAAATTATACATTGTAGATGAATCTCATAGATATGATGAGCAAAAGAATCCATACACAAGAGAATATGTGATCTCATTTACATATCTTCAAAAATAATCAAAGCTAATTTATGGTGATACACGTCAGAATAAGGGTTGCTTTTGGAAGTATGGTATTGACTAGGAAGGGGTATGAGTGAACCTCCTGGAGTCCTTCAGTCACCCATATCTTGATCCAGGTGATGGTTACACAGTGTATAGAAATATAAGATTTAACAGGATTTGTTTATTGTATGTAAATTTTACCTGCATTTGTAAGTAATTATAACAATTAAAAAAATTAATTGTGTACTGTTACCAAATCGTGCCTTGAAATAAAGCAATGTAAATCTTGACTTCAGGTAGAGTAGGAGGTAGAGGGACTCTAGGAGTTAAGGAGGCAGATCTGTTCGAATCCTCACCCTGCCTCTTCGTCATGTGACCCTGGGCCAATTTCTTTACCTATGTGAAGTTACCTTGTGTATACTTTACCTATTTGTAAAATGAGGACAGTGATTTCTATAGTATAAGGTCGCTATATTAAGTATAGTATCTATAAAGCTCCTGGCCTGTAATAGGTGTTCCATTTATGATATTTATAAATATTACCTTATAATTTGAGGTTTAGACATTTTCTTTCAAATTAAGAGGCTCTGTGAAGGTGAGAAGTAGGTCAACTGGATATTCTTGGGTGAGTGAAAAAGAAAGAATCCTAATACAGAAATTGTATTACATTAAAAGAGAAACAAACCCCTCCAGTGAAAACATGTACATAAATAATGTCAGACTTGCTGTTGGCTATTTTTAGTACCCAGGAAGGAAAGGCTTGTTCAGTAACAGTATTCACAAATGTGTGAGTGCAATAGCAAGCTTTAGAAAAATTTTTTTGTACAATAATGATTTTTCAAATTACCCTTCATCTTTGTTAAAACTAAGCAATACTGTATTGCTAACTGTAATTAATATCATACACAGAGAAACTTTCTGAGAAACTAGTAAATCAAATGATCAAAAATTTTATATTTTAAAATTACATAATTAAAATAGTGAATTAGAAAAACATTCCATTACACTGAGGTTTTATTTGTTATACATTTGCATATTTACAAATAAAACTTTTTGTGTAATTGAGTATGACCTTCTCTATTCTACTTTTTATTTTTACTTATTTAATCTAGTCGTGAATTTATTTGTGGAATATATTTTCTTTAACCTGTAAAAGAATTTTCTTTTATATTATGAAGAAAATTTATGGCAACATGGGGAACAGTGATCTGAATGACCAATATAGGAAATGAATTGGCTCTGGGAAAATTGCCAGGACCAGCTGAGGTTAGGAAAGATGGTCCCCTCCAGGACAAAACTGACGTCCCTTAGCAGAGGATATTACAGCATGTCCGCAAAGTCAGGAAACATAAGACAAACTGAATTTTAAACTATTTACACTTTCAAATAGTACATACAGTATGTTTTCTGGTGAAGTACTATAAATTTATAGCAATAGGTCAAGTTGTTATTCTGGAAAAACAATACACTAAGAGGATCCAGAACATCTGGAAACAAGGAAAATAGTATATTTATCATACTTCACCTGAAAGCATACTGAACATGCTATTTGGAAGTGCAACTAAACAGTTTCACACTGTTTTACAATGTTTCTCATGTGTGTCTTGCTTTCGCAAAGTGTGTGGCTGCCAGCTGAACAAGACAGGTATAGTACGAGCGGCTGCCAGTGGACAGTGACATAAACAAGACTTACTGAAAGTGTTTCTTATAAATATTTTGGAAACGATTTTGGAATTCATTTCCTGGCAATAGATATAGTGCATTTCAGATCCTATTACGTGATTGATTTATATGAAGGAAGTCCTCAGTTGGTAGTTCTGGAAATACTTAATGATGCTATGCCAGTGTTTGTAAAGTTGAGAGGATATCCTACAGAAAATGAAAACTCCAGAGGAAGGAAGCCACATGGGAGCATGTTGTCTCTGCATGGTCATGATCATTTGTTATAAAGTTTGCACTGTAGAATCGTGGTGACCCAACCAGTTATAACTGAAATGGGTCCTAGGAGATAGATTGGAGACAAAACAGGAATCCCAAAACAGCTCCATTATATATTTGGACGAACATCCAACCAGTCAACCTTTCTGTATTTTTCCAGTCATACAACTTCCTCCTTTTCTATGATCCACTTGTGAAGTACATTTTGCCCACACATGGGACATGCCTATAGTCCAAAAGTCAATCGTGTTTTTCCCAGCTGTAAACTGACTGCAGAGATAACTAAAAAGACCATGGAATTAAACTTAAAGTAGTAATTTTGTGGTTTTTGTTCAAAGTTGCATTAGGAGGCAAAAAGATTTTGAAGCAGTTCCAACTCAGGGACTGCCAATCCCACCAGATTGTGAGAAGCCCATGAACCCACATGTGCACATAGCATTGTCAGCAGATTAAATAAGTAATATGTCTTTCATATTTATCATTTTTATATGTAGTAGATGTGATTAAATACAAATTCAATTAAAATTGAGTACACAGTATTCTTGAAATTACATATTTACTCAATTTAAACTAAAATTTCAATTCAAATATGTGGGATTGTCATGGTTTTGATGTTTAAAAGGGATTCTTGGTCTAGGAATGTTTGGGAACCACTGATAAAAGTATCAACCTTTACTATGCCGTAAATTCTGTAAAATTCTATAAAAGCTGTTTGTATAATGTAGCAATGATTCTGTTTTCATGCTTTTTAAATACTTTATTGAAGTATAGTTTATATATCATAAAACAGACCCATTTTAAATCTGAGATTTTATGATTTGGTAAATTGCAATTATCACCACAATTTAGTTTTAGTACATTCCCATCACCTCAAAAGATCTGTCATGCACAGTTTTAGTCACTCTCCATTCCCACCTCCAGCCCCAGCCAACTAATAATTCTTTGTCTATAAAATTGCTTTTTATGAATCTTTTATGTTAATAAAATCATAAAATATATCGTTGTTAAGTCTGGCTTCTTTCACCTAATGTAACATTTTTGAGATACATCCAGGTTGCGACATGTATTAGGAGTTCATTAATTATTCTCTTTCTATTTTCTTTTTTCTTTTTATTGCTGAATAGTATTCCATTGTATGGACACTCTAATTTTGTTTACCCACTGAAATTTTACTTTACATCTATTAAGAATAATGCTGTTGTGAACATTTACACATACAGTCTTTGTGTAGACATGTTTTCATTTTCTTATCTTAGGTATATATACCTACGAATGAGATTGCTAGATCATATGGTAAAATTATGTTTAATTTTTAAGAAACTACCACACTGTTTTCCAAAGTGGCTGCACCATTTTATAATTCTACCGTCACTGTGTAAGGGTTTCATGTTGAGGGGGTTCCACACCCTCACCAACACTTGTAATTGTCATTCCATTTTGATTATTATCATTCCAGCAGGTGTCAAACCTCACTGTGGTTTTAATTTATATATTTTTAATGACTAGTGATGTTGACTCAGCATCTTTTCATGTGCATATCAGCCAATGATATAACTTCTTTGGTGAACTGTCTATTCAGATAGTTTGCCTACTTTTAAACTTGGGTTGTTTTCTTATTGCTGAGTTGTAAGAATTCCTTCTATATATTCTACATACAAATTCTTTATCAAGCTATAACTTGTAAATATTTTCTGCCAGTCTGGCTTGTTTTATTTTATATATATTATATGATATGATAAATAGATCTCAATTTAAAAAAGATTACCCTCCACATTAAGAAATTAACAATGTGGAGATATAATAATCCCTTTGGTAGTTATGGAGGCATGGAGTCCTGAAGCCAGACAAACTATCCACTGCCACTCCCAGCTATGTGCTACGTCGCTTATGAAAGTTAGAGTAACAATGGTCTGTGCAGTTTTGTTTGAATAGATTTTTGGAATTGGAAGACACATAGAAAGCATTTAATCTAGCACATTGCTTCAATAGATAAGTTAGTATGAAATTTTGTGAGGAATTTTTGTTTTCTTCCACGGTGGGTATTCTGTGGATATGTCCATTGTGACTGGGGAGAGGAGGAGAGCAGAGTCCCTTGAGAATGTAAAGAAATGGCTTTCGTTACCTTTCAGTCAAAGTGGGATCCCAGTGTATATGTATGTGTCTCTGTGTGTGTGTAAATAAATAAACATTGTTGGGGGTGGGGGAGATGTTCAATTAGGGACTTAATGAAGGCAACAAAAGAATAACTATAGGTACCTGCAATAATGAAAACAGTATTTACAGCAAATGATAAAAGCCATAAAGTGGATTCTCTATCAGCCTCTGGTTCTTTCTAAGAAAATGGTTATATAACACTGCAAGCATAATTTTGTTTCATTCTAGATACTCTTTTTTTTGATGTTTTTTGTTTGTTTGTTTGTTTGTTTGTTTTTCCCCAAGTTCTCTTGTTCACCTCACAACTGGCTGCTTTTTGCTCGGCATCAGAGCATCTCGAAGTCTTTGCTATGTCCTTATTTAAAAATGAATCTGTATCAGTTATTTTCTATAGAAAACATTTTTTATATTATATGCAAGTGTCCTGCATTCGCTAGCCAATGCAGTTTCTTTTGTCTTCTCTCTTCTCTCTTCCCATTAGGTAGAGTGAGGCAGTTCCTGCTTGAATCTTCAGCTGAAATTATTTTCTCTACTGCCTAAAAATGTGGATACTTTTCATAGTATCACTGTATAATGCCATTAAACTGTTGCCCTGCCCCCCCCCCCCACCGCCCCGCCAAACCACAACAGCCAGCAACTGAGATTAATGATTACTCAATAAATATCTGATGTGATATTGGGCAGTAGTCCCCAGACTTGTGTTACATTCAAATCATTTGTTATGTATATTTAAAATATAGATCCTCTGGCCCCACAGGCAAAGCTCTTCTGCCATGTAAATACCAGCCACTAAGTCAGGTCAAAATGGCTCAGCAGGCCAAGGTCCATGTTGTCAATGCACCATTATGTCATTATTGTGTGCTTAGCATAGCCGGGAAGATGGGCTCATAGACACTACAGACGCTTAGGCACAGAGCTCTACAAACCTTGGGTGTGGGCCATAACTGGCAGAGACAAGCTGGCCAGATTTGGAAAAATTCTATTGTAAGGGGAAAATATGGGTGAGATTTAGAAGTCATAAGGAGAGTGAGAGAGGTAGATAAGGGTAAAGGGGGTCAAATATTTGGTGACAAAGATTTGACTTTGGGTGGTGAACACACAACGCACAATTGAATTGTACACTTGAAACCTATGTAATTTTATTAATCAATGTTACCACCATAAAAAATAAAAAAGTCTTAGAGAAATATAAAAAAACAGACTAAATATTGTGCTATGAGAGAGATGTGGGGAGAAAGGGTTAGCCAGGGGTCTCCTGATGGTGACTTGTGACCATGTGGCCCATTCGGGTAAAAGCAGCTTAGTCTTTGGGAGGTAACTGAAGGAGAGGAGGACTAAGAGGTGTGCTTAAGGACAGATGCACCCTATCCTGAGCAGGGGTCAGAGTTCAAGCTGCGGAAAGAAATCTCAAAGTCTCCCTTTCTCATCCCCCTTGTCCTCCTTCTCAAATCCTGGTTCTAGTGTATGTGATCTTCTCACTTCTTTAGGATGGTCGAGATTTTGCAGATAGGTTTATAGAACACAGTTATCCTCACTCACTTCTTAAGCTTCTTATTTTGTTTGTTTTTCGGTGGTGGGAACTGGTCTCTTTTAACATAGCTTCTGATGACATAATTTCAGAGATATCCCAATTTTGTTTCTATCAGGTGAGAGGGAAAGTAATTTTGAGGATCCATTTTAATTATAACTTTGTCACTAACTGGCTCCATGACTCCAGCAATCACTTCAGACTGCCTGACCAGCAGGTTCTCCTGGTTTAAAATGACGGAGTTGGTCTAGATGAATGGTTCTCATCATGTGGTCCCCAGACTGTCAGCATCAGCATTACCTGGGAACTTGTTAGAAATGCAAATTCTTGGGTCCCACCCCAGACCTACTTGAAACCCACTTTGAGATGGGACTGAGCAATCTGTGTTTGAACAAGCGCTTCGGGGGTCTGATATTTGGCAAAAATTTGAGAACCACTTGTCTAGATTTCTTAAGCTTGGCTGCATGTTAAAATCACCTAGGCAGCTTTTATAACCTACCAATCCTGGGCTCTACCTGCCAAAGATTCTGATTTAAATGATTTCCGGTGGGGCCCGGACACTGTTATGTGGTTCTAATGGACATCTAGATACTAACTGAGATCCATTACAGCTAAAAGTCACCGTTTCCAAATGTAAGTGCTCGCATCCAGACCTGCTAGCTTCTTACACCACTAGGTGTCGCTGTAATAGAGAAAGAAAGGCATTTTCAAAACTGCCCCTGGATGTGCACAGAGGAGGAAATTTCGTAACGTAAAGTTATTTCGTAACTTCTGGGAAAAGGTTATTCTGTGATTTATATCTGAGTACAACTTGTTAAATATTCATTTGCAGTTTGTTTAGTTTTATTCAAAGGAATTAAATGTCTCTCAGTGATAAGATGAATAAATAGTGGTATACACATACAATAGAATATTCCTCAGCAATAAAAATAAAGTGACACTGCTGAATCTTACAATTTAATGATGAACAACAACAACAACAACAAAAGATGCCAATAAAAAAACAAATTGGACACAAAACAGAAATACTGTATGATTTTGTTTAAATGAAAATCAAAAACTGACAAAATTAATTTATGTTGGAAGAGGTCAGAATAGTGGTTACCTTTGGGGGTAGAGTGGTAATAACTAAAAGTGAACACAAGGGAACTTTTTAGAGTGCTGGAAAATGTTCTTCTTAATCTGTGATAGTTATGTACATATTCACATATATAATATATGTATATATAGAGAGAGCTGTACTCTCTTATTTGTGCACTTTATATATGCTATTTTTCAATAGTAAAAACTTGAAAAAATTGAAACGTAATCCTAAAGAGAAGTAATTGGCACACCAGCCCACTATCACTCAGTAGACTTATTTGTGCCATCTGTGGCCACCAAAGATGAACATAACACTTTGATTTTATGTTGATATTAAGTTAAAATGTATATATCAATCTATATGGCCCCAAGCTGAGAAGGCAATGGCATGGTCTGCATATACATAAAGCCCTCATTTGTTTTGAATGTTTGTGTGTGTCCAGGGCACACATTCTGCAATTCTGCAGCATACACTTGAGTGATTGAATCTCTTTTAGCAACTCTCTGCTATCTCTCCCTTACTCCTCAAATCTTGTAATAGAATCTCGGATATAAAACTGCCAGTTCTTTATTATCTGCAGAAAAAGACCTCACCTCCTCTCTTGTCAGTGATAGGAGGTCAAATGCATCCTAACAAATCAAGATGAGATACAAATCAGTCTGCAGCAGAGAGAAACAAATCCTTACAAATTGTACTTAGCCATTAACTGTCAAAACAAGGCATATTGGAAGGCCATTCAGGGAAGAAAAATATGTTGGGGAAATGAAAACCAGAGTCACTTATCAGAATGCACAAAAACCCATTGAAAAGAGAGACTTATCATAATGTAGACGGGAAATTACCATCCATTACTCAACTATCACTTTAAAACCACATGCTGGGTGATCTGATTTCATCTTAAGCCCTGATAATCAAAAGCAGGGGCTGGACTGGCTGACACCTACCTATGAAATCACTCAAGGAGAGCTGAAATCTTTGTTTGGCTGGGACTGTATTAAATGCTGTCAGAATTGTACCCGATTTGGTCATTTTGAACTGCTGTGCTCTGTTTCATTACATTCCACTCACTTTGATGCCCTTCAATTAGAATTGGGTAGAATACTTAGGGCAGATTTTTTTCCTTCAGATTATTATTATTTATTTTTTATCATGCTTTGTATGATACGTGGTCAATGGACATGTAATGACGTAGTTCTGAACATTGAAGTACTTCCATACACTCAAGCAAAACTATTTCAGGTACTCTATAAAGGATCTGTGGAAGGGTAAGACAGTCTCTGCCCCAAGGGGTTTATAATCTACTTGAGAGGACTGAACATTAACACAGAGAAGTTAATTTTTAAAAACCACAGAATATCTCCCACTTGTCCCTCTATATTCACTCTCCATCCTGTTACACTCTGCTCTGTGACCTGGGAGGCTGAACTGACAGGTTAGATTTATGGATGTCCTTGCCCTTTGGCTTCCAATTGGATTCATTCGATGGGAATCCCTGAAAGAAGATTCCCCTGGCTCTCTTCCCGTGAGGTCACCATTGGCAGGCTGGGTGAAAGCAGAAAGATGATCTGATGGCTCTCTACTTACAGCCATCAATTCTGGAAGGACATTCTCATTGCTCCTTTCGGTCGAGGGGTGGTTATGGTGACATACTGTTCCTAGCCACAGGATACTGTACCATGCTGTGTGGATTCCATATACTATACTCACATCCTTATAAAGAGTCCCTTTTTAAAAACTCTTTAAACTGGTCAATTTTAGTGTGTCATCTGTTTCTTTTGCCCAAAGAATAGACACTCAGAATAGGAGTCTGGATTTGGGTTACCCATCCATTTGAAGAACATAGAGATAACTTTGTTTGCCAATGGGAAATAGGACATAATAATCCATGGTATATGGCAGCATTATGATTATTTAGATTATCACTATGTGGGCATTAGACAGAGTACAGGAAGAGGGAAAGGCATTGGGAGAGCAAGTAGCTGTGGCATTCAGTCATTATGGTGTTAGTAATGATTATATAGATCATGGTGCCACCTGGTTTCTTTTGACAGTCCAGAACATGTACGAAGGATAAAAGAGAGATAGAAGTGTGAGTGTCCAACTGTAACTGGATAATCAGAAAGCCTGCATGGCAGCTTTTGAAGGATGAGAGCATCTCTTGTAGTCACAGAGCAGATGACCTTGTGGTTACTATTATAGAAAGGGTCAGGAAAAAACTCTGGAACTACACAACTCCTCTTTCAAAATAGGAAGCCAGAAGCAGCTCCCCATCCCTAGGGGAATTGCTGAGGTTGTCACCATCAAGCACTTGGAAAGGCAGTGGTGTGATTCTATCACATCCCCACTCGACTTGCTTGTTTGTCTAGTGTAGAAGTCAGGTTATGAAGATGATTATGTATCATTGCCGACTTAAACAGATGGTAATGCCAATCATAACCATGGCCTTGATGCAGTATCATTACTGGAATAAATCAATACAGCCCTATGTTTCTGTTTACACTTATTGACCTGGCAAATGGTTTTATTTTTCATTCATATTAATGAAAATTTTAAGTATTTTGAAGCAGTTCGTCTTTTCAAGGCAGGGCAACAATATGCTTTTACTGATTTGCCGTTAGGCCATGTGAACTCTCTGCTGTCTGTTATAAACCAATCCAAAGGGACTTCAATCACCTTGATAGTCTGCTTAGTGTCAGTTTAATCCACTACAAAGAATCCTAGTAAGTCACATTCAGGCCAGATGGTGGGAGATAAAGTCCGTGAAAGTGACGAGGACCTGCCACATGTGTGATGTTTTGAGGCATGCAAAAGTTAGAGGCATGTCTCTCTAAAATGAAAGGCTAGTTGCTGCACCCTTCGTTGACCACCACAAAGAGAGGCACGATGTATGTTGGATCTCTTTGGATTTTGAATACCACATTTGAGCATGCTGTTCCTACCTAGTAGCTGTAAAGCTGGCAATTTTGAGTGAGATCCAGATCAAGAAAGCATTCAGAAGCAGGTGCAGGCTGTGGCGCATGCTGTTCTGCCACTGGAGCCTTACACTCCAGCAGACCCAGTGATAACTAAGATATCTGTGACTGGCAGAATATCTCATGGAACCTCTGGCAAACTCCAGTAGGAGACTCATGACCTGCTAGTAACTATTACCATTTGAGAGCAACTCTGGCTTGCTCCTGTGGCCTGGTAGAGTCTGAAAGCCTTACCATGGGCCATCATCTATCTGTGTGACCCAAACTACCCAACACGAATAGGTGTCTCCACTGAACCATAAAACTATATATGTGCAACAGCATCCCATTATCAGTGGAAATGGGATATGTACAGTCAGTCCCATGCAGATCCAAGAGTCAAGTGAACTGCCAAGCAGTTAACTCAGCCTCCTACATTGGTGAGCCCCTCTCACTTCATGTGCATGTCTTCATGGGAAGGTTTCTATGACCACTTGATGGAGGAGTCTGGGCCTGGTTTACTGAGGAATCTTCTAATATTTTGACATCTGTAGTACAGCTTTATTCAGGGGTGGCCCAGAAAGACTGTGGCGAAGGGAAATCCTCCCATTTGTCAGAACTATAGACAGTACATCTGGTTGTTCACTTTTTGTGAAAGAGATGGTTTAGATCTCATCTTATTCATAAATAGTAGCAAACAGATTTTTCAGTGTGTTAGGGACTTGGGAAAAATGATATAGGAAAACTAGTGTAATGGAGGCTTGGAAGAAGTATGTGAAGAGATGTTTCAGAACAGAGTATATACTTCAAAGGATGCTCTTAGCAGGCGAGTGGACAAGATAACCTGTGCTGTGGATGCCAGTTGATCTCTTTCTCCAGCTACAATGAGCCTATGTACAGAGTGACCATATGAGCAGCAGAGAAAGAGCTATGCATAAGCTCAACAATACAGACTTCCCTCATTTGGCTGTAATCACTGCCAAGTGCCCCACCTGCCCACAGCAAAGGCTGTCCCTGAGCCTCCGATATGACATTCTTCCCAGGGCACCTAGCCAGCTATCCAGTGGCACAATGGTTACATTGGTCTCCTTTTATTATGGAGGCATCACAAGATCGGACACATATTCTGGGTACTGATTTGCCTTCTTGTTTCGAAAGCTCCCATCAGAACCACTCTCTCTGGACTTAGAGAATGCCCGATTCATAGCCATTGAATCCTACACAACATTGCCTCTGATCAAGGGACATCTGTGGCAAAGGAAGTACAGAACTGGGCTTGCATTCATAGAATGCACTGATCTATTCCTGTGCCCCATTGCGTAGAATAATATGGCTTGATAAAATGGTAGGATGGACTGCTGAAGATTCAGTTAAAGGAGACAGCTTTACAAGTTTAGGTTGCCATCTTACAGGATGCGATAAACACTTTTAAATCAGCACTCAACATATGGGCCCTTTCCCCTAGAGCCAGAAGGCAGGTGGAGCTGGGAGGACCTCTCTCTCTGCTACACCTAATAGCCACTTCAAGACTTTTTGCCTCTTTTTTCCACAATCTTGTTCAGTGGATATGAAGGTGTCAGGTCCCATTGGAGAAGTTCTTCCTCCAGGAAACATGGTGATGGTTCCAGCTCTGGCCATTTGAGGCTTCTCATGTCACTGAGCAAGCGTGTAGACAAGAGAGCCTTTCCACTGGCTAGCATGATTGATCCAGATACCAGGGGAATTTGGGTTGCTTCGACACAAAAGGGAAAAAGAGGACTAGGTCCGGAATGCAGAGGACTCACAGGGGCACCTCTTAGTTCTCACATACCTAATAATCCTGACCAATACAAAATGTGGCCTTCCAATAAGACAAGACCATTAAGGACGCAGACCCTCCTGGAATAAATGTTTGAGTCACTCCACAAGATAAAGAACCACACTCAGCTGAAGTTCTGACCGAAAACATCAAATGGGTGGTAGAAGAAGGCAACTGTGGTTACTAACAGAAGCAGGGATTACAACAGCACAATTTGCTCTTAATTTGTTTCTTTCTCCCCCCCCAATATGAAGACCACTGATGGTGGTTAACGTCTTCGGTTTGAGGTGGGAGGAATAATGAATTGACATCACTAGGCAATGATACAAAAGCTGATGAGCCTCTGCCTATCTCATGTGTTGAGAACATGCATTTTTCATTTGGTTGCAGGAGAAGAGTACATGCTTAAGGGGAAAAGGACAGACTGCAAAATATTTTTCCGTTGGCACTTCAGATCCACTCTGCACCCTTCTCCACCCAGCTCTCCTGCCCCGGGAGACTAACATTTATGGACCACCATCAAACTGCCTCTCATGCCTTCTAGTTTTTTATAGATAAATTTGGCCTTTGGGAGACATCTACATGGAGTTGGAGGGCAGAAGGGAAGAGATGTCAGAGGATTTATCCCCATGCCTCTCCCCATTAAAGGTCGCTTGAGGCTGGCAGTGTCCCTCAACTGAAGACCCTCTCTACAATTTTCTAAATCTCTGGGTTCCACTAACTTTAGGCCTGGGCCTGCTAGTGGTGCCCCACTGTCCCTAGCCCTGGGATATTGTACTGTCTCTTATGCTTGCCCTGCACCCTGCCCTATCCTTATAAACCATATATTTATTAATGTTCATCTGTTTTTCAGGTTCTGTATGGGCACCTTATATGGACATTTGTGTAAAACGAGAAAAAATAATTAAAAGTAAAAACAAAGAAGAAATTAAATAAGCTTAGCCTTCTTTCTGCATCAACAAGACTAGAGCTTAGAGGGAATCATGGCTCAGGGGGTTCAGTACTTAGCTTTGAAAGTCCAAAAGTTGAGGCTTAGGACTTAGAAGTCTCAGGCTTAGAAATTCTTTTAAAAATAAAAATCGGGATTTAGAACTCATATGAACACTAATTGAGTTATGGGTACTCATTTGCCTTTGGCTGGTGTGTCAATGATATGGTAATATTTCTGTGAGTCTTGGGTTCTAAACTACTTATCCATAAACTTTTTAAAGAACATGTTTATTAAATGCCCTCTAGAATGGCTACAATTAAAAAAGACTGATCACACCAAGTGCTGGTAACCATGGGGAGGCACTCGAATTGTCATACACTGCTGGTGGGAATATAAAATGGGCAAACTACTTTGGAGAGCACTTTGGCAGTTTCTTGAAAAGTTAAATGTGCATTTTCCATATGGCTCAGTCATCCTGTTCCTAGTCATTTACCAAAGAGAAATGAAAGCATATGTCAACACAAAGTGGTTATGACAACTTTATAAGAGCCCAAAGCGTGCGTGTGTGTGTGTGTGTGTGTGTGTGTGGTGGTGGCGGGGATGGGGGGCAAATAAATTCTGGTATTTCCATACACTAGAATACTACTCAGTAATAAAAAGGAATGAACTATTGATATGTACAACAGTAAAGATGAATCTCAATTATGCTAAATGAAAGAAGTAATATAAAAAAAAGTACATGCTGTATGTTTTAATTTAAATACAATTTTAGGAACTGCAAACAGCTATAGTAATAGAAAGCAGATCAGTGATCGCTTCAGGCAGGAATGGGACAGGGAGTGTTGAGTGATGGGATTACAAAGGAACACAAGGAAGCTTTTAGTGGCCATGGGTGTGTCCATTGTCTTGATCCTGGTGATTGTTTCCTGGGTTTACATAACTAAACTCACCAAACTGTACATTTGAAATATATGCAATTTAGAGTATGTCTATTATACATCAATAAAACTGTTTATTTACATTTATAACCCAATTCAGGAAAAGATTGCCTGGGTTTGATTAAACATGTAGTACCAGAGTTTCAACAGAGAAATAGATCACTGAAAGCTTGCACAATTCAAAAGAATCCAGAAGGGAAAGGAAGAAGGGATGTTTGTGTGCCGGACGCTTTACTAGAGTTTTTTGTTTTGTGTTATTTATTTATCTCATGTAATCCTCATGACAATCCCAAGAGAGGAGTACTATTATCCTGATTTTAGAAATAAGGAAACTTAAGCTTAGAGAGGAAAAGTAATCTACGTCCATCTAAATCTACTTCATGTTCTTTTGCCTGTACAATGCTGTCTCTGCCTCTCAAACCAGAAATTGAACTGGGCCTCATTTGACAGATATACATTAAAGACTTTGGGAAAGAGAGTCCAAAAGGAGAGAAGCAACTCTAAAAATGGCAGCTGGAACCATTGTGTTAGAGAAACAGCGGGCAGACCAGCTTCACAGAGGAAAAGCATCCTGTTGGGAAAGCATAGTCAGAAAGACTTATGGCAAACAGCAGTCAGATTTCCGGACTCCAGGTTAGAAAGTTAGGACTTGGTCCCATTGACTATGGATCTTAGTGAATGGCAGGACTGACTTCCTCATTAGGAATTTTAATTGATCTCAAAACAAGAAAAAATAATAAATCCAGTCTGGATTAACTCATATGTATAACTATGCAGTTGTAAAATACATATATGTTTTTTTTTTCTTTTTTAATGGATAAAATGTCCCACAAAGGCAAAAGTGCTTAGAGCCCACAAAAATCATAATGTGCCATAATTGTCCTGGATAGGAATAGGAGGATTCACGAATGATTTCAAAATTTGGAAACTGAAAAGGTTAAACCAAAAAGCTAAATATGTCAATGACTGAGATGGTGAAATCAGGAAAAGCTGGTTTAGGGGAAATACTGATGTTTTACTGAGTTAGAGGCTGTTGCAGAAATTCTGGTATGAAGTGATAAGGATTTTGATCAGGAGGGTGGCTTTGAGAAGAGGAGAAATGTCTTTGAATTGATGTCTAATTGGACTGAGAAGAGAGACCTGAATATGGGAAACCGCCTCGGGAATTTCCCATCTCACCACCTGCTGGATGATCCAGGCTTCCTCTTAGCACCCTAGCAGGAAGAGGTTGAGAGGTGGCTCTCACCAAAGGCTGTACTGGGTCACAACCCCGTATCATTAACTCTAGCCTCTCTCATGTTTTCTTTTACCGCGCCACGTCCTCTGCTGTCCTGTGCACTTAATGTAGATTACAGTATCATTTTCAGAGGATTTGAATTTAACTATAATGTGAAGAGCACAAAGTCATAATACTATTAGTAATCACTTTTTTTTCTCTGTAGAACACCTTACAGATGAAATGCATTCTCTAGTAATTGCCTTATAAAATATAACACCCCCAGGAGAAAGGAGACACAGATGATTTGATTTTGTAGCCTTCAGATGAAAGAGTTGGTCAGAGGTCTCAGTCTTTGGTAGAACTGGGATTAAAGATAATATCCCTTGACTGCAATTCTTTTTCAGACCCACTAACAGTCAGCTTAGATTTAGTTTAAAGGAAGTCAAAGTCTCTACAATTTTGCATGTTTCAGTTTAATTTTAAAATACTAAAAACTTCTTTATGGATAACCTCGGTCCCCCTTGCCCATTCGTCTTGGGGATACTTTCTAGCCCCCGATAAAAGCTCTTATTCCTAGAGTGTACTTAGTCTTGACATATTTCACCTTCCTCCTTGGATCCACTATACCTCTTACTTCTCCCCCTTCTTTATTTTTTTCTATTCTATGCGTCCCTATCTCTCTCTTTGCCCCTGTACTATTTTCCCTCTTCTCCCTTTCTTCTTCTATTCATTTCCCCTCATCCCTCTCCTCATTTTCTCTTTTTCTTCTCCCTTTATATGTTCACATCTTGACACTATCTCCCTAGTATTTGTCTTAGCATCATCATTATTCTGTCTCCTGCATCTACATTTAAATATCCATAATACAATCAAATAGCCTTGTTATATTTCCTTCATGCTTACAAAAGAAACTTACATTTTCAAGGTAAATCTATAAACTTTTTACAAGTATATGTTCGAACAATCCAGTTACAAAATGGGTAAAGGACATGAAGAGATATTTTACTGAGGAGGATATAGGGATTGCAAATAAAAACATGAATAGACATTCAACATCATTAACCATTAGGAAATGGAAATGAAAGCCACTATATGATATCACTACACATCTATTGTTATGGCTAAAATAAAAAATTGTGACAATACCAAATGCTGGCAAAGATAAGGATTTCTCCTGCATTGCTAGTGGGAAGGTCAAATGATACAGCCGCTCTGGAGAATACTTTGGGTTTCTTAGAGTACTAAACATGAACCTGGCACATGACTTTTAACCACACTCCTGGAAATTTATCACAGAGAAATGACAATTCAAGTCCACACAACAATCTGTACACTAATGTCCATAGAAGTTTTGTTTGTAATACAGTCACAGTGCAAATAATCAAAATGCCCCTTGAGAAGTGAATAGAAACAATCTGTGGCACATCGATACTATGAAACACTACCTAGTAATAAAAAGGAACTATTGACACACCTAACAACTTAGATGGATTTCAAGGGCATTGGGCAAAGTGGGAAAAAAAAAGCCACTTTCAAAAGGCCACATAGTGTGCAATTCCAATTGATATGACATTCTCAAAATGACAAAATCCTAGATGTGGAAAACAGATTAGTGATCACCAGGGGTTAAGGGTGTTGGGGGGTGAGAGAGTGGGTATAACTGTGAAGGAGTAGCACAAAGGAGATCTTTGTGGTGTTAGAGTAATTTTTTATCCTGATTGCGGAGGAGTTATGTGAGTCCACACACGTGATATAATGGCATAGAACTAAACACAGGCATTTTACCAATGTCACTTTCCTGATTTAGATATTATACTATAGTTACATAAGATGTAATCATTTGAGGAAGACTGGACAACGGCTATAGGCGACATACCTGTAATATTTTTACAAGTAGCTGTGAATCTATAATTATTTTAAAATAAAAGTTTCAAAAAGTATATGTTAACAATTTAAAATATTCAGTAGATTCACATGATTCAGGAATCAAACAGCATAAAGCAGTGTACCATGAAAAAAAATCAAATGTTATCCCTAAAATCCATCAGCTGAATATCTGTGTCAGTCAAGAACATAGAATGAAATAGATAGCAAGCTTGAGTGGGATAGACGAAGGAATTTTAATGATGGGATGATTGTGCAAGACTGTGCATGATTCAGGAGGGCGAACCCAGGATGATCAAACATGCCGAGGATAGCAGGAACAGGGTCGTGGGGGAAACATGTGCTTACTAGGGCTCAAGGTGCAAAAACAAAGGAGGGAATAGTTCCTGGAACTAGAGAGAGTTTTAAGAGAGTGCAGCTCGCCAGTAGATGTTGCTGGAAAATAAATGCCATTTATCACACTCCTCTGCCCTCCCATCTCCTGTTTTACCTGCCATTTGCCAAGTCCAGAGACATTCATAAAGCATAACGTTCAGCCTGCTGAGGAAGAGTAAGGGGAGAAGGTTTAAGATTAAAGCTGGAGAAACAAAATCAAGAATATTTAGCACAGTATTCTTCCAGAGCTTTTGTATTTGCCTGCAAAGGTAGTATATTCTTGTTCTTTCCCCCGAATATGTATCAGGTAACATATTATACACACTACTCTATTTTAGAGATATTTTTAAATTGCTTTGAGAATAATTTATCACTGGTATTTGCAACTGCACAGTATTGCGTTATATGCAGTCATATGTATCATAACTTAACTAACCGGTCCTTTATTATTGATGTCTGGGTCCAATCTTTTGCTGTCACAATAATACAATAAGTAACTCTGTATACATGTATCATTTTAAAGGTATGCACTTATCAATAAAGTATAAATTCCTAGAAATGGAATTGCTAGATTAAAGGAATCAGCGTTCGTAATTTTGAAAATGACAAATGGCTTTCTCCTGGGGTTATGTCCTTTTAAAATTATACCAGAAATCTAAGTAGTGTCCGTCTTTTCATAGTCTTGCCAACAGAATGCATTGTTACTTGTTTGCATTTTTGCCAGTCTAATGGAAGAGAAAATAGTATATCAGATAGTTTTAATTTACAATTCTTTCATTATGGGTGAGGTGAAGCAACTCTTCATAAATTTACAGTCATTCGTACTTCCTTTCTACAAACAGTCTGTTCATATTCTTTGCCCTTTTTTTTCTATTGATTCTTTTGTTTGCTGTTTCTCTTTTTGATTTCTAGGAGCTCTTTAAATATTAGAGAGATTAGCTCTTTTTCTGTGATATTAATTGTAAAGATTTTTCCAGGATGTTATTTATTTTTGACTTTGCTTATGATCCTTCCCTTACATGTCGACACTTTTTTTTTTGTTGTTGTTGTTTTATGTAGTGGAATTTAGCAATTAGGCATATTATTTAAATGGCTACTAAACATTGTAAAGACTTCACAACTCAAAGTTATAAAAGAATTTCCAAGTGTTTTCTTTTTAGAACTTGTATGCCTTCATATTTTAAATCTTCGATCTACTTGGAATTTTCTTGGAGTAAGATATAAGATATGATTCCATCTTAATTTTTTTCCAGATGTTCACTAGTTTACACTGTTTGCTTAATAATTATTTCCCTCCATAGATTTGAGATGTATCACTTGCTACAATAAAAATCTGCCATGCATTTAGATCTACTTATGAACTTTGTGATCTATTCCATTGGTCAGTTCATCATACTGTTTTAGTTATTGAGGGTTTTTGTATGTTTTAATATTTCATAACGTTAGTCCCTGCTTGCCGCTCTACCCTTTTAAAGTGTTTCCATCATTTTTTAATACAGACTTTTGATTTATTAGTCCAGGTCCAAACAAACTAACAAACAACAAAAAAGAAACAAAAAACCATCTTGGATTATACAGAGATCACATTAAATTTATAAATTCATGTGGAAGAAAATTAACACCTTTTGATATTGTCTTCTTATTCATGAACATTGTATGTCTTTGCACTTCTCAAGTCTTCCTTTCTGCCCTTCAATTATGTTTAAAATATTATTCATATAGGCCTTACACATTTCTTGTTAGGCTTGTTCCTAGACTTTTTTTCCTATTATAATTGAGGGTTTTTATTCAATCATATCTACTTTATTGTTGATTGCTTAAGTGAAAATTACTTTGTATATTATTTCATACTATACTACTTTGCAGAATTCTATTTTTATTCATATTATTTTTCATTTGGTTACTTTGGATTTTCTAATACAGAACCATATCATTTGCAACTCGTGAATGTTATACTTTTTCCTTCTAACTTTTATGGTTTTTTTTCCTCCGAATGTATTAGATAATATCTATGGTACAATGTTTAATAAACATGGTAATAAAAGTGGGAATGCTTCTAATATTTCCCCATTAAGCATGATGTGGGTGTTTTTTTGTTTTTTTTGTTTTTTGTTTTTTTTTTGCTGGGATAGAACTTTTCAAGTTAAAGATATCAACTAGATCAAGTTTGTTAATAGTGTTGTTCAAATACTCTTTATTCTTACTGATATTTTCGTCTGCATTCCCTAAAAGTTATTGAGATATGTTTTTGAGCTAGGCAAACATTTATTAAATAGGAAAAAATTATTAAATATAAAGGAGATTGATAAGTTAGACTATAATAAAGTAGAAAATTCTGTTTATCCTAAGACACCATTAAGAGACTAAAAGGCAAGCCACAAGATAAAAAAAAATATTTACAATGCCTATACCTGATAATAAAAGGAACACAAGTAAAGCATTAATGAAGATAGCTGAACAACATAAAAGTGGATAAAAGACTTGACCATTCAAGTTACAAAAGAGAATGTCAAAATGGCAGTAAACATATCAACACATGCTTCTTAGCCTTCAGGGAAATTCACATTAAAACCACAATGACAATCCACCAGTGTAAGTAAAATGAAGACTTCAATACAGAGTGTTGGTGTGGATGTAGAGCAAGTAGAACTCTCATCTGTTGGTGGTAGGAGTGTAAACTGTTTACATTTATTTTGTAAATATGGATGACAATGTCTTCAGAAGCTGACCATCATATACCTATAGCCCAGAATTCTTCTCCTGTGGATGTACCGAACAGAATTATACTCCAAAAGAGGGGTACAAGAATGTTCAATAGAAATAAATAAGTAGTGATCTATTCATACAGTAAAATATTAGGTAGCAATGAAATTGATACACTACTGTTATTTATAAAATGAAAGAAGTCAGACACAAAGCTTATATACTGAATGATTATAAAATGTTCAGAAACAGGTAAAACTAATCCATGTTATCAGAAGTGAGGATAATAGTTACCTTTGGGCAATTAGGAGGAGCAGGGCAAGTTCTTCTGGGATTATGCTTATATTCTTGATTGTGGTGGTTTTCACATGCATTTTTATTTTGTGATAATCCATAAAGATGTACACTTGTGATTTGCATGCTTTTCTATGTTATACTTCAATTAAAATGTATTAAAAAGGAGATGATTGACTTTCAAGAGTCCACTTTAAGGCCTGAAAAAAAAACTTCCATCTGGGACCCAGCCACTCAGTAGAAACATGGTTTCTCCACCGTAGTCCTCTCTACTTGCCTTCTCCAGCAAGACTCTCATTTCCAAAATCTTCCCATTGGGAGTTACACTCCAGTCCCTACCTCCCTAAAATTCAGGGGGCAGGATTCTGGTTCTTCACATTGTTCTCTTGAAACACCCCCGCCCCCCACCCCATACCACCCCTGTTCAGGTTGGGGTAGGACAAATACCTCTTCCTAAAGAATGAGAAACACAGAAATATCCGATGACACAGACATTCCCATTATGAATCTAACTCCAAAGTTGCCATTTTCTTATATTTTATTGCCTTTGCCTTTGAACTTAAGGCAAATACTTCCTTTTTTTTTTTTTCAGTATTATGAAGTAAAATTTTCTGAAGTAAACTACTCTTTTGCAGCTTGACACACGTTTCTCTCCCTTTTGTGGCAGAATATTCCACAGATATCGGGATGGTGTCTTCTGTTTATTGTTCCCTGAAAATGTTATCTTTCTAACCTTGGAATTTGCCAGCAGAAAAGAAACCTTTTCTGCCTCCTGCACACTTGATGTTCCTGTTACCCTCTCCACCGCCCCCCAGAAGGAGCCAGCATTCTGAGTTCACGTTCTGTCATTCTCATGCACTTCTTTATAATTTTCTCAGGTCTTCGTATCCTTAAACTTTACACAAATGCATGCACGCATCAACACAAATAATATAGGTATCTATATCACTAAAATGTAATATATATTATTGTTTTGCCTGGTTTTACACTTTATAGAAATTGTATAATATTGTACACATCTTTCTGTAACTATTTTTACTCCAATTCATTCCTTTTCATTGCTCTTAGAGTATTCCATATGATGAGAATACCACAATTTCATACTTGAAACTTTTATCAACCTACTGAATTTCTTTAATCTAATAACATTTTTGCCTTAACTTCTATTTTTCAGATATTACTATAGCTAAAACAGCTTTAATTTGGGTTAGTGTTTGCCTATTTACACACATATCTACTTTTTAATTCAATACTATCAGTTTTTCTATGTCCATACTTTACATTTTTCTGTTCTACATAGGATATGACCAGATTTAAAAATTTTCCAGTCTGGCAATCTCAGTCTTTTAACTAGTAATTGAGTTTATTTATTTTATTGTGTAACTCCTGATATATTCAAATTTATTTCTAACTTATCTTTTGCTTTCTCATCCTGCTTCTTCTATATCCCCTCTTTTGTTCATTATTACTTTCTTCTGAGTTTACTTTTAATTTTACTTTTACATTCAAGCTTTGAAATTTGCACACTCACTTCTTTTTCTTTAGTGAATAGCCTTAACTATTTTTCAAACAATCAGACATGCTGAGAAAATATTGTAATATCTCACTACTCAAAATATGGTTCATGAACCAGTAGCATGAGGCATCACCAGAGAGCTTGTTATAAATGGAGAATCTCAGGCCCCGCCCCAGACCTACTGAATCAGAAACTGTGTTTTAAGAATATCCCTAGTCGATTCATGTGCACATTAAAGCATGAGAAGCACTAATTTAATGAATATACATCTCTTATATTTAACAAATGTTAATTTTCCCATAATTGCTTCATCTATACATTTTAAAAAATATGTTTAAAAGTAAATTGCAGAAAGCATGACATTTATATTTTAAATAGTGTAATATGGGACTCAAAAATAAAGACATTTCTACATATTCATAAAACCATTATCACACTTAACATTATTATTCCCTAATATCAGTTAGTACCCAATTAGCATTAAAATTTCTCCAACTGTTTTAAAAATAGCTTTTACAGTTGCTTAGTGTGTACTAGGATCGAATCCTGGTTTATATGTAGCTTTTGGTCAGTACGTCTTATTCTCTTACGCTTCTTTGAATGTTGGTTACTCTCCTCCCCTCTTCCACACGCACCGTTTTTTATGACATTGTCTAGTTAAACAGACCAGGTCAGTTGTCTTATAGAATATCCATTTCTGGAATGGAAAAACCCATTTCTGGATTTTTCTTATTGCTTCCTTGTAGTATAGTTTGACTGGTTCTTCTAGCCCCTGTATTTCCTGTAAACTAGAAGGGAGAGCTAAATGCTTGATTAGATTCAAGGTAAAGATTTTTGGCAAGAATTCATCATAGATGATGTTGTTTACTTCTCATTACATCAGTCAGAAAGCACACAATGTCTCATTCTATTTAATAGTGATCTGAATATTCATCACTGGGTTCAGATGAGGTAAGTCTGATGTCTTCACTGTAACGTTTGGTTTTTCCTGTTGTGACTCACAAGTAACCTGTGGGGTGATACCTTGTTACTTGGTAAATATTCTGTTCCCAGCCAGCTTTACACCTGTTGGTTTTAGCATTCATTGGTAATCGTTGTTGCGGGACTCATATTTTTTTCATTAGGGGCTGCAAAATGGTGACTTTCTAATTCTTTATTCCTTTTACATGTATCAGTTGGAATTCTCTGATAAGGAATAGCTTTCTCTTTGACTAGGACTGTTAGGTTACTCTCAATTGCAGTTCTCCAAAGACAGTACAAAGGTTTAATTATTTTCTTTTAACCCTTAAAATCTTAATACATACACTTAACAAAGTCAGTCAATATCTCTATTCTCTTTCCTCCAATTCAAGGACCTTAGAATTTGTCTTACACACTATTTTTGTCATGGTTTTAATTCTATCTTCTTCACCCCCGCCCCAAATTAGGCTTCATTATTAATGATTTATAAGTTGACCTTTATTTGTTTATATTTACCAGCATGTCAGCCAATTTTTTTTATCTTCTCCCCCTGTTTACTTCTATCAGCTGTGATCATTTTCCATCATCAGGAATGTCTTTTAACATTTCTCTAGTGAGAGTCTTTTGGTGGTAAACAATCTTAATCTTTGTTTTTATAAGAAGGAAAATAGTTTTACTGAGTATATGGTTCTAGGTTGACCCTTATTGTCCTTGATCTTCCTGGTCCATTCTGCAGTGCTGGTTTCTAGCCTGTAATTCAATTCTATGACTTCCTTTTTTAGGGTCCCTGTATTCTGCCTCCTTTGTTGTTGTTATAACTTTTAGTTTGCTGAATCACACTCTATAGTGGCTTCTTTAAAAAGAGCATTTGAGGTAAAATTTGGGAGCCCTTGCATGCCTACTAATGTCTTTCAGTCTACCTTCACACGTGATTTGGGATTTGATATAGAATTTGGCAGACATGGTTGCTTGAACATTGTGAAGTAATTGTGCTAAAACTTTTCGGTGTGGCTGCTGGGAAGTAAATGTCCTTTTGATTCTCCATCCTTTGTTTGTGACCTGTTTTTCCTCTTTGAAAATGGTTAGAATCTTTACTTTGTTTCTCCAAAGTTTTAATATGATATGCTGAGGTGCAGGTCTTTTTTATTTAAATCTGGCAGTTTGTAAGCTCTTTCAAGTTGGAAATTTATGTTCTACTATTCTGGATTGATTTTTTTTTTTTGATATTAGTTCTTTGATAATTTTATTCCTCCCATTTTATTGGTTTACTTTTTCTGGAACTACTAGTAGTCACTTGATAGATATCTTTGATTTCTCCTCTAAGTCTATTGTCTTTTCTCTTATTTCTATCTCTTTGTCTTTTATAGTTCTACATTATGAAAGATTTACTTAATTTTTATACTCCAATACTTCAGAATTTTTAATTTTGCTGGTCATACTCTGAGTTTGCAAGACTATTTATTATTATTATTATTATTATTATTATTATTATTAGTTTCTTTTTCATAGCACCCTGTTCAGTTTTTATGAATGAAATAGCAGCTATTGTTTCACTGAAAATGATAATAATTTAAAAAATTTATTATTCTGTTTTGTACATTATACTTGTGTCCTCTGGGTCCCTTTTTTGTGTGTTTGTTTTGGGCCTCTGTTTTTCCTCCCTGAAGCTTTCAACAAAAGTCTGGCTATACTTGCTTCTTAACAAACGACACATTCTATGAAGGGTGATTGAGAGGAAATTAAAGAATAAAGAGGATTTGCATTGGCTGCTATCGTTTTCGAACTAAGCATCTGGTTCTTAACTGTCATCTTTCTCTCAACTCTACATATTATTGTCTTTGTAGGAAAAAAATCCAAGCGATCTTGACTTTCTTATAATAAGACTATGTTTTCTATGGGTGAATATACATTTAGGTATCACTTTAGAGGGGATCGATTAATGGTATTGATTACCATTAGATATAGCTCCTTGTCTTAACTTTTGAGGGCGAACATTTTGCCCATACAGACTTTCAAGAACACTGGACTATGAGCTAGGAGAACTGGATTCTATTTCCTGGTTCTTGCTGTGGGATCATTGGTGTATCATTTTCTTTCTCTGAATCTCAGTTTACTTAGGTATGTTTTCCTCACTGGAAACAAATTATGGGAAACAAATGTGATAAACCATTTGCCTTTACTCATAAATCATCATCAGTTTAAAAGTTCTTAAATCCTTCTGTTCCACAAAATCTGCAAGTATGACCCGTGCTCATCAAGATGTTATTCTTCCTGAAAGAATGAGAGTTGAGTGGCTAAGGGTTGGCAGATAGCTGCCACATTTTAATTTCTTGTGATTTCCTTGTTTTCATTTCTTTAATCTGGTCTAGTTTCAATTGTTTGAATCTGGATGAGAATCTTGAGGCCATATTTTATTTTATTGAGCCTCTGAATGGTCTTTTAAACACAAATATGACTACGTGAAGCTGATGTCACAAATTTGATGTCAGAAAACTGACTTCAGTCCATTAATCACTTTTGGAACATAAGACAGGTGGCTACTGAAAGTATAAAGGAATAATCCATGAGTGACTAAGGCTAAAAGTAATCTTCTTCAGAACTAGGTCAAGCAGTTTATTTCAGGCTTGGGTGGTGATTCAGCCGGCCTATAGAGGCTTGGACTTCCAGGTTGAGGGATTTGTGAGGTTGTTTTAGGAGTGTATCTGTAGCTTGGTGGGAAGAGTTATTCATCCTTCTAGAAGAATCTCTCAGAATCTCTGTCTCTCTTTGTCTCTCTCTCTCTCTCTCTCTCTCTCTTTCTCTCTCTCTCTCTCTCTCTCTCATGTTCTCTATCTTCCTCTCATTCATTTGCTCACACTCTCCATAACTTTCTTTTGTTCTTTCTCTCAGGCCTCCTGTGACTCCTGTTTCTTCCCACCATATCCTTTTAAGGACTGTGTGAGGCTTTTGCCTGAGATGTGTCAGGGCAGGGCAGAGAAGAAGACTGGTGTGCCCATGGCTGCTGCTGGAGCTTCATCTGTACTCTTTCTATTACTCTTCTATCCATTCCGCCCCCCATCCTGTCCTTTATTTGGAACCCAGTGATGTCCACAGAGAAGTTTTAATGGGGATCTAGATGCTATGGTCATCTCTTCTCATTACTCCTCATTCCCTTCTACTCCTGTTTTAGTCAATGTTTTAAAGACCCCCTAGGCCTTTGGAAATATTTCTGTGTAAGAGAACACGAGGAAACTTTCCTGGTCCTCTATCTGTAAGGGGCACACAACCACACACACACACAAAAAGATAAGAAAGAAACAAGTGGAAAAGTTTAATTTTAGTTCCCAAGAAGTTTGTAGGTGGCATTGAAGAGTAAATGGTCATTGATTAGCTTCAAGGGAGACATTGTATGCATATTTTTCTTTAAAAACAACACATAGTCATGACAAGCCATGGCACTGAAATAAAAACAAGTCTAGTGATTAAGCATACTTTTCTAAGATAATGATCTAAGGAAGACATAGTATAAAGGTGAAGAAGAATATACCTGTATTTATTGAGCTTGTATGCTATCTGGAAAGCTGTGGCAATGTTAAAAATAATAAATGATTCAAGGATCTTTGGATAAATATAGCTGAATAAGAAAAAATGAGTAACATCAGTAAAGTAGACTGTGTTTCTATGCATAAAGAGCTATTGTAAATCAAAGCTCTGTTCGCTTCACAGATTCGTTAAGCACACACCAGGCACAAAGCTCTAGCCTAAGAATTAGAGAGAGCTACAAAATAAACAAGATACTGTTCTGTTAAGGAAATGAAGACTCCCTGCTATTTTATATGTATTTTACTCATTTACATTATGCAGCTCTGGTGTTGTAGTTTGTGTTATGTTCTCTTTGGCTTTGTTTCTGCTAAGGCTGTGAGGCAAAACTTCTTTCTCTATAAGGGCATGTGCATCTGTCCTGAAGAAAAGGGCTGGGGTAGACAGGCCAGATCTCAGTTAGCAAGGCAGAATTCAGAGGACTCCCAGAACTTAAAGCCACAAATGATCTGGTTGGGTCTAGCTCTGTGTTTGTTTATTGTTTGGTTGGTTGATTGGTAGCTTGCTTGCTTGTTTTGCTCCTGAGCCTTTAGTAAGGTCTCCTTTCAAAGTCCTGCCCTTGTTTCACCTGTGTGTACTTCTGAAGACACAAAGAAGGGTCTTAGGTCCCTGTGAGCAGTGGTTCTCAAAGTGTGGTCTGTGGGACCAGCAGCGTCAGCATGTACCTGGGAACTCCGTAGTAATGCAGACGCTTAGGTCCCGCCCAGACCGAAAGGATCAGGAACTCTGGGGGTGGGGTCCAGCAACCTGTTAACAAGTCTTCCGGGGGATTCCGAGGCTGGCTCACTGTTGAGAAGTACTGCTCTGCTCTTAGAGCTGAAGGGGGAACAGCACCCTCTGGAGGACATGTGGGCACAGCCACCGTGGACAAGGAGCTAAATCCAGAGGGAAGAGAGGGAAAAGCCGTGTTTTCAAGTCCAGCTGCCCCTTCCCACACAAAAAGACTGCTACCATGGTCAGCTTTGGAGGCTCTGGATTGATTTAATTAAGGGATATTGCTGATTTTTTTATAGTAGTCCAGGCTCTCAAGATTAGTGAATATGGGTGCATTCTAAAAGGAGTATTTTATTTACCTTTCCCATTTCTGGTCTTCATATTGCTCCCCTATTCAAAAATCATGAGTGCTTCTTCATTAAACAGTCCTCTCGTCTTTGATGCCTCTGCAATGGGTCCCATTTCTGTTCTCAGCCTCTCTCTCATTTCTTCCCCACATGGAAAATGTAGTTTCTTTTTTTCTATGCTCATGTAACTCATGCTACAGCAGCAACTCTCACAAGGTGTTAATATACATCTGTTTCCCCTCGCTAGACTGAGTTCCTTGAGGACAGGGACCACATTCTCTTCCTCTTTATTCTCAGCATGCAGCACAGGTAATTGGAAAATGGTTTCAAAATAAGTAAATGGATGAATGTAACTCATGGTCTAGTTATATAGAATTAGTTGCTATCCCTGGAAATTCTAACTCTGTCTTTGCAGTGTGAGATGTCCTTCCACATCCATCTCTTGTATCTCAAAACCCCACCCATCCTTTAAGATTCATTCCTAGTGGCCTCTCAGTAAACATGTGAAAGTGAATTGTAGAGTATAGAATGTATACTTAATCAAGCAGAGTTATCAGCTGGTAAGTTTGCTAAGTCACACTGTTCCTAGGCAAAGTGCAACCATGATAAAAAAAAATAGCACAAACAATAACAATAATATTAATCTATAATATTAATGGGTTATATTGATTGAGTTCTAAGCCTTGCGCTAAGCCTTTTACATCTATTATCTTATTTAATTCTTAAATTAGCCTATGAGAAAAGCGTTATCTATAAAATAATAAATGAGGAAATAGGGGTTAAATAATTTGCCCAGGTTAAATAATTTGCCCAGGCTCATATAGCTAGTCAAAGTCAAGATTAAAACCCAGATCTGGCTGATTCCAAAATCAATGCTCTTTACTTGAAGCTAAATGGATCATTGACAAAATATATAGATATCAGAAACCTTGGTGATGCAGAATCCTGCATTTAAACAGACCAGCAAAAAACCTGAACTCCTATGCCATTCGATGAATAAATTGTTATTCATCGAGCATCTCTCGTAGGACAGGCATTGTTCTAGGAACAAGAGGATACAGAGGGTGAATAACATGGGGAAGATCTCTGTTCTTCGGGAATTTACTTACTAGTGGGGGAACCTCTTTGAGGAAGACAGCATGTGGGCCAAGCCCTGGATCACAAGAAGAAGTAGCCACATGAAGATTTGGAAAGAGTCTGTTTCAGGCAAACGGAAGGAAGTGCAAAGGGCCTGAGGCTAGGAAAACTGGCGGAAGAACCAGCAACCACAAACCACTGAGTGGAATTAACCTAAGTCAAGCTTTCTGGGCATGGGTTCTGTAAGAGTAGGAACCAAACCCAGGTTGCGAGTGGCCCGGGGTATGAAAGCAAGCATACAGAGTCACTTACCCTAACTAGGAAGAAGGACTGAGTTGAAAGCAGATTCTGTTTTGCTTTCAATAGTCACACTATTCCCGGTACTTGAAAATAAATGAAATTTATAGATGACTTCAGGGCAAAAGCAAGTATCGTCATTAAATTGCACCATCAACACTGATTTTAAAAAATTAGTAAACTGTGTAACATAGTTAGGAAGGACCTCCTTTTCAAAGGCATCATTCGACTGGGTTCTGCATGCCAAATGTCTCCCAGCTTTTGTTGCCTTTTCAGAGTAATTTTGTAAGAATCAAACTACATTCTTACTAACGCTCCACTTACAGTGGCAGGATCCAATATACAGTAAGTCCTCGTGTAACGTCGTTGGTACTGCAACTTTGAACAAAATGATGTATATCAATTTTACCATAAGCTAATTGATATAGACAGGAGTTCAGTTCCTAGGGCATATTTCTGGTCACGAAAACATCGCCAAGCTTCTAAATGAAGACCTAAAATACTTCTAATATTAAACATTGATATAAATTTAAGCTATACTAACATTTAAGAAAGATCAAGAGAAACAAGGAAGATAATTATTTTCCAACCCACTTAGTCCAGTTCCAGGGTGTGGCAGCTGGAATCTCTCCTGGCAGCTCAAGATGCGCTCACACGTGTGCACACACACACACACACTCAGACTGGGATAATCTACACATGCCAGTTCACCTTAAGTGCACATTTTTGAGATGTGGGGGGAAAACCAGAGTCCCTAGAGAAAACCCACACAGACGTGGGGAAGATGTGCAAATTCCACACAGACAGTGGCCCTGACTGAGAATTAATTTTTTTTCTTATCAATGTTCTAACGAAACAATGTTGAACTAAATGATGTCATTCAAGGACCGGCTGTATATACAAGGTCGATGATAAACTACACTGATATTTTCAGATACACTGGTGTTTTCCTCCTGGTGCAGACCATTCCCAGATGGCTCCCCTTGTCGTTTGCTTTTCTAATTCCAAACCCAGTTTACGATGCCCTTTTGCTCCTTTGTCCCGGGTCCCATACTTATTGTCCTCCATGTGATCTTTCCTGTGTCTGGCTTCTCTCTGGAGTGATTGCTACCTCTTGATGGGTGCTATGAGGAACTTCCTCCCTCGTTTGGGGTCTCACAGCACTTCTCTTCACAGAAGGATTTCCCAACTCCATGCTGCTTATCTGTGCATCCGTGAGAAAGAAGGCCTCTGGGACTTACAGAGCTATTCTGCTTTTTTGGCCATCGTGCTAGCAGTGAGTGGCCACAGCCACTCAATGCGATACATCTTCCAGAACACCTGCATCCTTACACCTTTGTGGAGCATGTTTACATCTATTTATGCAAAATATTTAAGGAGCATCTCCCATAGGCCAGGAGCTGTCTAGACACTGTGGGAGAGCAGTCAACTAAACGACATAGCCTCTGCCCTCAGAACAAAATAATTTCAGATGATGGCAAGTACATTGAAGAAAATAAAAGAGGAGCTTTTATTAATAAAAGTTAATAAAAGAGAGCAACTAGGGGCGGTACCTTTTAGACTAGGCAGGTGGGAGGGTAATGGGGAGCCTCCTGGAGGACAAATATTTGACCAGAGACCTGAATGTCCTAGACAGACAGACAGACAGACCAGTCTTGAAAAGATCTGGAAGAAGAACATTACAGTCAGGGTAAAACACAAGGGCAAATTTGCTGAGCGATGAGTACACATGTTGTATTTGATGAATAGAAAGAAGCCAATGTACTTTGAGCAGAGGGAGGGGAAGGGCAGTTTTGGGATGAGGTCGATCGGGGAAACATTGTGATACAGAGTTTAGATTTTGTTCTAAGGACAAAGAGCTAGTGAAGAGGTGAGTGATCCAATATTATTTGCAAGTATACAACTTATATTATTTATCTCAGTTAATCCTCCCGACAGATAGTGAGGAAAAGTTATCTGGTGGATCCAAAGTTCACTTAGCAAAGGCTGAGCAGAGCCTGAAACGTGGATCTTCAAACTCCCAAGTCCAGCATTGTTCTCTGGGCACTTAGCTGACTGCAAAGAATGAGACCATGGATGTGTCACTTTAGTTGTGCATATTCCAAGTGCATGATAAAACAATCAGAGAATGGGGGTGTCCTGGAGAGAGATATTTCTTAGAGGACTAGAATATGCAGCAGGAGTTCAGCTAACTTTGGAAGAGGTTAAAGAATTCTGGACATGCAGAAGGGCCTGACCTCAGGATTTTAAGAGTTTACAGGGTTAAGGGATAATAGTGATGTTGCAATGGCTCAATCTCATGGAGCACTTACTGTGTGCCAGGTACTGTTCTACATGCTTTACGAACAAACATGCACATGCAAACAAAGAGACCAGTTTTCAAAGAACATTACAGGCTTTACTTTCATTTTGCTTTACTTTCTGCTGCCTCTTAGGATCTTCAAGGAGGACCCCTTTCTTAAACTAGATCGAATAGCAGGCCTTTACCAATCTGAAGTGCAGTGCTGAAGGCCAGGTCAACAGCATTTCCAGTGTGCTTGTTATTAGTCCACTGAGATGCTTGAATTGCAAAAAAGTAGCCCTGGAGTCTTGCTGAGAGGAGGGTTATAGGATTTAAGAGGCAGGACCCTCCTAGATGTCATGACCAAGAAGCATAAAGCCACAACTTCTCTCACAAGGAAGAGCTGGATAAAGTGGCAATCACTGGAGAACTGGGAAGGTGCATGAGTGACGTCAGGGGTACCTTAGCCTAAACCCATTGCAACAGACCTGTGGCCAGTCTTATTATTATTATTACTTTATGTTTTCTCAATGACCTGACCTGTTCAATACTTATTACCTTTGCATCTCCCATGAGGCAGGCATATGGTAACTGGCTTTTGGCCAAGAAAATTTCATAGTCGTATATTATATAAATTCAGCTCTTATTTCTCTGAATAATTTTTCGTATTCCTCAATAGTCTTAAATATTTCTTATGATTATTTTCTAACAGTCAAATCCTTCTAAATATATCATTAAATGTTAGTGTGTATATGTATGTGTTTGATGTTGAAGAGACTCTTTATGTTGACTATTGTGTGCTCATGTTGGATTTTTACTGTAGCATTTAATAGCCATGAAATTAGCACAGGAACAACCTTCTGAAATCTAAAGTTTAGTGCCAGGATAATTAACATTTTAAACAATAAAGTTAACGTGTATAGAACTATTGAAATCTTAATTAAATCGGTATCTCTATTTAATCTTGCTAAAAATTCACATGAAGTTTCAACAACCTATTTTCCTATGGCTTTCTAGTCTATGAAATGAACAGAAACGTGGCTTTAAAATGATCTAGGTAGTCGACAGGTTGTTTTGCCGTGAGTAAATTGTAACAAAACCCCAAAACTTCTACGATCATTATCTATAAGCCTGTAATTATGAGGATCTTTTGGGTTAAAGAAAGGATTTATGTCCACGTGGCTCAGAATTCGTGAGGATATACTATTTCTGTAGTTACTGCTTTAGTATTCGACGATTACCCTGACAACTGCAGCATCAGAACTGGGGAGTTCATGGCCCCAGCAGCAGTCCTCCACCAGTGGAGGGTGAGAGCCAGTGAATCAATGCCAGCCTTACGTCCTTCAGGTAGACAATTCTTTTTGGAAGGTACCAGAGGAATCAAGATAGGAATGACCTTGATGATGCACATTTATATTGGTTTACCTTTCTTTCCTGATCCACTTTTCTCTCTCCTCCTCTTTCCTGGAATCACCTCACAAATAAACAATCTGCATTCAAGTCTTAGTTGAAGTTCTGCTTTAGGGAGAATCTAAACTAAGATATTTGGTACCAGAACTAGCCCTAGAAATCAGACCATTAGAATGAGCTTCTGGAAATGTCTTACTGATGAGATGGCTAGTGGTGAGTAGGATAAAGCTAATCCTTTGCATGCTGCAGCATCATAGTCGCTAAGGCTCTCTACGTGCTGGGCTGGGATGAGGTGTAAGTGAAAGGGGAAGCATTGAGCTGTTCAGAAGCTCAGCACTTGAATGGTATGTGGAAATGGTCATTATAAAGATGATGGAGTTGGTTGGATATCTGCCTTGGAATCTTTGAAAGAGAAAAAGAACAGATGTAGATTAGCCAATTACTAACTCAAGGGAAACCGTAAAAGCCAGGAGGCTTGCTTGGCAGCATTAAAATGGGTCTTGTCTCCTGAAGCTGTAGGGCAGCCTGTGCTAAAAATTAGGCCCAAGATTTAATAATAAGGTAAAGAGCTGAAATGAATACTTGAGTCCACAGCCTCCACTATCTCCTATGCTAAAGTCAGGGCTCCAGGATGAAGTCATTTCTATGAGTGTGTCTCAGAACTGGCAGAAGCAACAGTGTTCCTTGCTTGAAGAGAGAGATAGCCTCCCTTTACCTGGAGACCATGCAAAGACCTCACCTGAGATGGCTGTGTTGCAAGATGATATTTGTTCTCAAGATCTGACATTCCCATACCCACCCTCCAGCTCTTGGCCTCCAGACCAATAACTAGAGTAAGGTCTCAGCGTAACCCAAGAGGGGAGGTTTAATACCTGCTATGGTAGAAATAAGTATTCACTAAAATAGTTACAGGGCATGGCTAACGTGTACCATGCAGAACCAGGGGAGTATGTCCAGGAATGGACTTTGAGAGTATCAGATAGGGGAGAGTGTGGAGGAGCAGAATATAAAGCGAGATAAGGGAGAATGAAATGACTGGAGGATTCTCCTATGACTTGGGATTAAATGCAAAGAAATGCGCAGCTGACCTCAATATGCTGCTGGATCCATAAAGCTTGGACATGATGATGACCTTCAGCAAATGAAGTGAAGGTGCCAGAACTGATGTGGGAGCATGTGAAGGAAAGGGTCTGTCTGCTTAGAGAGGTGGGCATGCTGGAATGGATTTTTTACATAAGACCAGAGAAGCTACCTATTGACTAGATTCTCAAAGAGGGCCTAGAAAATAAGTACTCCTTTTATAAAAGTAATAAGGAAAGCACTATTGAAGGGCACCAGAATCATTGAAAGCTCAATGTTGGCTCTCCTTGTTGACTGGGACTGGTAATAGCAGGCGCTATTGCAAAATTGATCTCCCTAGTATCAATGAAGATAGTAAGATTTCAGAATAAGAGGCCAGTGACAGCACTTATGAATCAGATGCAAGGTAGACATTATTATCATAATTAACAGCAAGGAAGGAGTGTCAGGCACAGCACTTGACCTTCAGGGACCTATGATATGGTGTTCTTAGGGGTGAGACAGCTGAGTAGACAAACAAGGTGATGGTTGACTTGCATAACCAGAAAAAAATTAAGAATTGGTGAGCAAAAGGCTGATGTTAGTCTCCACTGTACATAATCTCTGTATCAGTTTACATATTTGAGTATTTTTTAGACTCAAAGTCCATCACTTGAAGGAGAAGATGGATCCCTGGAGGTAGGCTTCTGCTACCTTCCAGCACGTGTATGCAACACATATTCATATGATTCTTCCCTAGATGGAACTATTCACTGGCAAAGTTTCTGTCTGAGCCCTGTCAACCTAGATATAGGGTCTGAGCTCAAATTATTAAAGGATCCCCATTACATCCCTATTCAGTAAAATTGTGTGACTCCTGCAAAAACCAGATGGATCGTTGCAATAAAGGTGGACTATATAGAAAAATGAATGGTAGCTTCAATTATAACTGTAGTACTATTTGCGATATCTTTAATCATACAGATCTGGCATTTGGTCTATATTGCTGTTGATCTGGGGAAGGCATTTTTTCCCAATTCTGTAAGTAAAGGTGACAAGAGTTCACATTAATATGGAAATATCAGCAATGTACATTCACTGACTTGGGCCAAAGCTACATTAACTGTCTTGATTTCTGACACAGAATAGTCCCCCAGGACACTAATCATCTTGTCATTTTGCAACATGACATCTGGTCCATTTATATCACTGATATCATATTAATTGCGTATAATGAACAAAAAGTAGCAAATACTGTGATGCTTTAGTTAAATATGTGTGGTCCAAAAGCTGAAAAAGATAAAGTGAAAAAGATTCAGGGGCTGCCATATTGGTGAAGTTATGAGGGGTCCAATTGTGTGAGGTGTGCTGGAACATCCCCTTTAAGGAAAAAAAAACCCCAACAAATTATAGCACCTTGTGCCCTCAACTACTAAGGAAGAGGCTCAAGTTTGTAGGGCCTTTTTGGATTTTGGACACAGCCAGTTTTGAGTGAAGACCACGGAAGGAAGGGACTTTACAGAAGGTTAGGGTTGCATGGCAATCTGTCTTGAAGTTTGTGCTAAATGACCCAGCAGACCTCATGACGCTAGAGGTAGACGGGATGCTGTTTAGTCTCTGATAAGTGCCACTAGGAGAATTGCGGCAGAGACACATAAGGTTCTAGACATCATCATGCCTTCTGTAGTAGAAAACCACTCACCATAGAAAAAGAAGTTCTAAGAAGGCTATTGTGCCATTGTAGACACTGAGGACCTGACCACAGGAGACCAAATGATTGTGAGTAGAGTTGCTCACCATGAGTTGGGCCTTGTCATTATCATTAAATCATAAGGAGCTGCCACAATCCATTGTGTGATGAAAAGTGATTCATAAGAATGAGGCCCAGGCAACTCCAGAGAGTGACACTAGTGCCTCTTCCTCAATTCATGCACATGGCCTTATAGCAGCTTCCAGGGAATCCAATGGTGAAATTTTTGTGTCTGATTCACAGGTGTGTTGGATCAGTATGATGTGAGAGGAAGAAAATAGACAGTTGTCACATCATAGTCATTCAGTATTGACCCTCAAGGACAGAATGAGGGGAAGTCCTTCCAGTGGACAGAACTGGTACACAGTTCACTTTGTGTGGGAAGAGTAGTGACCAGACACATAGATATGCATAGGCTTCTGAGAGGCAGGAGGAAATGGTGTGGTTAGTTGGTCAGAGGCATGAAACTAGCAAGACTAAGATTAGAGACATGTATGTGGACCTACAGAAGTGGGCATAGTGTGAGAGAGCATCCATTCCAGAGGAGATGCTCAAGAACCAGGTGGACAGAGTGACTTACCCAGTGAATATCAGCCAGTATCTCTCTCCGGCCACCCAATGCTTGAGCAATGGGCCCGTAAAGAGAGTAGCTATATTGGTAGGGATGGAAACTATGCATTTGACCAACAGAATGAGCTACCTCTCACCTTGGTGACCTACTAGCTACTGCTAATGCTGAATGTCCCCCATGAATGACATTGAACCTTCAGTGGGGTACCATCAGCCAGCTGCTTGGTGGCAGGTTGATTATATCAGACCCCTTCCACCTTGGAGGTGGCAATTCAGATCATATGCCAATTCGTATCTGGGAATTTATTCTGTTTGAGGGCAGATATAACAGTTTTGAGATTAAAAACATCAAAAAAACACAAACTTCTTTGCGATATTTCTGGTTTAAGCATAATTACTGGCCAACCATCGAGACTCATCCTTCTGGTTCTTCCTTTAATGAATATGAGACAGAACAGTGACCTGTTATCTTCCTCCACGGGAGAGCCTTTTAAAAGTTCAAAAAGATTTGAAATGACTTCTCCATAAACAAAAAGTCCTAGTCCCAACTTTTCCCTGAAGTTCTCCTGTGTAAGCATACCCACCCCTCTAAATATCTAGTTCTGCTCTCTTGCCACAAGCACATGGGTGCATTAACTTTAACTAGTCTTAAAAAGGATTCTGACATGTCGAACTCTCGCTATAGTCACATTAATTAAAGTAGCCAGTGACTGAACACGTCTTGCCTGCTGGTCACTGGGCTATTTTTCATAAGGTATTCTACTTACCTTTTAGAACAACTAAACAGTCTAAGTATAATCACAGTGTTGTCAACGAGAACAGCAAGGATCAGAGAAGTTAAGTAACTTGCCCCCACAGCCGATAAGTTGTGCATCTAGGATAGAACCCAGCTGTGGTTCTTGACAATGTGTACAGCATTCTCACTTAGTTTCTGAGTTTCAGAGCTACATAACCCACTGGGTCAGTTGAATTTACTATGCCCCTTACCTTGCCTCCTTTCTTTTTTATCCTATATTTTTTACATTGTCCCCCTCTGTCAGACTTCAAACCACTGCCAAAGGCACTGTTACAGGTTTTAATTCATTTACTTGCCACAGAGACCAGTTAGCATACGTTTTTATAACTTAAGGCTGTGGCTTCTACATAACTTGGTGTAGGACACTCTAACCTAAAAAGATAAGTAGAGCTTCCTGGGTTGATGGGTCCAGGAAAGAGCAGTGCACGGCAGCCCTCAGGCTAGACCACACAGTGCAGTTACCACGTCTGGCCACCAGATGGCAGAGACACTCAGGGCAGAGCAGCACGGAGGCTAAGGCTGCGCTGAGGGTCTGGCTGCAGGCGAGGCTCCCCAAAGGCCTGACAGCCGGAGGCGGAAGGGTTTGTTAGCAGCGTCTCAGCAGGAAGGGCCAGTTGTTCAGGCAAATATAACTCAGAAAGGTAGAAAATAGGATTTGCTGGTGAGTTTCAAACAGGCTCACTTGGTTTTGACAGAAAGAGGGTGGAGTTGGGGGAGACAGAAAGAGAGAGAGAAGGTCGTATGTGTGTTTTGTAGGTGAGGAGGGATCATCGAAAAGGATAGTTTCAAAGAAACAAGATCAAAACAAAAGATGAACAAATGAACTAGAAAATAGGCTGGATAGGATCATCGGGTAGGATCCAGAAGAAGTGGTTAGTGTTTTAGGGTCAAGTTATGTAGTATGAGTGAACTTCAGTTGTGAGGAGGTTCTAGAAAGGGGTTCTTCACCATTTTTTAAATGCCATTTGACAGGCTGGTAGATCCTGTGGTAGTTTATATTTTACAAAAAATGGCCTCAACCACATTTGGGGGCTCATCCTTTTTCCTATTAAGAAGTGGAGTCCGTATACTATCCCCATGAATCTGGGTGGGCCTCAACAGATAGAGTCCCGTAAAAGTGACGTATGTGACTTTTGAGATAAGTAATAAAAGTCAGTATAGCTTCTGTCTGGCCTTTTCCCTCTTGGAAACCTGAGCTGCCATTTAAGAAGTCAGGCTACCTTGAAGCTACCGTGTTAGGAAGACCGCATGGAAAGATTATGCAGAGATAGAGATGCTGGATGAGCCCCACCTGTTCTAGTCCCCAGCTAGACATGTAAACGGATGATTTCAGCCCAAGCTATCCTCTGACTCTAATTCCATGAGAAACCCCAGTCAAGAATTGCTCAGTCAGCCCCAGAACCAAGAGAGACAATAATAAATGATTGTTATTTAGGCTTCCCTTGCACCAAAAGTTAACCTCATGAACATAATATTCTCTATTGTATCCTCATCACCTCCATTATACCTGACATGTGGGAATTGCTCAGTATTTACTGAATTAATGAGTTCAATATGTTTTATATTTCTACTGTCATCGACAACTTCTTTCTCTTCCTTCTCTATAATCAGAGTTTAACTCGGCCTGGGCATTACACTTTTGCCCCAGGTCTCTGAAATTTAGGGGGTGCCAATATTTTAAACGATTGTGCAATTAATTCAACAGCACATGCATATAGTATCACTAAGCTTAACAGCTAGTTAGCAAGAATAATTAGTTAAAATAGGAAGCTACCAGATGGCAAGTATCATCAATAACACCCATATGTGAGCCAAGACATGAATTGCAAAGTTAATTTGAGGGCATGTTTTATGCTTGCCATGGCACCCAAATTGCTAGTTATAGCTCTGCTGGGAAGTTCCATTCTACACAATAATTTCTGATGGCAGATCTATTAACTTTATTCTGTATGTGTGAGGATGAGAAGGCAGAAAATATATTCACACTAGTAAGTTATGGGAAGGGTAGATTATGGACCTGCCTTTCTCTATTTGTCCTGCTAGTTGGAGCTTTAGGATTCGAGGCTTAGCCAAAAGTGTTTACAGCATTACTAACCAGTGATGATCTACAGAGATCAAGGAAATATACAAGATAGGGAAAGCGTGTACACCATCAGGTACAGCCGCCTCTAATGCCTTCACTTGTAGGATTCATAGCCATATAGTCAGCTGCTGGGAAAGAAAATGTGAACCACTGTGGACAGTGCTGAGATGGCCCCAGATCTCCCCAAAAGTGTGGGTGTTTTACCATGTCTCCAACATTGTACATCATTCTGCAGTTTCAGCCATAAAGGTATTAGCACATGAAGCTCTTCACTGCAGAAAATCAAAAATTAAAAGGTGGCTCCCTGTTTATGTGGTTCATGCCCCTTAATTCATTCAGGGCTCCAGACTTTTCTTTATGATATCTTTATGATATACTTTATGATATCTAACTGTGTATCTATTTCTGTCCAAAGTCCTTGGCCAGACTCAAGGTTGCTTATGAAGCTCAGGGGTCAGTCATCAACTATCCCATTTTCTTCTATTTCTTTGCTCCTGTGCTTCTTTCAAGGGCCTACAGTCTCATTTCTCAGAGATTTGAAGCACATGGTAAAGAGTCAGGGTCACACCACCCCACAGCTCCTTGACCATCCATATGGTTCTCATAAGGGCTGGCATTTATGATAGAGTGAAGAGCACTTGGTATGTCATCAGAAGTTCCCGCTTTACCACCAGTCAGCTATGGGGCTTAGATTCCTCATCAGTGAAGTGCAGCATCGGCCATATCAATTACAAAATGTGTGCTCTCTGGAACGTCAGAAAACCTTGTAACTGAGTGCCAGCAAGCAAAACGTTCCATCCCTGCTTTGCAAATAGAATCATTTCAGTCTCTTGCCAACCACATCCTCCAGATGCCCCTATTTATTGATTGCAAGGACTTTTCCTCTAAATGAATTAAGGGGCATGAACCACTGAGGTTTCTATTTCAGTTGTAGCAAAAGATGTAATAATCAACAAGGAGTCAACCTGGTATTCAGAGGATCAAGGTGCGTTTCCAGATCCATTAGCCCTTCAGCCTGATGTTTTATAGATGAAAACCAGGCTAATCTGGTATCACTTTGTCTTTAGGTATGAGAGATAGGAAAAGAATAAACTTGTTAGCTGAAAATTTTGAATGGATAGGGGCTTGAGTGGGAGGTGTAAGCTAAAAAGATGTGATTTGCATGTTTGTTGGCCATCTGTGTATTTCTAGGGAAAATATGACAAGAAATCATTACAATGAAAGGAAGACAACACGACACTGAGGGACCTGTCTTGAAATCAGATCCCTGTAAACCAAGTGTTGGATGTGTCAGTCTTGGGAGAAGGGGAAATGCCACACCATCCCTTGCATGATCAAGTATATTTTGTTTCCCGTGCTGCTATAACAAATCACCATGTTAAAAGAAAGCAGATTTTTTGGTGACTATGTATAGTGATGGATGTTAACTAGGCTTATTGTGGTAATTCTTTCATAATATATACAAATATCAAATTATCATCTTATACCTGAAAACAATGTATATACATCAATTATATATAAATTTTAAAAAGCAAATGTATTATCTTACCATTCTGGATGTCACAAATCTTAAAATGTGTCTGCTGGGTTGTGCACCTTCTAGAGGCTCGAGAGGAGACTCTGTTTCCTCGACTTTTCTAGCTTTAGAGGTTTTCTACATTCCTTGGCTTGTGAACCCATCTTCAAAGCCAGCAGCATAGCATCTTCTAATCTCCCTTTGACCTTCCTGTTTCCCTCTTGTAAAGACTCTTGTGATTACATTGAGCCCACTGGGGTAACCTAGGATAACTCTCCTAATCTCAAAATCTTTAATTTAAGGATATCTGCAAAATCCCTTGAAAAGCAACATACCTACAGCTTGGGGATCAGAACATGGACATTTTGGGGGGGGCCATTATTCAGCATACCTCTTGGAGGATGTGAAAGTTATCTTCATGCCCATGCTGACTTTTAGGTCAAATTGGCATGCAAGTAAACTGCTTCAGTGATGGTCACTGCTGTCATGGCTTGTATTTCTTCTTTCATTTTCTTGGATTGTGAAGAGCTAGGTGAGCATTAATCATATAACTGGGGCCTATCTCATTGGCTGTATTCAGCACCAAATCTTATCTTTAAGAAAACAGCAGCAAAAAAAGTGTCAATGTCAAGTCGCAAAATGTTAGGATTTGAAGAAATCTGAGCAATCACTTGATCAAATCCTCTTCGTTTTATGCATGAGGAGAATGAGATGAAGAGAGACCAAAGTGACTTGCCAAGGTCAACAACTAGTTAGTGACACACAAAACCCTAGCACCTGCTCCCTAGTTATCTTCTCATGACATCATTGGGGTTGCAAAGTAAGTTTGGGAAGCTCCATGGAGTTAATCATTGATTATCTGATCTTGTCATTCCACTCCCACCCCCATGATATTGAATAAATAAAGTTATATTTAAAAAACAAGAAAAATAAAAATAAACTCTCCATGAAGTTCACTGACCTTGTAACCACTGTTTACCAATGTGGCTAATGCATTAGGTGACAGAATAATGACAAATGGATTTAAATTTCAAGATAAAGAAACTTTTTGTAATGGATTCAGAAATATGGTCTAAGAAGTATGGCTGAGATGAATGTGAAGGAAAATGCCTAGTTTCCTTGGGATTTTTTTTTAATGCTTATTTTTCTTCAAAATTTATAGAAAAGCATTTGTTGGGGGCCCACTGTGTGAGAGGTTCTCCTACTTCTAAGAAAAAAAGACTACAAAAGAAGATTTTGTTGATTTTTATTATTTACCATATGGGTTTCTCAAACTCCTAAAAATACAGAGAAAAACAACTTTAAATTTTAAAATGCATTAATTTTGAAGTTGCATAAGTAGGGCACTGAATGAGAATAATTGAATGTGTGGCACATTAAAAAATGTCAAATTTAGTTCAAATCCTATTAAACTCCTTGTGGTTGGGAACTTACTCTCTGCTTAAACTGAATTGCTTAATCTGCTAAAATTAGACAAGCCAAAGTCCTTAGACATGGTTAAAGTATGGAAATCCAGAAACTGGACAAATCCTAATGTAGATAGAATGAATAAGTGTCAACTTTTGCAGTTGCCTGAGCCCTTTGCCATTTGGAGTCATAGTTCTCTCAGGCCTGGTTTGATTATTTATGGCTTATTTTTCCTATCATATATGTTAAGTCAGTTCCTCTCATTACCATAAATTATCCCAAAAGAGCAAGGTAGTTTGCTTTGGAAACCAAATGAACACTTCCAGGTCATTTGGTATCTTGTGATACAGTTTGTTCAAAACTATATTATGGAGGATAGCAATATTTAAGAAAATTAGTAAATTAGAGATGATGTACATAATGTGACTCAGGGAATCACTCATAATTTTTACTTCTTTGTAGCCCTGAAATCAACAGAAGGGGAATTAAGCATAAAGAGGAGAGGAGAAGAATGATGTTGGAAAGGATGTTTCTAGGATGAGTTAGAGATGGTGGGAGAGAAATTGAGCAGTTTGAAAACTAAAACTGGTTTCAGACCATATCTCCCACAACCTGCAAATGTCTGAGGTTTTTACAGAGGGCCGATGGATGGTAGCTGTCATCTTGTGATGACCACGCCAGGTTTTGAGACTGACTTGTCAGTCAAGTGATTTGGATATGGGCTGCTGGCTCAGATATTACACAAAGTACGATGGCAGCAATGAGTAGAGTAAAGTTTATAGTATTTCACAATTCTCTTGAAGCACTCATTGTGGCTCTCTGTGCAGCCTTTAACTGAAAACCAGTGAATTCCATCTGAGGGAAACAAAAGAGGTAGAAACAGAGAAATCCCTTGGGAGGTGCAACATACCTGGCCTCAGATGCTTCAGGTAACAAACATGTTAAAAACAAAACAAAACAAAACAAAGATAAATACAAAACATATAAAGCAAAACTCTAGGTTTATCAAGATACAATCATCTTGCCTTTGAGAACTCCCACCTAAAAGTATTCCAGTTGGGTACATTGCAAAACAAAAGCTTTGAAAGTGTGAAACAAAATAGCTCTCAAACTCAGATGATAAAAGTAATGTAATTGCCATTGACTATGTAGTGTTTGAATTATAGTTGTTTGGAAGCTTCCTAATATCATCCCCCAGGTTAACCCAGGGCGTGAGTTATTCAAAGGGCTGAATCCACAGAAGGATCATTTAGATGTGCAAGTGTAGTGCTCCCTTCGATAGCTCAGCTGGTAGGGCGAAGGACTGTAGATGTGCAAGTGTTTCTCAGAAACAGAGGTGTATCCTTGACCTCACTTAATTTTTCCCCTGATTATAGAAGTAATGCATATTCACTATAGAAAATGTGAAAAATACACAAAAGTGCAAAGTAAGTGACAGTAGTGTCCTGTCACAGCTTCCTAGCTTCACTTGTATGAGGGAGAACACAGAGGAGCGGTTCCCCAAAGGCAGCAAAACGTGTGATGGCTGGAAAACTTGAGCAAACAGTAGTCTCTCAACTGGGGCGGATTTTGTTCCCCCACCCTCCGGACAGCAGATAATGCTGGGAGACATTTTTATTGATTCACCTTGGAAGATATTACTGACACATAGTGGGTAGAGGCCAGGGATGTGCTAAACATTCTACAATACACCAGATAGCCCTGCATAACAAAGAACTATCCTGCCAGTTTCAACAATGTCAAAGATGAGAAACATTGTTGATAAAACTTTCAAAAACATAAGTTCCAGTTCTTTTTGTTTCCCATCAGTGTGACATAGCAACATTTCCAAGCCATGAAACTTCTTTTCCTGCAACATTGTAGTCATTCCAGGTCCTTGACCCATCAAGTACTATTGTCACTATTTTGCTATATAAGCTGTCAGGCTCTTTCTTATGTGCACAATCCTTTAATATTTGTTTTGATGTCAAGCTGACTAGATGACTATCTGTCCACATTCAGGAAGAGAAAAGCAATCACTCATGGCTCCAGGGAGCCTTGGCACCTCTCTTCTTTAGTAAGGAAGAGGGCCTGACTGGCAAATGTGCAAGTCAGAGGGAACTTGGGGCTTAGAGAGGGGAACTAGGCTAGACAGGTTGAACAAAGCTTGAGTAACCCTCTTCATCTCCAAATCCCAGCAGACATGACCCCAAAATTCTATTCTTTTCTCCCAACTAACTTTGATCTGCTCTAATTTTTATTCTCTTCTTCCATCGAGAAATTTAGAGTTTGGGTTTCTGGAGATTTTTATTCATATGTGGTATACTATACATACTGTTTGCAACTGACTTTTTTCTACTCAACAATGTTTTGGAGGTTTCCCCATGTTAACAAAGGAATCTAGTTCATTCCAAGTGTTGCATAGCATTCTATGGTTTGAATATACCATAATTTAAGTAACAATCACCTATAACAAACATTTAGGTCATTTCCATTACTTTACTATAAAATATAAAGTTGCAATGATAACCTTAATATATGCCTTTTCATGCTACATGTTAATAAATACTCAGAAATAGAATTTCTTCATAGAAGGTTGTGCTTATTTAAAATTTTAACAGAGATTGTCTAAAATGCTAAACCAATCTAAGCTGTTGTTGGAAATGTATGAGAGTTCCCATTTCCCCATGCTGTCACTAAACCTTGATATTATAAAACTTTTATAATTTTTATCAATCTGTTGAGTTAAAACTGTTATATTATTTCTATAATTTGTATTTCTTTGATATTTACTCATGAGTTGAGCAGCTCTTTATGTTTTTAGGTCAGGTCATTATATTTCTTCTTTTGAAAATTGCCTTTTCATTTCCTTTAACAAGTTAAAAAAATTTTTTTTGATTGTTGGTCTTTTTAAAAAATGTTTTTTGGAGTTCTTTATTCTGGAGAGATACTAATATTTATTTCTGTTATTTATATTTCAACTATTTTCATCCAGTTTATTCTTTATCTTTTAAGTTATGGAGTTGTCATTTATATTTTAAATTTTTAAATATTGATATATTTAAATTTTCTATAATATCCTTTATAACATTTCTCTTTTGGATGTTAAGGAGGCCTCTTCTTTTTCAAGCTTAAAATACATTCTAATGTTTTTTATCATTTGGATTTTTACATTTAGCTCTTTAATCTATGCGGACAAGGCTAGCTTCCTCAGCATGCAACTTGTGCAATTGTATAGGGCTGTGCTTAGAAGGGCCAGCAAATTATGTATTAATTTTTTGTAAGGACGTGAGTTGTGTAAAGGGGGCAGTGTCTAGATTTATTAGGAATGTGTGTTCTGGAGTCAAAGCACTTGCATTTGAATCTTGGCTCCGACATTCATTGGCTATATAACATTATGCAGCTTTCCTAATCTTTCTATGCCTGAGATTTCTCATGCTTGAAAGGTGAGGATAATGACAAGATCCAATTCATATCACTATTTAGTTATGTTGGTGTAATATAATTCAGGTAAAGCCCTTAGTATAGAATCTGGCATGTAGTAAATGCTCAATGAATGTTTGCTGTTACATAAGGACTTTTCCTGTGCTCGTTTTAAATAAGTAGTTTTTTTTTCTTTTTTTTTTTTTAAGTGTCAAGACTTACCTTTATGGTGGACCTCTTTTATACAATACTGACCAGGTTTTGTTACGCAGACTCCAAAGTCTAAAAGACATCCATGGAAAGGAATTGAAAGGTTGCATGATCTACAAATCACAGTTTTATTATTTCCAAGTACTGGAGAGAAAATATAAGGAAAAAATAGAGATGGGGAACAAAGAAAGAAAAAAAAGGAGAAGAAAGAAGGAGAGAGCCAAAAATAAAGCAGTGATTTTCAACTTCAAAAATTAAGCAATATTTTAAAAAGTAATTCTAATTCACATATGCTACATTCATAAAATGGAAGTACCCTGAACTGATACTAATTAGAAATTGTTTAGGTCAGGTGGTCTACACAACTAAGTTAGTTAAAATGTATTCATTTCCTCAGTGCCTGATTAAATCAAACCAAAGTTATTTAGCCAGAAAATTTAATTTCAGCCACATGTTTACTATTAGGCCTTCATTTCAATGTCTAAATCAGCACATTATACATAGTAAGCTCTCTGCGAATATTTATTGCTTTATTTGTGTTTATATGTTGCTTATCTTCAATACTCAAATTCAGTGGCTCAAAAATGTTATTCATTTTACTTACGTAGAAATAGCCCAGAGATTCTTGAACTTGGTCAATATAGATAAGAATGGAGAACATTACTTAGAAAATGTTTCCAAATTTGACTGTGCATCAGATTTATTTAAGCAGTTAAAATAAACAGATTCCCAGAGGGTACCCCATCCCTCCAGTTAGACCCTAAAGAAGGCGAGGCCCAGGAATTTGTATTTTAGATATGTAGAACCAGCAGAAGGTATGTGATTTAGATATAGATAACTGGACTAGTTTTTGAGAACCACTGGTTCTCCGAATTCAGGAATCTCATTCATGATAACCCTTGAAGGGAGCCTTGGCTAGTGATGGAAAGCTCATCACTATTAAAAACAGCTCAGAGTGTTAGAAGACTCCTCTGAAATTCATCTAAAATTTGTCTTAGTGTTCATAGTTCCCATCTTTTAATATATGAAGACCATTGCCATGTCACTCCTATTCACTGATAACCCCAAAGAAGAATTTACTAGACATTTTATGCAATGTATTTTATACCTCCCTCTGTTAAATTTGGGCTTAGAAGAGATCACTTTTAGTAGAAAATGGTCTGGCTGATAGGGTTAATTAACTTCAGTTGACTATTCTCCACAGTTTCAACCCCAACTAAAGACACTTTGGAAATTTCATGTTAATTTTCTCACTAAGCATGGCAGACTTTCAATCCATAAACAGCTATCAATCAATAAATACTATTTAAGAACTAAGCTTATGTCAATTGATAAGCAATTGACATGCCTTAGTACAATCATTTCCCATGATAAACCTCTCAAGCAGGTATTAGAGTTGACCACATTTCACATCAGAAAACAAACAAACAAACAAACAAACAAAAAACAAAAACAAAAAATGGAGGCCTCGAGATTTTAAGTATCTTGCTCAAGTGATGGAGACAGGAATTTTAAGAGGTCTGTTGGAGTTCAAAACTCTTGTTCTTAGCAGCCACACCAGGTGACTGCAGCTGCCAAACCTGAAGTCACACTCTTCTTGCTGGAGATTTTGACTTTTTCTAGATTCAGGGTCAGTTGCTTGCCCAGAAGACTAGGGCTGCTTGTTTCTTCAAGTCATCCTCGAGTGAGTTTTCCTCCTGGACTTATGACTTAATTTCACAGCTTGCCCTAAGAGATCCACAGCATGGCTCAGATCTTTGGTGCCGGACGCCCTCCAAGGTGAGAGTTTACATGACGTCATATCTTTCTCAGCCTTGCTGAAGGCTTCTGGACTGTTTTTCTGGATGAGATCTGCTCTAGTTTCTTTCTCTCCCTCTCTTATGGTCCCTCCTCCTTCTGATTCCACACCCAATATCCACAGCCTTCTTCCTAAAACCTTGGCCCTCACATTCTTTACTGCAACCGAAGTTGATGCCTTAACTTTCAGGCCTTTTTGCTGACTGTATTTGTTCAATTGCCTGAATACTTATAAATGTGTCCTCAGATCGCCTGTCTTTCCTTTTAGTCTCTTTTTGTCTAAAAAATTATTGTTCGTTTTATTACCATAACTAACACATGACATAATTTAATTTAATAACTACATTTAAAGCTTTGGATTATATGTAATGTGAACAGTTTCCTTACATGGTTAATTCTGAAGTATGCTATTCTATTTTATGACTTCGTTAGTTGGGGACATCAAATAGATTATACATATATATACATATATATGTGTGTATATATGTATATATATAATTATTTAAAGGTGTATTATAAATCAACAAGTTATTGAAATATATATTATAAATCATGACGATTTTTTTTAACAACCACTCCTTACTTCATGGATGGGTATTCCTTACTTCAAAATTTCTTATTGTATTTTCTTTTTCTTTACTCTCACATCTTCCCTATGTATCCAGCAAAATTAATGCACATTTCTCCTTGGATCATTTTTTCATGATATCTAAGGTACTGAAGACACTCTTTTGTTTTTTTTTATCTATTTATATGCTCCCCTCATATTCTTCACAGGAGAGAATATAAGGACTTAAATGCAGCAGAGAATTAGGCTGTGCAGTTTGAGTTTCTCTCCACCTTCTCTGTGAGAGGTGACCAGAACTCTACTGTGCACTGTATTTAGTAATGAGATGAGTGTGGAAAGCAGAAGCCACAAACTGGTGTTCTGGGGCCAGATCTAGTTTAACTTACATAGAGCTTTCAAAAATTGTATTAGTTGTCAACATTTAAACACAGGAGAGTTTTCCTACAACCTGAATTTCTGGCTTCTCCTTGAAGAATTAGAAGATTTGGCAATGTCTGGTTCTCCTTTCTCCATGGCAGCAAGCATCTATGCTCAGTACTGGCTGCCCCTCCTATGTTTTGTTGCTGGTTGGCTTCTGCCATTAATATTATCTGGCCCAACACTAGGCATTTGAGTCAGTGGTGATTCCAGTATTTGGTACCAAAAGTCACCAAGTCTCAGTATTAGAAATTTATCTCCGGGATGCCTCAGAGAGTCTTCCTGCTGAACTGTGGTCCCTAGGCCAACAGCATCAGCATCACTTGGAAGCTTGTTGGAAGTGCAGACTCTCAGGCCGCATCCCAGACCTGCTGAATCAGACTGCATTTTAACAAGATCCTCAGGGAACTCATATGTACACTAAATCTTCTAATTCTAAAACACTCTACCCAGTTGACTCCTAGGGTAAGCATAGAGCAGGCATTTTCATTACCACCTTACGATTTTATTGAGAGGGAGAATTCCCTTCATGGTGCTTGAACATGCCTGTTTGGAGAGAACATCTACCTGGTTTGAGGGGCCTTAGGAATTCTGTAAAAGGAATTGAAAACTTCCTGTTACCTCCTTTATGTGTATGTGTGTGTGTGTGTGTGTGTGTGTTTTAAATAAATAAAGGAATGTTGTGGTTGGTGAAGAAGAGCACATATTGGAGGAAAAGTGCTAGGAGGTCACCGTCTGTGCTGATTTGATCTATTTAAATCATTTTTTGCCATAGTTATAAGGGCTTCCAGCCTAGTATGGTTCATTCCAGCTCAGTAATAATAACAGAAACATGTGAGTCACCATGTACCAGCTCAGTTTTCTTATCTATGAAATGGGAAATAATAGCACTTAGCTCATAGGGTTGTTATGAGGATTCAACGAATTAATACAAATGAAATATTTAGACCAGTATGTGGCATATAGTAAGTGCTCCATAAATGTTAGCTCTTATTATTATTTAAGCATTCAGGCCTTGTTATAAGCACCTTAATTACCTTAAGGTCATAGTCTACTTATATTGTAATTCAGCTATTTCTTAAGTAATTTCTCTCTTTTTGATTTATGCTTTTTAACGACTTACCACCTAAGAGGCAGAATAAGATAAAAACACCACCGAAGACAATTCTTGTCATTTTTAGATTTCTAGCCAAAAAAGAAGATGGAAGGAAAAATATGTTCCTCCATTAAATCTTTCCTGGGGAAATAATAAAGTTATACATTTATGTTAGTTGTTATAAAAAAAGAGAAATGACTAGATAAATTTCATTTATTTTATTAATAAAATACAAATAAATTATTTTGTGGAAGAGGAAAAATAAAACTTCTCCTAGCTCCAGAACATTTTAAGTGTAGGTTTTCTCTCATATTCAAATACTATCCCCTCCCTTAATTTTTCCCCTGGTAATTATTGTTTAATGCAAAAATATGAAATGAGATCACATTTCTAGAATGATATCCTGTTAAAAATCTCTTAACTATTAGCAAAAAGAAAGTATTTATCTGTGTCTCTTCATAAATTAGTGCTTTCATTGCAAATGTTCATATATTTATAAGGAAAAGTATTATACGATAGTTAACAGTAGTAAAAATATATTAAAATGAAGAAAAAGAAATAATCAGATTGACTAAAATATCACGGTTTAGTTATTCATGACTTACCTGCCTTCATCATGAGGTATTGTAGGAATTTTCTAGGTCTGAACTTGTTTAAAGGATAGCAACACATAAAATTTCTGATGCAATAAAGTCTGTTATAACTGAAACAAACAAGGAAAGTCTCTGATCCACCAGATTCCAAACGGTTTAAACAGTAGAAATTGCCCAAATAAACAGTTAGGAAATTACCTTACTCATGAAATCAACATAATAAGACTAAGTCAGTCAACAGTCAAACTGATTAACTGTAAATCTGGCTAAAGATTTCTATGTGCACTATGCTACAAAATAATTAGTTCACATATACATTGCCATGTGGGCATACTATCCATTGTATGAAGTACTTGGTCTTGATTATTAAAAATGTCATATTTTTATAGCAGAACTTGATACATTCAGAAAACAATTTGATTTTTAAAAAATGTTTATTTCTAAATTAATATATAGTTCCAAATTAGTACATTCTTCTTGAAATAAATTAAAATACTAAGAATATTAAAATTTTTGACCAGGTTTCCTACCAAACCCAGTGTCTTCCCAAGTGTGGCCACATTATCAATATGTGGTATCCTTTTTATTCTGTGCATTTTCATAATACACTTATAACTTGGAAATACATATAATATTGCTTTTATTTTTTGCAAAAATAGTATCATACTTTACATATTATTTTTCCCTTTGTATTTCACTGAAAAATATGTTGTAAATCTGTGTCAGTTTTTAACAGTATTTATTTTTTATTCCTTTATAATATTTTTGGTATGGGTTATACTATAGCCTCCTTGTGGTTTGGATTTGCATTTCTCTGATGATTCATGATACATAACATCTTTTCATGTACCTGTTGGCCATCTGTATGTCTTCTTTGGAAAAATATCTATTCAGATATTCTGCCCACTATAAAATTAGATATATATTTTTTGTTTTTGCTATTGAGTTGTATGAATTTTTTTAATATATTTTGTATATTAACTCTTTATCATATATATGATTTGCAAATATTTTTCTCTCATTTGGTAGGTTGCTGATTTTTGTCGATGGTTTTCTTTGCTGTGTAGAAGCTTTTTAGTATGATGTAGACCCACTGTTTATTTTTGTTTCTGTTGCTTTTGTTTTTGGTATCAGATTCCAAAATCATTGCCAAGACCTATGTCAAGAAGCTTACCGCCTATTTTTTCTTCTAGGAGTTTTATGATTTCATAATGTGTCACAATACGATAATTAGATTTTTTATTGTACTTTAAAAATAGGGCTGCAAGTTGATAAAAATGGAAGTGAGGGGAGTAAAAGTTGGAACATCTGTATAAAAAATTATCTGGGACAATCCTTTTATAGACTGTAATTCACACCCTCCTTCTGGGAAAAATTAGTATTTCTAATAAATCCTTATGCCAGTTTCTAATGAATTTTGATGGAATAAAGATTTGTTTTGGGTAATAGTGACACATGCAGTTGACTATCAGCAGACTGCCAGTCAAGAATCTGGTGACATTCTAATAGACTGTTCTTTCTTTCTGTATCTAACCCATTCTCTTTTTCTAGAAAATTTCCCTACCAGGAATAAATATTTTAATTGACCTATGAGAGCATTTTTTCTTGCATGCATACAAAATTGTAATAAAGTGTTGGCATATGTTTATTAAAAAAAAAGATTTTAACAAAGTTTCTGGAAACAAGATCAGTGTCCAAAAATTAACTACCTTCCTAAATGTCATCAATAAACCATTTACAAGCATAAACTCTAGAAGATGCCATTTACGATAGTAATAAAAAATAAAGAATTTGCAAATAAATATAACAAAAGATATGCTAGATCATTATGGTTATTCCAGGTGTTTCTTGGCTTGTGGCTGCATAGCTCCAATTTCTGCCTTCACCTTCACATGGCCTTCTCCTCTGTGTCTGTATCTCCTCCACTTCTGCCTCATATGGCATTTGCCATTAGACTTAAGGCCCACCTAGATAATCCAGGATGATAGCATCTCATCCTTAATTACATATGCAAAGACTCTTTTTTCAAGTAAGGTCACATTCACAGGTTGCAGGGGTTAGAACATGGACATATCTTTTGGTGGCCACCATTCAACCCATCATCTACTGTAAAGAACCAAATAAATGAAGGAATGCACCGTGTTCAGATTAATGAAGAAAAATATTTGAATGACATTGATCCTCACCAAATTGATTTAATGTATACCAATCATATCCCCCCAAAAGTTTTTTCCAATGGAACCTGATGAATTGGTTCTAAAAGGGATAAATAACTAGGATATTCTTCAAAAAGAACTGGGTAAGGAGATGTGACCAACTAGATATCAAAGTTTATTTGAAAATTATACTAAATGAGGCATTGGCATAAAGATAAACAAACTGATCAATGAAACAGCAATTAACCTACACACACATCAAAACAATATATGAAAATGTGGCATTGCCTATCAGTAGGGAAAGAAACTTTTTAGGAAGTATTCCCAGAGAGATAGGCTAACCACATTAAAAAAACTGTAATCAGATCCTTACCTCACGTGATATCCAAATATCAATTCCATATGTATTGAAACTCTACACATGAAAGCTACTATTTGAAGAAAATATAGAAAATTATGACAACAGAGAAGGAAATTATTTCTTAGACAAGAAACAAAAAGTACTAACCAAAAAAGATAAAGGCAATAACTTTGGCTACATTAAAATTAAGAATATTTTGTAAATGAAAAGATATAAGGAGAATAAAAAGAGGAGCTAAAAACCTAGAGAAGACATTGGAATACATACAACAAATGATTGATACCCAGAATATATAAAATATTTCTGAAAAATTAAGAAGAAAAAGACCAACAAAATATGCATATATATTCTATTATATCTAGATATATTATATCTATGTGATATTTATTAGATTATATTCTAATATAAAATTGGGCAAAATACAGAGCAGACATTTTAAAGAGGAAATACGAATATTCAATAAGCATACAAAAACATGTTCAATCTCTATTAATCATGGAAGTACAAATGAAGAAAACATCAATGAGATATTACTTTACATTCATCAGATCAGCAAAAATTAAAAACTTGTAAAAAGTTGTATTCTGTTGGGTCTGAGGAGCAACAGAAACTCTTGCTGGTCATAGTTGATATCATTACTGGCATTTTGGATCACGACATGACATTATCTAGTAAATTCCTACTTGCTCATATTCCATAACTCAGCAATTCTCTTCCCAGGAGTAGACCCTGTGGCCTAGAGAACCGCTCAAACTGTAGATAGCAGACATGTACAAGAATGTTCACAGAAGCTAGGTTTGTAATGATAAGTAACTGGAAACAACTCATACATCTTACAGAAGGAAAATGAACAAATAAACAAAGATATAGTCATATGAAGGAACATTGGATAACCATGAACGTAAATGAACTACAGTTGCTCACATAAGCATACAGGACTCTTTGAGACTTACTATTAAGTGAAGAAAAAACAATGGCTTAGAAGAATACATTCAAGTTTTATAAAGTTTACATTTTAGTTGTATAAAATTTCCCAACTATTAAAATCGGACATTTTCCATTTCATAAATTGGGCAGCAGGCAGTGGTGTGACTAAACAGAGGTTAAATGAGGCACTGGCCTCAGGTGCAAATTTAAGGGGTGCCAAAAACTCAATAATCAGGATAAATCGTATTTTAATACTATATTAAAAAATCAAATTGGGAAATCATTGCATTCAGGTCAGCCATCTGGTTTTTTTTGTTTTTTGTTTTTTGGGTTTTTTTTGGTTAACAAAATCATATTGGAACCAGAGGACTAGGATTACAGTGAGGCATTGTTGTAAAAGTACAGGGTCACATCCTGTCTTTATCTAAAATTGTCATATTTTGTTCATTAAAACAAATATGTCATATTTTGTTCACGAATACCTTTTATATTTTGTACTCAAAATGAATGCCTCATTCATTTTTTCCACCTTAGTCTTGGTCCTGATGGGTTGATTTTACTATTCTGCTTCATAGCTTACAAAAAATGTTGTATGTATTCTGTCAAATTTATCCAATATTTCAAAATTTAAAAATTAAATAAAAAATAAAATGTAAAGAAGCAAAGAGAACTAGGGCAGTAATCTGGAAGAGATGTTACAAATTTAAGAGACCAAGAAGGAGAAGCCAGCAAGTAGAAGGAAAAACAGAGACTGAGGCATTTTCCAAGAGTGGGAATATTTCCAGGTCTATTAGGTCAAGGCAGCTGCTGCTGTAAATAGCTGGACAATCACCTGTTCAATATGGACCTGTTCAATCACCTAGACCTTGAGTTCAGAAATCTTTTCTAATAATAGCCTAGCTGTGAGAAGAAAACACATTGTGCATTCATGCCCAGGAAACATAAATTATAAGGCAAAGTTATGAAAAGCTACATTTTTGAGCAATTGGAAGTTTAGATATTGTCCTAAGCATTTGAAGTCATTGACATAGCATGCTGAATTCATTTGAGAGACTGCTATGCCTCTACCTGTCTTACTTTGCTGACTGGTATATTCCTTTTATGTTTCAAACCTCTCAGTTCAAGTGCAGTATGCTCTTAGATGCCTTCTTCGTGGTCAGTTTTGCTTTTGATTTTTACCTGTCACAACTGGCCCCCAGTGTGGACAAAAAAGCATTGAGCCATGCTGTGGACAGGAGAAAGGGCCAAATTGGAAGTAGGAGATATAGATTTAGGTATAGATAGATAGATAGATAGATAGATAGATAGATAGATAGATAGATAGATAGATATAGATGGATATAGATATAGATGATATAGGTATAGGTATAGCTGATATAGATATAGATATAAATATAGATAGATATAGATATAGCATCTCAGATGACTTAAGACAATGGGGAAGCTGAAATCCTCTGGAGGAAGAACTTATGGTTATGTCTGAGCTAGTTAAGAGCAGATATGCTTGAGAATATGAACAAAAATTTGGAAATTAAAAGAACAGAAAGGAAGAAGGTTATGTATCGTTTTGAGGACTGCATTCTGATGTGGGACTGCCTCTCCCCCTCCCTTTTCCTTCAACATTTATTGAACATCTACTCTATGCCGACTGCTGATTTAAGGACAAAGCTGCTAAGATTAAGACACAACCTAATGTGACAGTTTAGGAGTGCTATCATATTTCATTGATTCTAATTTATGCATTTTTACACAATATACCACCTCTGAAGTTGGACTGTATCTTACAAGCATATTGTGGTTTGAGAGCATCTTCCCCTATTATGTCTCACAGTTGAAAGTGACTTAGATTTGATAAAAGACTGTAGAAGCTCTGTCTGTCTGTGTCAATTTTACCTGACAGCCAGATGTTGGTATGGAGCCTCCTGCATGGCTTCCTCTTAGAATCCTGAATAGGGAGATAGGTACAAGCTCCTCAACCTTCGTGATTGCCTCAATTCATATCACTCTGTCGCTTTAAATGACAAAGCTTGTAGAGTGAACTCTGGAGTCACCATCTGACCACATCACCTCCTTCTCTCTCGCCTGCATCTTCCAATTTAACCCTAGACAGGAAAAAAATATGTGGACTTTTAGTTCCCATATATTGTATGATCCTTAACCTGACTTAAGTAAGATCCATGGTTAAACTATAATGGTGAACATCGCTATCTTTCCTAGTCTATGGGAGGGGCTCTAGACTCTTCTTATTCATAGGAATTAATTCTTCACATGTTAAATGGGAACCACAAAAATTTAGCAAAACTTATTTAGCAACTGTTTTCTGCCCTGAAGTTATAAGTCTCGCAAGTGTGACAGGCTGTAAGAAACATGATTTATGGTGGGGGTGGGTAGGATTAAACTGTGCCAGTTTAATAGCTGTAAAAAACATGATCCCTTTTGTACTTATTTCTTTTATCTTATAGCTTTAGTAAGAACATTAAGAACAATATTCAATATTCCAAACTTCAGTGGAAACACATCTAAGTTTTACTTAACTATGGTTCTGACTGCTTTTTTTCAGGAAACATCATGGCAGTTAATGTTCGGTGTAAGATATTTGGAAGTGCCCCCGGATCCCTGCTCCTTGTAGCTCTGGCATGCAGTGCACTACCCGAGGTGGGGACTCTTAACAAGGTCACCAATGGCCTATCGTTACCTCCAGTCCTTGCTAGTGCAATGAAGGTTATAGTTAGATTTTGCTGAGATCTTTATAAATGTGATTTCTAAACTTCAAAGAAACCTGGGGCAATAGGCTTTTTCTTTGTGGTCCTATATTTATGATATTTAGCAAACATTCCTTCTTTTCTTAATTGCCAGCATTGCTATGTTTCCTGTTTATAATATCTATAGGTTATTTCAATAGTTAACTTGGATGGAATAAAGGGTAGTTAAATGTATCCTCAAGTCACCATTTTTAGCTAAAAACCATCTCTGCTTTTCTGAAATCTGGGACAGCTGCCACATTAACACCCACATGTACTAGTAATGGCTGGCAGAGTAGGGAAACGGGGGCAGGAGATTTATGCTATATACTTATTCCATTTTCTCAGTTATCACCTACAAGCAGATGTCTTCTACAAGAACATCATTTCAGTGGCCAAGAGTATCTTGGAAAGAGGAAGCCAAGATATTTTCCACAATGCTTGGTCTCCCACTGCTTTTGGTATCTCAGAGTCACCAGATCAATTAAATGTTCAGTAAGGCCTGTTGCTTACCACATCCCATACTTCCAGCTGTTGCTGCTGTCAGGGTCTTTCGGAAACGCAGGCGGATACTTTTAACATCTCTGTTTTACCTACTGTCAATTGTTTCATGTTAATAAATTTACCTTCAGGTGGATGGAAATTAAAATAATTTCTCTTATATATACATTTCCTTCTTCTAAATTTAGATTATCAGCATCCCATTGCACATACCCATTAAACTAGACTAAGGAATTTTGAAAAGCATTCTCAGGTTTTAATAGTGACATCATGGTTTCCTTTTAAAACCCTAGAAACACATAGCTTAACATTTTATACTTAGGTTCTATTATTTTCCATAAAAGTTTTTCTTTAGGTTCTGGCTGGATTTCCTCTTACCTCCCACTAACCACAGTATACTAGGCAGTGCTCAGATTCAGTGAGTTAGGAGCAAAACTTTCAGAAGCTTAGCATTTGGCCAAAACCTCAAAACTGCAGCAAGAAGACTGCCAAGATTTTGATTATTTCTGGGAGGTAGACAGGGAAAGGGCACTTGAGTAGAAAGGTCTGTTAACAGCTGATGTTTGATACAAAGGTTACTATGGGGAGTTGGTGCAGGAATACCTAGGTGGTGTAATATTTAATGTGGAGAGTACCAGTCTCACAGGAAGATTGCAAGGGGCTGTTTTACAATCATGTTCTTAATGATTGGGACAAGGATGGAGCTAGGTGGTGAGAAATGCGTCGTTAGACATTTTGTCATATGAACATCATAGCGTGCACTTACCCAAACCTAGATGGTATAGCTCATTAGTGTAATTTTATGTGCTATATTTTTATGACTGGCAGGCAGTAGGTTTGTTTATACCAGCATCACCACAAACACTGAGTCATTGCAGTGTAAGCCCTGACAGTTGGCTTTTCTTTTTGTCATGCAGGTGCTTGACTTAAGCTTTGATTGTTGAGGCATCTGCTTCAAAGACTGCTATCTCAGATAAACACATTGCCAGCCACAAAATCAGATGAAGAGCTGCCTCCCTTAACTAAGGATCCTTTTAGAGATCTTGGTTGATTTGGGTAACTGACCATTTGGGCTACTTGTTTTTTTCTCTTCCTGTGCTTTAAATTCTTGCTCTTATGTTTTAAATTCACCGATAAAGCGTGTCTCGAAACTCACGCTCAACGCCAGTGAAAGCAGAACCCAGGCCCATGTTCTCCTTCTCTCTGTCTGTCTGTCTGTCTCTGTCTCTCTCTCTTTCTCCTCTCTTTCCTCCCCCATCTCTCTCTTCCTCCCACTACCTCAGACCTCATTGTGTGCCCCTCATGTGCCTTGTACACTTCAGGGCCTGTAAGTAATAAACTCTTTTTTTTCTTCAAAGTTTTCTGAAGAGTGTCTTGTAATCGTCCACAGGAGTCTCTGTCCAGTTGTAACATTGTTTTAGAAATGTCTGTAGGAAACTCGCCAGGGCTTATGTGAGTGCCCCTTAGGCATTTCCCGTCCATAGCATCACTATTTGCCGTACGACCTTACCACAGCTATGACATCGCTAGGTGATAGGAATTTTTCAGCTCCATTATAATCTTATGGGACCACTGTCCTATATGTGATCCATTGAAGTAAATCCTGAACATTATGTAACTTCCTCTATAAATATTTCAATATGTATCTTCAGAAATACGGACTCTTTTTTAACACACTCCATCTCATGCAAACAAATTTATATTAATTCATCAATAATATCACACAAATGTTCACATTAGACTGATAGCCCTATTTTTAAAAAAACTTTTTTTCCTACTTTATTTTTAAATCACATCCAAATAAGGTCTGTAGTTTGCCATTAGTTGATAAGTCCTCGAAGTCTCTTTTAATTTGTGAGATTATCCTACATATTCTGTTTTTCTTGGTATTTATTCATTTATTTATTTTAATTATTTTATTTTATTTTATTATTTTATTTTATTTTATTTATTCTAGGTAAGGCAACCTTTGGTTGACCTCACAGATTGCAAGGACCTTGTCAGTTTACAATCCCTTTTTTATTTTTATTTTTTAAATTTTTATGCCTACAGCACCTGGTCTTCCTAGGTGGTGTCCCATCCAAGTACTAACCAGGCTCGACCCTGCTTAGCTTCTGAGATCAGTCAAGATCGGGCTTGTTAAAGGTGGCATGGCTGTAGACTTTCTTGATTTTAAAATGATGTTTATTTAATTGTATCCCACAGTCTGGATTTCATGGATTGCATCCCCATGGTATTTTCCATAATATTTGCAGTTATATTTAGAGGCTTGATATGTTTCAGGTTAGGTTTTTTTTCCAACACCACTTCATAGATGGTATCATGAGGGAAATAATATCTTAGTATCTCTCTTTTTTTGATATTCATTAAAAGTTACAAAATTAGTGATATTCTAATAATATTAATCCATTTCCTTTACTTGTTGAAATACTTCTATAAAGAGAAACTTCCTTTCATCAACTATTGCTAATTCTGCAATACAGACTGGATAAGAAGGTAGAGAAAGGCTTGATTTTTTTTCCCTCATTTATATGTCAGATTTCAAACAATGGAAATATTTCCCTGGAATTTTCCAAAGATGACTAATTAGTTTATTTTTAGTATAGAATTTCAATCTGTTGAAATTATTATCATTATTGATGTTTAAATCTCTTATTTTAGCCCAGTGGAGATTTTCAGGTTGACTCCTGAATATTTTTTTTTATCTTTTTTTATGGTGACATTGATTCACAAAATCCAGTAAGTTTCAAGTGTGTAATTCACCAGACTCCTGAATATTTCTGGTGGTCTTCAATAGCTTCCTATAACAAGGTATTTTAGCATATCTTTTACATTTTCTGACCTAGACCCAGAATTAACCATTTTTTTTCTAAAAAGCATTGTTTACTTTAAGAGGGAAATGATATTTAGAAATCATGATCTGGACACTAGGGATGCTCATTGCTACTGGGTTGGTAATTGTTTCTTTGCCTTTTCAGTGGTCAGTTACAGAATATGCTGGTTTTTTGTTGTTCAGATAAAATACATCATGAGTTTACACTTACATTTTTCAATTCCAAGTTACAACTTTGTTTTTATTTAATCTCATTAATTATACATCAGAATCTCCTCGCAATGACACACAAAAAAGTTTCAGTTCTCTGTGACACCAGCCTAATTAGACATTTTATTTTTTCATACAATACAATTTTCATACAATTCTAACAGCACTACCTCCAAAATGATTACTGAAACGAGTTTAAAGATTTTTGTTTGTTTGTTTTGTTGGGTTTTTTTTGCAGCACTTTTTGTATTTAGAATATATTTCTAATGCACACTCTTAAGAATAGATAATTATTGTGTTTTAAAATACTTTCTTATAATCTTTCTCTCTCTCTTTCTGATTATTCTACCAACTAAATATATAGTTGGGTTCATTTGTTTCCTGCTACTTTTAAATTCAGGGGTTGCTTTTATTATTTACTTTCATTTTTATTTTATGTAAAATATTTATAGTTGTAAAGCAAACCTACAAAACAATATATATTTAGAGAAATCTTCTATTCCTGTTCTCTCTACCATGCTCCCTCCCTCCTCCTAGAACTAACCATTTAAACAATAGTTTATCTTTTCATAGCTTTTAAAAGTATAATTAAATATATACATATATAATAATTATTTATTTGGAACTTTGAACCCAGCCCAGCTATAAATGAATACAGTTGAGTCAAAAACCTGCAAGGAACAAAAGAACTAACCAGCTGAGCCCTGCCCAAGTCCCCATCCCACAGAATCATGAGCCATCTTGGGTGTCCATCCCCAGTTGAGTTGTGAGATGACTGCAGCCAAGAGTTACCCTGGGCGAGAACAAACAGAACTACTTCTCTGTGCCCAGCCTATATTGCAAAACTGTGATCACATTAAAGATTATTGTTTTAAGTCACTAAGGAAATAGATAAGTGAAATATCGGCATTACAGAACTTTGTTCGTGGAAATGGTCAGATTTGTATATATCAAAGGAGAGTTTGGTGGCAGTATGTGAGATGGCGTGAGACAAGAACAAGGGATGCTGGTAAGGGTGTTATTTCAGTAGTCCAAAAGAAAAATGATAAAGAGTGAATTAAAGCAGTGGAAGAGGGGATAGAAAAGAGGGACATGAGAAAACTTGCTTCTCTGGCTTTTAGCTCACCATAGCCATCCTTACACCATGAATATATGCTACAGATCTATCAGTCCTTAAAGAGAAGCTAAGTACTCCCGCTGTTGCTCAGGATTCCCTTTAAGGTTTGGCCTCACCTCCTGCCTATCTGCAACTTTTATTCCCGACTTGATTTTCCTCTGATTTTGTTTGTCTCTCCCTGAACTTTGGGTTCCATGACTTCTTATCCTTTGATTTTGGCATTTATACTTGCTTTCCTAGTATCTAGACTTTCTTTTCCCCCAGGAATCTGACATGGTTCATTTCTCTAGACTCTTTGGTTGATGCACATTTACCTCAGCCCTCAAACCTTCTTAGCCATCCACTTGGAATGGGGAGATGGCAGGGAGGTGACAGGGAATGGGTTGAAGGAGGTAGCATTTGATTGATGTAAATTTAAACTATGGGTAGATGAGATGTGGGTGTCTAGTTTATGTGATTGGGAATATATTGGTGCCATTAACCAAGATACAGAAATCGGAAGAAAGAATAGATTTGGAGGCATTTGGTATAAATTTGGCTTTAGAGTTATTGTACTGAATGTTTCTATTGGGCATTCAGGTGGAAAAATCCAGTGAGCTCTTGTATATGTGGATCAGGAGTACACAGGTGGCTTGGAGATAGAATCACCATTCATGAAATACACGAATACATGTCCAGGGAGAATTAGAAAAAGACAGAATACAGATCTCTGGGGATGCTAACTTTTAAGGGACAATGACATGAAATGGAGACTGAGAAGAAGCATTCAGAGGAGAGCTAGATGGCATTATCATACAAAGGAGGCAAAAAAGGAAGGAAGGTAAATGTCAGATACCAAAGAGTTTCAAGTAAAATTATGACTGAAAAGTGCCTACTGGATTGAAGAATTAAGAAGGCATGAGTGATAGCCTTAGTGAAAGAAGTTTCTGTGGAGTAGGAGGAAGAGTAGAAACCTACTGGTTATAGATTGAGGAGTAAAAGAAATGAGGAAGGAGATAGCATGCCTAAACTCTTCTTACTGGAAGTTTGACATGAAAGTAAGAAGAAACAGGACACATGCAAAAATTGGACATAAACTCTAGGAAAGAATTTTAAACATTTTGATATCTAAATAATATATGAGCATAATTATAAAATCAAATAGTACCATGAGGCTTATAAGAATAAGAGCTGTCCCTTGTCCCTTAGTAGTAAGTATGCTCACCTCTTTTAGTTGCATATAAATGATATGCTTATATTTTTATTTTATTTACCATTCTAGCATGCATTTACAAATATACAAATAAGGCTATCTATATCTATACCTACATATATTTCTATATACTAATATTTTTACTGTTGCAAATATTAAATCATGCTATTTATGTTGTTTGGCGACCTGCTTTTCTTATAGATGTATTTCTAACTTAGTACTTATAAATGCACCTCAGTCTGTTTAAACACTGCAGAGTAGTTCATTGTATGGAGGTATCATAATTTTTTTAAACTCACTGAAGTTGTGCTTCTATAATTGTTGTGGCTGCCAGCCCCCAATAGACATATGGACCACCAAAAACCAGTGAGTGTGCTTATAAAGGAAGCACACTCTTTATTCAGCAAGCTAGATCTGCCAGGGGTACACAGACCCCAAATTAAGCAGCCCCAAAATGTAGAGGTACAGAATTTTTAAGCCCTAAATCCCATTCCTCATTCTGTCTTAAACACAAAGGTCTATTTTTCTTCTATTTACTGACTGTCAACGCACAGGTCAGTTGTGCAAGTGGGGGGTACAGAAGCAGAAAGCTTATTGTTAGAATGTTATGTGGTGATGACCTATGTTCCCATGGGCGATGACCTATATTCTCATGGGCGATAGCCAAGCAGCAATTAGCTAGCCCATTCCCGCTGGCCTTAGCAAAAATCAAATCTTTGATTCTTCATGCAGAATTTGTTCATAGCCTCTATTTTGTAATACTAAAAGTTTAATAGAATTAATTCTCCTCCTTATATATGTAAACAAGAAATTAAGGAAACATGGGCCAAAAGTTAACAAGAGGAGGAGGATGATTAAAGGTCCGGCTACAGCAGATAGGAGGATTGTTAGCCATGGTGACCAATTGAACATCCTATGAAACCAGTTACTTGATTCTAATCTCTGTTTTTCCCTGGCATCTAAATTTTTCTGTACTAGTCGTAAGCTCTCTCTAATTACTGCAGAGTTATTAGCATAGGAGCAACAGGTTTTACCTAGAGCCATACGTAATCCATCTTGTTCTAAAAATAATAAATCTAAACCTCTTCTATTTTGGAGGACTACTTCTGCTAGTGAATTGACTTGAAGTTCTAGCCTGCTGAGCTCAGTTAAATTTAGGGGAGTTCCTACCCCGACATAGTAAGGGGATTTTGGGTTTAGGCACAACCAGCAATTTTGTCTTATGTCTGGGTGGTCTTATTCAAGACCTTATGTATTGTCGTTAACATAGTTATTAATGCTCCTTCTGATTCTGGTTGTGGCTGGTCGAATACCTGGGGTTTAATAGCTGTTAGGCTACTACCTGGAGGGGCTAGAGCTGGAGTTGGAGTTGCTCCAGAAACAGAAGTTCTCTTAGTTGTAGGACTTTGGGGTAGTCTTGGAACTAGAAGTGGTTTGTTCGGTCCTATAGGGTTAACTTTACTGGGAGGGTCCTTAACCTGTATAGTAAAACATAATCCTAAATCATACCCGGTTTTATATAATCTGATCCCCCTGTAAGCCAATACTGTTGTCCCCCAAGGCTACCAGTTTTTATGGTGATTATGATAGGATCGCAAGACTCAAGAGAGCATGTGGAGGAGTTTGGTCCTTTTATTAATCTAATATGATCATCGTTCTGTTTTTTATAATTGTCTATTGTGGAGATAGTCTCATAACCCCAGTTAACACAAGAAAATTGGCCTTGGCCCTCACATCCAAGTCCCATATTACCCATGCGGCCAGATATTCTTGGGTAATGTCCTTGAGGACAAATATAGAATCCTATCCCTAAGAGGCTCTTCTCAGCCGATAATATGCTGCAGCCGGGTCCCCCCTTGTAGCCTAAGTATGCTCCTCCACCTAGGAAAGATCCCCATCTAAGATGGTGTCCGGCCGTTGCAATGGCGAGGGGATCTCTGGCAAGCCAGCATAAGTCTACTCAGATCTCTGGAGTGCTGTGGCTGGTGATGGCAATAATTTCACTGGTCTCAGTTACTATAAGCTCCCATTTTCTGGGCTGGTGTATGTTTCTATATGCCTGGGCTAAAGAGGAAAAAAGGAAGAAACAGAGGTTTAGACTTAAGTACGTTTGAGTCTTAGTCTTAAGGGCCTGTCTTCCTGAGCTGTCCACTCTTGTGCTGCCTTCACGTGAGAGTGATGAATCCATGATGGGATGCCTTCTACTTTAACTGTGGTGGGTGTCATCAGATAGACAGTGAAGTGTCCTTTCCATTTGGGTTCTAGTCCCTTGGAAGTGAACTTCCGGATCCACACAGAGTCCCCAGGCTGAAACTGATGGGGAAGTCCATCCCCCAGGGCTGAGTGGGCAGCACAAACCCGGAACTAAATCTCCTTCTGTACACTTTGAAGAGCCTGTAAAGACTTAAGTAAGACAAGGTTACATAGTTCTGCCTTTTTCTCATCTTCTATTCTAGGTACTAAAGGTGGGGGTTTTCCAAAGAAAATTTCAAATGGGGGTGAATCTATTAATATATGGAGTACACCTGGCTCGGAGAAGAGCAAAGGGGAGAAGTTCTACCCAGGTCTCACCAGTTTCTAATCCTAACTTGACTAATGTCTTTTTTAGGGTCCGATTTATTTGCTCTACTTGGCCTGAACTTTGGGGCCGGTAGGCGCAGTGGAGTTTCCATCACGAATTTAGGTAGCTAGCCAATTGCTGTGTTACCTTTGCTACAAAGTCTGGCCTGCCATCCGACCCTAAAGTTCCGAGGAGACCAAATCGAGGGAGAATTTCTTGTAGTAGTTTCTTAGTAACTACTAAGGCAGTCTCTTTCCTGGTAGAGGAGGCCTCTACCCATCCTGAAAAGGTGTCTATAAAAACAAGTAAATATTTGTAGCCCCCCACAGTCAGGGTTACCTCAGTGAAATCTACTTCCCAGTGGTCCCCTGGATAAGTTTCTCTTTCCCTATGCCTAGGTTCTTCTATCTTCCCCTTCTTTGGATTAACTTGGGCACAAGCTGGGCATCGTGAGGCAATCTCCTCTGCGGTTCTTCTCCCTTCTAACAAGTGAAAGTAGGAGTCTAAAGCTTGGAGCATTTTAGTTCACCCTAGGTGTGTGTGGTCTGGTGTAGTTGGTGGAGGAGAGTCCTTCCAAGGGCTGTGAGAGCCCGGTTTTTCCATCTGGGGTTGTCCACCACCCCTGTTGGTTCCTAGTGGCTCCCTTGTCTTAAAAATATATGTTCTCTTCAGCCATATAGGTCAGAGATGGAGGCAGTTCTGGGTAAGGGACAACAGTCAGTAGATGTGGTGGAGGCCCCACTGGCCTTGTGGCCGCTGTTCTTGTCTCTGCATTGGCTCGTCGGTTTCCCTCGGCCTCAGGACTATTCCCTTTTTGATGCCCTTTACAAAGAACAATAGCAAGAGCCTTAGGCATCTATATGGCTTCAAGTAAGGCTCAGATCTCCCCCTTGTTCTTGATGTCCTTCCCAGCTGAAGTCAGAAGCCCTCTTTCCTTGTAGATGGCTCCGTGTACATGTGCAGCGGCAAAGGCATATCGGCTGTCAGTGTATATTGTGACTGTCTTATCCTTTCCCCATCTTAGTGCCTCAGTGAGGCACTAAGTTCTGCCTTTTGAGCAGAAGTCCTACGAGGAAGAGCTTGTGACCAGATGGTGCCAGTTCGAGTTACGACCGCTGCCCCAGCATACCTCCTTCCTTCCTGCATGAAGCTGCTCCCGTCCATGAACAGAACTTCATCAGCCTCAGGCAGAGGGGAGTCTTTGAGGTCTGGCCGCGAGGAACACACAGCATCAGTGAAATCTGTGCAGTCATGAACGGGAGTCTCGGGGTCTGGGTCTGGCAACAGATTGGCTGGGTTGATGACAGTAGCTTTGGATTTTAGCCATACATTTGGGGTCATCTGGTGCCTCCCTGTTGTTGAACACCTTCTGGGCTATCTCAACAAGTTGGGACAGGTTCATCCCTGCAAAACCTTCTAATTTTTGTAATTTATGCCAGATATCAGGGGCTGCCTGAGTAGCAAAGGCTATATTAATTGCCTGCTGGTTCTCAGGGGCCTCAGGATCAATGGGGATGTATATCCGGTACACCTCGTTCAAGAAACGCTCCAGAGGATTCTTGAGGTCCCTCCCTGTATAACTTCAGTTACCTTAGAAAGGTTAGTTGGCTGATGAGCAGCCATTCTAATTCCCCCAATTAGAATCTGTTGGTACTGATCTAATGCCATTCTCCCTGCCTGAGAATTGTGTCCCCAGTCTGGGCTGGTGGAGGGAAATTCCTCCTCAATCTGTTCCCCTGCTTCCTCAACTCTCCTTCCTCCCACAGCTATCCTTTATGTTTCAGTCCTCGGTGAAGGGGGTAATTAAAAGCTGTTGGCAATCGTCCCAGGTGAGGCAGTGAATCTGAAAGACACTTTTTAAGAGTCCTATTAATGCCTGGGGTTTCTGTGCCTTCTAGTTAGTTGTACAGGTCCCTAGTTGAGAAAAGCACATAAACCATAAACCATAAAGGGCCTGTCTGTGTGATGTCCCTGGGGGGTGCTTCTCGCAAGGGGAGGATGGCCGGGGTGGTGGTATTGGTTGGTGTTCCACCCAGAGCCGGAGCAGGAGGCCCATAGGGGTTACCTGCCTGCGTCTGAGGAGGTGAGGTGGTGCTATTTGGCCTCTGTTGTCCTGGATTATAGGGTGGGGGAAGGTCACTGTCCTCTGGTGGAGATTGGAGGACTGAGGGACTAGACTGTCTTGGAGATTCAATTGCTGAATGTTTCGGGGTGCCCACAACTAAGACTCATGCCCCTAGAGAAAGGGCACACTGGCGGAGCCAAGGAGGGGGTGTCGGAACAAGGTTTAACTATTGATCAATGTAGGGAAACTGATCAGGATGTCCCGGCTCTCCCGTGACAATCTTCCAAACATTCCTCACTAAACCTCTGTCAAAAGAACCCTCCGGAGGCCAGTTTACATCAAAAGACAGCCACTCAACTTCACACAATGTCCTTAATCTGCCTGGAGAAAACTTTATGCCATAGTCCTCCCTCTACAAACCCTTCTTTGAAATGTCGCAGGAGACAACCCAAGGGTGTCTTTTGTAAACTCAGGCTTCCTTCCATCGCTTGTATAGAAAACACAAAACAGACACTCAGACAAGAATAATTACTGGGGTGTAGGTGGACCCAGAGAAGTCTACCACCTGCAACCTAGACAAGACCAAAGACAATAGACAGAACCTGAAAACAGGGCACAGGAGGCGGTGTCCTGCGGCCTGGCCACGGTCCAGGAGATATGACTGCGTCCAGTCTCTCCACAGACTCCCGGTGACCGGTTAGCAGAAACAGGAACAGAAAGGTACCTTTTATCCAGACGCCGAGGCCTCGGAGATTCCCATCAGGACCAGGAACAAAGAGTGTGTCCTAAAGGTTGCGTCCTTGATGATTATACTGACCCCGTCACGGCATTCAAGGGCCCTGGAACGTCTCAGGTTGGCCACCCCTTTGAATCCGCAACAGGGATAGCAACCGCTTTGGAGGCCGGTCCAGTCTTAGATCCCAGGGCCACTCTCTGAGATTTTGCTGGGGCTTCCAAATGTTGTGGCCGCCAGGCCCCGGATAGACACACGGACCACCAGAAACCAGTGAGTTATAGGAAGCACACTCTTTATTCAGCCAGCTAGGTCTGCCAGAGGTACACAGACCCCATATTAAGCAGCCCCGAAATGTAGAGGTACTGAGATTTTAAGCCCTAAATCTCATTCCTCATTCTGTCTTAAACACAAAGGTCTATTTTTCTTCTATTTACTGTCAACCCACAGGTCGGATGTGCAAGCGAGGGTACAGAAACAGAAAGCTTATTGTTAGAATGTTATGTTCCCATGGGCGATGACCTATGTTCCCATGGGCAATAGCCAAACAGTAATTAGCTAGCACATAATCATCAATAATGAAATGACTCTTGCTAATAATCCTCATATTTTAAATCCAATGAATCTTTTTTTCAGTTCTCTTTTTATATGGCCCTCCCTTGCAGTCAACTTCTTTGATGTGTTTTCTTCGATGTTTGTATTCTGATGGGTACATTCTTTGCTTTAAGTCACACCTATTTTAGAAATGTTTTAAAAGAATTAGCAAATATGATGATAAATTCAAAGTCAAATCGTGATATAAGATAGAATGGGATTTGTTTTTCATGCTTCTTTTAAAAAAGTTTTTCAAAGCTGTTTGCTCCTGAATTTTCTGTAAGCAAGAGAAAAACTCCCAAAAATGTTTGACTTGAAGATATCTGTTAATTATAGTTTGTGGGCATGTGCAACAAAATAACACACATGTGGATTATACATTCTGTATTCTTTTCTGACACTGAGTGAAATAGACTATTATTAGTTGAGAATCATGTGGGCAGGATATAGATGGGGGGATTTTAACAATTAAGTGAAAAGACATTTTTTTCTCCTTTCAATGTCAGTAAATTTTATCACCTTTCAAATACCAGTTTTATTTAATTGAAATCATTTCAGGAGATTTAGGAGCATTTATGTCGAGTTTTTATTAACCTAGTTAATTTGGGGTTGCCACTTGGGACTAAGATTACAAAGTGTAATGTTTATATTAGTTGGAATTTAAAAAAGCATAGAAGTGAAAGACATTCTCAGCCATCTTGGTATCTTACTCAACTTGAGCTTCTATAACAAAATACCATAGACTGGGTGGCTTAAGTGACAGATCTTTGTTTCTTTCAGTTCTGGAGGTTGGGAAGTCTGAGATCAGGGTGCCAGCACGGTCAGGTTTTTGTGAGGGCCCTTGTCCTGGCTTGCAGTCACCTTCTTGTTATATCCTCACATGGTGGAAAGAGGAAGCTCTGGTATCTCTTTATCTTCTTATAAGGGCACTAATCCCATCACGAGGGCTCCACTCTCATGACTTCATCCAAACCTGATTACCTTCCAAAGGCCCCACCACCTACTACCATCACATTGAGGGTTCGGACTTCAATATATGAATTTGGAGAGGGACACAAACATTCAGATCATAACATCAAGTTATGTGTTTTGCCACTCATTACCTGTGTGACTTTGGTCATGACAATTAACTTTAGTTTCTGTAAAATGGGAGTCATATTTTGTAATCTCCTATAGCACTTGTGAATATGAAATGGGATAATGTTTCTAAAGTATTTGATGAAGGACCCTTTTGTTTATGTAGCTATTATTAGGACTCTTCTATGAGTACAAAGTGTCAGTTACTCTTTACAACCCTTCCTTATGATGGTGATTAGTTGTGTTGGAAAAAGAGGCTCTCAGTCGGACACAGTGAAATACGAACCTATTAATTGAGCCAACAAGGATATCTACTTGAAGAGATGATTTGTTAGCACTGAATTCATTTACACTAGCTGTATTCTGGTGAGGTTTAGGGATACATTGGGAATTCATAGAATGCTAACTGACCAGCTAGCAGTCATATTTATGAACTTTGTTTCATCAGCATCACACTCTAATTCCCACAAGAAACTACTGCTATAAGCCAGAGACCTGATACAAGAGCTTTTAACCTAGGATCCCACTGCATCTAAGATTGAGAGGGGAGGGGAATGGATGAACTTCAGATGTACTAATGCAAATAGGTTTTACCTGCAGAGAAGCCCAGAGTGTCCTTAAATTCTCAGAGCCATCTTTGACCCTGTTGGTCAAAGACTTTAAGAGCCTCTGACCATAAAGAAACTTCTAATGTTTTTCATAGCATCTTCTTTAACTAAATTTGCTATGCCCCATACTTTCTAATGAAAAACTTGTATATTCCTCTCCTAGGAAAAGATTAAATTCTATTGGGGTACACAGGATCTAAAATTTGATAAATTAATCCATGTGGGTTTTTTTTTTTTTTTTGGTGGAGTGGGGAAGGAGGGAGTTTTAAGTTAAGGAACAGAGAAAGCTATCTGTAAATTAGAAAATAAAGGAAAGAGAGGTCACAGTCATTTTCCTTAATTTTAATATTGCAGTGTAACCTGAATGTCCTTAGCTCACCAACCAGTGGGTATAAATGAGATCATTGGAACATTAATAAGTCCTGGATTTAGCTTTCTTAAAGCCTTTCCTGTCATATGTGAGGGCATCAGCTTGTCTCCAATTTTGTGATGGTCCCACTTGAGCTCAGGAATAAATCCACTTGTGTTCTAATTTTGCATCATTACTGAAGTCCATTGCTACTAGCCATTGTATTGCAGTTCTTTAGTCCAGCTACTGCGGCCAGGATCCTCAGAGGGAGTGCTGCCTCTCGGCCATTCTAGCCCTGAGATTCCTGCCAGATGCCACTCTGCGCTGTACAGAGATTGGGGACATGCTTTTCTCTTTAGGTAGCAATTTGACACCAAATGCTTTTATGTATGCAATGTCTTATAAGTTTCTTAACATAATGCTTTAGCTTTCATTTATAACCCCTGCTTGTCTATAAAGAGACATTGAGAGTTGGGGTAAGTAGCAGACACATTTTTATCCTCCTTCACATCATACTTTTCCAGATGACTATGCGAAACCTCTCTACCTTTCGTGTGTGTGTGTGTGTGTGTGTGTGTTTGGGGTGGAAGAAGGGGATAAATCTTGCATGTAGAGCGATGCTTGCAAATAAATCTCTGAGATTGGGATTTGAGGACGTTACTAACATCTGCTTATGGTCAGCTTAGATACTTTATTAACCTTTTAATATTAGTGATAGTAAACTTGTTGTATCAGTTAGAATGCATTGGGCTGCAAGTAACAGAATATTTAATTTATGGTATCTTAAACAATAATGACAGTAATATCTTCTGCTCTACAACGTGTTCTGGATAAATATCCAATGTAAGATTGCCTGTTTTTATTTACTAGCATATCCTCAAAACTTAGAATACCTGGCATTAGTAAGTGCCCAATAAATATTTGCCCAATGAACAAATGAATGTCTCTGCAACTCTCCTGGTTTTTACTTCACAAGTGCAAGGTGGCTGCAGCTTCTCTAAGCATCATGTTCTCATATGGCAATGACCAAAGCAAGAATAAAGGACGCTGGAGAATAAAACTTCTACCTACGTGTACTTTTCTTAGTGGGAAGGAAATTTTCTCCAAGAAGACTTCTGCTGACTTTTTATGTTTCATTATGCAGAAGTAGATTACAAGCCCACCCCTAGACCAATCACTGTAAGAGAGATATGGAATTGTCATAATTGATAAGCCAATATTGATTCATCTGATGAGGCTAAGAATTTTGCAGCCCAAACAAAACTGGTAGCAAGAAAGGAGAGAATGTCTCTTGGGTTGCTAACTAATAGTATCTGCCACATCCTTTCCAACATTCTCAAACCCATTTTTTTTTTTTATTTGCCCCATTTCCTCACTTACAGCACACTTTGGTCATTGAAATAAAATACTTGACCATGTCCTCATTTTTAAGTGTCTTTCATTGGATAGCAGTGGGCAGACTATCTGGCCTGTGTATTATCTAAATGGAACTAGAATATAGCAAGGGCCTCTAAGTTGGCCTCACTGACTCCAGACATTCTGCTGTAATCCATCTGTCTCACAGCCAACACAGTGATTTTTCAAATCCCAGACATGATAGTTTCATTTTCATTTTCCTGCTTAAAAATTTTAGATATTTCCATCACCTCTTATATCTAAACTCCTCAGCATCACAAACAATGCCCTTCACCTCATCCTATCTTGCCTCATCCTGTCTCCCCATCTTCAGCTTCCTCTCCTTACATATTCCAGCTTTGCTTTGCCGTGAAAGGCACTCTAATGCATCCGTTTCTTTTACAATGCCATTTCTTCTTTCTGGAGCATCTTTCTCACTTTGTCTGCCTGGTCACCTCTATTTTATGAACTTTTCTTGATAGCTCCAGGAGTCACATATGCAAGTATCTGTAGTTGTCAGATGAATGAGTGAGGTAGGGCAGGGAAAAGGGAAAAAGTGCTATTGATGACTGACCTCCGTATCATCGAGGTGGTAAGCAGTTATGGAGACTGTAGCAAAGAGGAGAACACGTGTTGAATGAGGGCATTTTACTCAGCTTCAGCAAGTTTGTTGCCACGATAAAACATGAGCCCTTCGGTTCCAAATATTCTTACTATTCCAGGGAAGCCAGAAAGCAGTATTTTATATGAAATTTCCCTAATGTTATACAGAGTTTTAAATTTTTTAATTTATAGAAAATTTAATTTTGCACATTGAAAGTTTAAATTTTTGTTTTGTAGGCCAAAAACGAAGCACCAGTTTTCCATCTCTGCCCTGGTCATGCCCTCCACTGACCATAGTGTGTTAGATTGAACCACAGGAAGTTGGTGAATGGCAGTTTCATAAGTTTCAATTTGATGCTTTGATCTTGCTATCAGTGTAGCATATGACAGGCTGGAGAATGGTTATTTGAGAATGGCTTGAGCTGTTCCATAAACCTTGGCTGAAGGATGTTAGACTTCTTAATTTGTCTAAATCAAATTAGTTTTGGCTTGTCCTTCCCAGAGTCTATGCCAACCAGCATTGTTATGACATACAATATCATTTATTTTTTACGTCCTTCAGTCCAATTCTCTTTCCTGTAGATCATATGAAAACTCCTAATTTGCTCAGTCTACAGTGGGAGTGAGGCAGGGCCATTGTGATGATTTTTATGATGTCTCTGGTCCATTCGGAGGCAGGCAGCTCCTCTGTTCCAGGCACACACTGTCCCACTCAGCTCCTGGGACATGGTAGTAAGGAGGCATCCATTTTTGGGGTGCTGTGTTTGAGCAGAAAGCAGGTCCTCACTGCTAGAGGAACCATACCATACCCTCTTCTTATAGTCTGGGGGAATGCAGCTCTTCTCAGAGTTGGGCTACTCCTTTCTCCTTCAATCTTTGGAACATTTTCCTTCTCAGACAACCTAGATTTTTGCATCGCTGAGCCTATATTTTGAAAAGCAAAGATCTCTTAAGGAAGAGGAAACTTAGCCATAAAAGCAGAAACTAAGGTCTCACTTTTGAGCTTTTATCAAGAAATGATTACACAGTTTAAATTTGTACATTAAGTTATAATACAGCACTCGAATATTGTGGTGCTACCTTTTTTTTCTTTTTTCATGAAAACCTCCCCAACTAGATCTTACATTGTATAACTCACATACTTAGCAGAGTGCCTGGCACATAATAGGTGCCCAACAATTCATCAATAAACTGACCTAAATATACCAGGTTTATACTGAGAAGGAAACAGATGGAAGATAGGAAGATGAGAGGGAGAGAGAAACAGTAAAGAAGGGGCTAGAGCAAGAGAAAGGACAAGAAGAGAGAAATTGATTACTGAATACCACCCATGTTTTGGCTCTTTGTTATACTATTTAATCTCTGGAAAAATAACCACATAGACATTTTCATCCACATATTATGGGGGAGGAAATGGAGGCTGATAGAAAGGTTAAGTCATTTACCCAAGATTGCTGAGCTTCTTAGTAGCTGAGCTGAGCTTTAGACTGATGAACCTCTCACAGCAAAGTCCCGCTGATTACACCAGTACCACTCACTGTCTGAACAAATATTCCCACTTAATCTGATGATACTTGAGACTCTGATTGAAGTTGCTTGCATTCGATGAAGTTAAAATAATATAAAAATCCTCCTGTTGTTTGGCCTAGAGTCACCCTGGAGTGAAATGCATGAAGCTAGATGCCAACTCTGAGAAATGGTTTTCTGAGTAGCCCAAAGTGATCATGGCACAGCATGACTTCCAATTTTTCTCTGCAAGGAGAAGTCTAAATGCCCTCAGTTAACCAGTTCCATGCATTCTAATGGCTCTGAACACACTTTTCTAAAGGAAAATGCTCCCCTGCTATCCCCTAATAACCTTTTTTTGAAGGGAGGCCATTTACTAATGCCAATGGTTTTACACTGTGAGCTCTTAATGGGACTAGGATTGGAATGTCCATTGCTGTCCATGAGAAATTATACATGATTATTCCTCTAGTTGAAAAAGAGTGCCTCATGTCCTCAGAATGTAAAGCTAAATGTTCCAGACAGACAAAAGCTCTTGGAGTTCTGTACCACTCTATGGAACAATTTATTATTTTCCTTTTTTTTTTTTTTTGCACCTTTTTTCTTTTTAATTCCTCTTTGTTGTCTCTGTGTCTACAAAACCCTTTTAAATTATTACCTGTTCCAGCTAAGACAAGTCTCTGTGTCTAAAAGTCTCTGATTAGTTTCAATCCAATGAAAATTCACCACAACTAGGATTTCTCTGTGGTGCACAGGTTACAATGTGACCCCAGGTCAAGAGGGAATGAGTTGGTCCATTACTGGTGTATTACTAGAATGTCAATTAAGTGGAACCTACTTAAGCATCCCACAAAATGAAGGACTTTGTGAACACAGGCTTCTCAATCTGTATGATTTATAAACTTAGGCTAGTTATGAGAGAGGAGAGCCAGAATTAAGAAAAACTCTGAATTAAAGTTTAATATACTATAAAGAACATTTTTTATTTGCATCTAAGAAATAGAATTAATTTGGTCTAAAGTAACTCCAAGTCAAGATTCACCTAGGTCTGCTTTAGTATGTAGAAGCTACGCATTATTGGTTGTTAGACTCACCAATTTCTACTTAAAATAATACAACAAATTTAAAAAATATTAGCAAATCTCTTAAGAAAGTCTTCGATCCTGAATATGTGAATTTAACAAAATCAGAAACTTGTACGAATGTAAAGCATAACTCCACCAGGCTGAACTGCTAGAAAATGGAGGAAAATAAAAATGAATTGACCTCCATAGATGACAGTAAGAGCTACTATTTATTGTGTGCCAGTGTTGTACCAACAGTAAAATCTTAAGAGGCAATAATTATCATCCTGACTTTTCAGTGAAGTTACAGTGTCTGAGGAGTTAAGATGACTGGCTCAAAACCACACAGCTAGTAAGTAACAAAACCTGGGCTCCGTCTGGTACAGGCTTGGTTGCAGACCCTTTGTTTCTAATGCTCAGTCATTGTAGCATGAAGAGCAGAGTTGGTCTAGTCCAGCGATTCTCAAACTCAAGTGATGAACTTTTTCCAATGATCTCTTTTAAGAAAAACAACTCATGTGGATTCATGGTGTTGACATAAATTATTTTTATTATAAGAAGCTTAAATATGTACAAAATATGTTCATTTCATGCCCATATTTCTTATATAAGCATAAAGTCAAAGTACATTATAAATTAAATACCAAGCAAATTACAAAACCAATAAAATTTGGACTAATAGCATTAACATGACAGAAGATGCTGTTTTGCTGAAAGTGAATTGCCCAGATTAGCTTTCATCATATCAAAGATAACAACTAATCACTACCATAGATAATCAGAGTCTGCAGCAATGAGATGTTTATATACATGTAATGTTTAGAATGTTATTAATAATTTGATCTAACTCCTATTGGCTACATGGCTAATGGCCCCATGCCTCTATGAATGTTCCCCAGCCTTCCTGTCTTCCATGATCTCTAAGTTTTCAGAACTCTTATCTTATATGGAACCAAAAATTTATTCATACCATTATTGAGTTTATGAATATATGACTTGTCTCATCAAATGATTTTCCAACCAGAGTCTGGAAGAATTTTTTACTCCATAAAGAAGTGAGGAAAATAAGGATAGAATGCTGTTTTTTTTTTTTTTTTAAGCTTTAATTAATTCAATCTTCAATTTTTTTTCCCCTGGGAGTATGTCTTCTCTATTTTTTTTTTATGTTAAAATGACTTTGTTTTTATAAAATGATGGTTTGAGATATACAGAACCACCTCTCTCTCTCTCCCTCTCTTCCTCTCATTCTTACTTACCCTCTCTTTCCCAATGAAAAAACTGAATTCAGAGAGGTGAAGTAACATCCCTAAGGTTACACAGTAAGTTCAAACCAAAGTGTATCAGTCAGGATATTCTGGACAAGTAGCAGAGAACTCAAGTGAAATATCTTAAATAATAAAGAAACATATGAAGAAATCTTGAAGAAAAGCTCCTATGCAGTCAATTTATTCAGTGGGCCCATAATGCCATCGAGGAACCAGATTCTTTCTGTATTTCCTGTTCGGTCATCTTTAGTAGGGTGGCTTTGGTTTCAAGGTGGCAATCACTGTTTCAGATGTCATAAGCCGACATGCCAGTGTTCAACAACATAAGGAGAGATGGTCTCTTTCTGTGTTCATCTTTTGTAAAAGTGAGGGAATCTTTCTCAGAGGTCTTCCAGCAGACTTTTCCCTCAGCTCATTAGCTAAAATCATGTCACATGCTGAGACCCAAACCAATCACTGTGGCAAAGGAATGGGGTAAACGTGATTGGTTAGTATGTACCACAGAGTTGGGTTTACGTTTACTTTCCCTGAAGAGTAGAAAACTGAAGAAAATTGGTTCTGCAAACACAAAATAAGGGAGAAAATGGTTGTCAACAGATGATCATTAAGGTCCACTGTGCCAAACAGATTCTAGGGGGTCTTTCTACTACACAAAATATTGATTGAATAGAGAGAAGTGGAAATATACATGAAGAGAAAGATATTAAGAATGTAAATTCAGGCTTTGAGAGAAGGGAAATTGATTCCTTGTTACTTTCTTTAGAACCATCAAATACCTTTATAATTTATGATAATGCACATTTGTATGTACTGTATAAAAACTCCCTCCTTCATTCTTCCTTATGGTGCTATAAAGATAAATGAGCTCTATAAATTCATATACCATAAATATCAGTTTTTATCACAATATTGATTATTTCAACTCCACTTCTAAAGAGCTGTAGAAATTTCATGAAAAGAAAAATGAAACTCCAGGAGATGCAGAGAAAAACCGAACAATTGCACAGATTTTTAAAGCAGCATTTTCCCAAAAATATGTCAAAGCAGTACAAATATGTGAAAAAAATGTTTAGCTTCACTAGTAATCAAAGAAATGCAAATTAGCATGAGAAACACTTTTATCCATCAAACTGGTGATTTTTTTCTTAGGCTTGATATTAAAGGCGGGTGAGCATGTAAGGAAATAAACATTCACATACATTGATGATGGGATTGTAAGTTGCTTCATCTTTTCTGACTGTCATTTTAACAACCTGTGACAAAGGATTGTTTATTTTCTTTCTTCAGCAGACTTTAAGATCACTGAGTGCAGATACTGTATTGGCTCCCCTGAATATTCCTAGTGCCTAGACCACTGCTTAATAATTTAATAAATATGTATCAAATAGTTAATGAATGGGCATTAAATATTCATTGAATTAAAAACTATATGTTTTAAAAAGTCAACCTAGCCATAAATCTGGAGCATACATGAGAGAAATAAGTGTTCTATGCCAAGAAGTATCTATAGAGCTATTTATCCTATTGTAATTTATAGCATCAACAAGACAAAAAAGTCAGTGGAGGAAATAATGTTTAGTAATAAAGAATTAGTATTCTAAATATTAGTACACTCAGATGATGACAGCTAATAAAATATTACAGAGATTAGTAATATTGAAGATGTTCATTAATGTGCATTATCAAATCAAAAAAGGTTTCAAAACAGCACAATCTCTTTTTGATCTCTTTTGTTAAAAGCATGGATATGTGTAAAAGCTTAGAAAAAAATGTTAGAAATATATACCACAAAATGTGAACAGAGATTTCACTATGATGGGATGTAGCTGATTTTTTGAATTTCTTTTTTATACTTAACATGTATTGTTTTTATAATAAGGAAGAGAAGAATAAATGTCCTTTTATTCAATTGAGCCATCTTTAAAAAAATTTATTCTTTATTTGATTACTCCTAATCAAATGTTGTTATTTTATTTTGATAATGATGGCTTGATAAAGATATACCCTTTATCAACCAAACTAAACATAAAGAGGCAATTAGTGGTAATTTTTGTGACAGATTGTGGGATGTTTCCCACTGTGAAAGTGGGATGTTTTTCCACTTTTCTGCAGCAAAGATACAGGTTTTAAAATTATATTTCAAATATTACTCTTTTGAGTCACAAATTTCTGTGTAGATTGTGGAACAGCATTTTTCAATTCTGCCCCTCAAAATTTAACCTATTGTATTTGAAGTATATTTCATATGCAAGAACAGCAACTTAATGTTTTAAAAAGCTGTTTGCCTGCTTCTCTTTCTTTGCCCGTACTATTTAAAGAGTGATTTAAGCACACTTATCAATAACATGTATGAGTCATATCACTAATTATGAGCAACAGCAATATTTTTCTCGAAGATATGCACCATCTTTTAAAAACTCTAAACAAAATGGCATCTTTATGCAACTGAATGATATTAGAGGCTGTTTAGAAGCAGTGGGGTCTTTTGTTGTTTACAATCTATATCATTGTAGGTGAGAAACAAATCAAGTGAACTAGTAAACAAAAAACATGGCATTTTTAATGTGACTCATTTGATGCACATAGTATTGGGCATAAATTCATTGTCCCTCAACATGATACAAATTCCCTAACATGTTTTGTAAGGCCCACCATGTTTAGCAGCAACCTCTAGGTGGCTTCTTGAGATATCCATGGTGGATATTTGAAGTTCTTTCAGCTTTTATCAAATCTATGCTTCTACCACCTGACCCTTAACACATAAGCACAACATCAGGAAGAAGATGACTCCACTTCGCTCTACTGAATCTATAAACTTACCAACTTTAGCATCTACCACTCTATTCTCCTTTCTAGAGTTAATTCTTCTACCTGTGCTTTGGATTTTATCTTCCCCTGCCTTCTCAGGGAATTTACTCCACAAATTAGCCCCCTTTCCCACATCTTCAGTTTCTTATTTCAATCATGAGCATTTCAATATCCTCTTGAACAATATATGAATGTAATTAGTAAAATGGTAATCCCCATTTTTCTAAGCGTTTAGTCTGGAACTAAATGCTTTTAAATTTATTAACTTATTTTTTTCAACCTCTTTTTAAGGTTGATGTTGTTTTCCATATTATGAAGATGAGAGAAGCTCTGAAGCTCGGAAATGTTAAACACCAGCTAAGCTTACACAATATGGCAAACTAGGAATTCAAACCGAACTATGTCTGATTATAAGATTGTATCTTAACCATTTTGTTATTCTGTCTTTGTTCATTTCTGAAAAACCCTGTCTTAGACTTAGTCTCTATCTTGTTCATCATAGACAAACTTTATGAAAGACTTGTATTCACTTGCTACCTCCGCTTCATTTCTCATACCTCAACCTATCGCAGTGTGGCATGGGCCCCACATCACTGAAACTGCTCTGGGCAACAGCATCAAGTACCTTATTATTTCTGAAGCTGAAGAATGCTTTGTAGCAGCCTTTGACTATTTTGACACTTCTCTCCTTGAAACGTTCTCTTCCATGGACTTTCATAAAACACCCACTTAGCTAGTTTTTCTCCTACTTAATCTTTAGGGTTGCTAATTGCTTTTTTTTTTTTCTCTATTCCTTATGTGTTGAAATTCTTTAGATCTGTCTTATTTTTTATTACAAATACAAATACTTTCATTACAAACACTGTCCTGGGAATCCATCCACTTCCATGGCTTAACCTCTATTTGTGATAAATCCCACATTTCTATTTGGAGCTCAGGTTTCTATCCTGACCTTTAGACCTGAATATCTGTTGCCTATTTCACTTCTGACTTTACATGTCCTACAGGCATAGAAGTGGAGTAGTGAAGTACTGAGAGCATTTCATCTAGACTTAGACCCCAGGGCTCGAAACCTGGCACCACCACTTTGAATCATGGACCTCTGGGCATTCCTCTCTCTGGGCCTCCATCTTTTCACCTTACCTACACTTACTGAGTACACACAGAAGCACACACATATATAATTTTTCTCTTTTTAAGAAAAACAGGTCTTATACAAATATAGACACTACTATACCATAGCAGGTTATTTTTCATAATTATTATGTAGACCACCTGCCACTCCATCATTAAGTGAAAAAATGTGTTACGTTCTTTATTTTAACATTCTAGTACCCTATTTATTATGGATAAAAAAACTAAGAGATTCAGAGAGAGAGAGAGAGAGAGAAAGAGAGAGAGAAAGAAAGGGGGAGGGATGATGACTGAAATTTTTTTAAAAAGTAAAGAAAACCTGAATTTTCATAAAATTTTACACAAATTAGTATTTAATGGTATCATTTAAGGTAACTAGTATAAATTATTTACTAAAAGGGACTTGTTGCATTCAGGTAAATTAGTACTCAGTAAACAATAATTAAGAGTAATTTTTCTCAAATCTGGTGGTCATCAGAATCACTGCAGAAATTTAAAATATAGGTATATGGATTTCTCCCCAGGCTTACTGAATCAGAATCTCTGGAGATGTGGGCCAAGAATATGTATATTTTAGAGCTCTTAGCTGATTATGATGATCGATCTTATTTGGGAACCACTGATGAGCAGAGTTTTAACCTCTAATATAATATAATAGTTATTATCTTCTTTAGAATAAATGAAAACTATTTTTAGTGCTGTCAAGGTATTTTGTTTCAATCCTGGATAGTTTGAGAGCGAGGACTCAAAAGACTCATCAATCCTGGATAGTTTGAGAGCGAGGACTCAAAAGACTCAATTGGCATTGACCTAAATAAAGACCACATTTATCAATCTCCTTTGCAGTGAGATGTGACCATGTGACTTAGTTCTGCCAATTGCATGAGAGTGCAAATGAGGTATGCAAAATAAGGTCTTGCCTTTCAAGCCATGGTTTCTAATGGTTTTTGTTCCATAAATCCTTTTAGCAGCCTGGAGAAGCCTAAGGACTCCAGAAAATAATCTTTTTATATGCATAAAGTAAAATACTTAAAATTACAAAAGAGAACAATGACATGACATACTATTATCAAAATATTAAAAGAATAAATTTGTGATACAGCAATATAGATGTTTATCAACACATTTAACAACAAGATTTACCAGCAGAACTGTGAACATTAGGGTAGCTTGGGGTGAAAGTAAGAAAGAGATTTCAGGGTGGGTAATGTCTTAGACTAAGAGCATTTAGATTTCTCTGGCTTCATAGAGTGAATGGACTGTATTCTTAAGTTTTCTAAACCCTAGAAACTTCTAACTTTTCCTCATCTTACCCAAAGTTCTGATCCTCAACAGTTTTTAGATGAGAGGAAAAAATGTGTGTGTGTGTGTGTGTGTGTGTGTGTATGTATGAATATGTGTATATATGAATGATATGGTTTTTCAATGAATTAGAAAAGTATAAGACAGATTCAGAATGCATTTAAATAAAGGCCAGGGCCTTTTACAGTATTCTAACTCTGGTTTACTGGATTTTGTTAACGTGGCTGAAAGAGGTGATATTTCCTTTATTGGGATCCTTAGTACCTAGTTTGCTCATCCATCTATCTATCCATCTGACAAACATTTTTAAAGCATCTACTATACTCTCGACACTGTGCTGTCTATCTAATAAACGTTGGTGACTCACAAACTTGCCAGATGTTGAATAGTGATTATGACCTATAGTGATAGGCAAATGACGTCTCAGATTTACGAAAAACTGTAACAGCATATTGAGGAACTGGTTAGTTTTTTGCTCCCTATTTCAAGTTTGTCCTATAACTGCCTGATTGTTTCTGGGAGTATTTGGGTTGCTCTTTGAGCAAACTGCTGACATGTGATAGATCAGTTCAAGGAGAACATACAAAGTCATTCCTAGGAAACATCCCAAAATAAAAAAAATTGTGCCCTAATAATTCAAACTGACCATCAGCATGGTTCAAGATCATTAGGAAATCTGTTATATCCTAAATTTTCATTTATTTATGTCTGACTTAGCCTGATCTTTTTTTAAACTGGATGACACTTGCTATCTTTATTAACTTGGAGCAGAGTGGAAATTATATCTTTTTATTAATAAAGCATTTGAACCAGGTTGAATCAAAACCAGTTTTTAAATTTAAATTAGTTGATGGCAAAATAAATCTCTTCTGAAATGAAAACCAAAAAATTGTATGAAAGTAAACCTTTCCTGGGAGAATCTACAATATGTCTGTAGGTTTAGTTGTTCTTTCCTTTCTGCCTAATCCTTGGACTTCTTAGATTATCTGCCTACACTGTCATTGTGAGCATCAAATGAAATGGTGTATGAGACAGGGCCTTGTGGTCTCTACTGTTCTATGCAAAAATAAGGTATTGTCACTTTTCAACTGATGACCTTGGGAGTCATTTCCTCTAAAAGAGGTTAGTTGGTTTTCCCCCAGTTTTTATGTATCTGTTTATCTTTTAGTTTTGGCCTGTTTATTCTTTTTCTTATCTATGTGACTGTTAACCATTTATTAGAGAGGACATTGAATCCTATCTCAATTACCTAAGATATTTTTCATGGTTTCACTTGAGCCAAAGACTTCCAGATTTTCCTATTTAGTGGTTTACTGGATTTTTGTTATCAAAAATAACTTTTTGTTTTCAAAAAGTTACCCACATATCCAAAGAGAAGAGCTCTTCTCATAAGCAGCCTGAGGTAACCTCTGAAAATGGTTCGCTATTCACATGACCCAGAAAACTCCACAAAATCATGCAAATCAAGAGGTTCAAATTTTTGTGTTCACTTTAGGAACACTCATGAAACTGCTCAGGCCATCAACGGTATGCATATCCGAAAAGCCACTAAGTATCTGAAGGATGTCACTTTACAAAAGCAATGTGTGCCATTCCGTCATTTCAATGGTGGAGCTGGTAGATGTGCCCAGGCCAAACAATGGGGCTGGACGCAGGGTCAGACGCCTAAAAAGAGTGCTGAATTTTTGCTGCACATGCTTTGAAATGCAAAGAGTAATGGTGAATGTAAAGGTTTCGATGTAGATTCTCTAGTTGAGCACATCCAGGTGAACAAAGGCCTGAAGATGCAGGGCAGAACTTACAGAGCTCGTGGGCAGACTGACCCATGCGTGAGCTCCCCCGACCACACTGAGATGACTCCCTGCTGAAAAAGAGCAGCTTGTTCCTAAACCAGAAAAGCAGGTTGCACAGGAGAAAAAGGTATCCCAGAAGAAACTAAGAAACTGAAGAAAACAAAAATTATGGCCTGGGAGTAAATTTAGCATCAAATAAAGGCTAATAAAAGTAAAACAACAACAACAACAACAAAACAAACAAAGAGAAGGGGGTTAAACAGAAAATAATTTCATATTAGGAGGTGAATGTAACTGGCATAGAAATGAATAGGTAAGATAAATGAGAGTTGTATGGCTGCTTCTGTACCTGCCTGTTACCACCATATTATCCTTGATGTATTTTCAAAGCTATCTCTATCACGAAGTGAATGGCTAATGGCAAATGTGTTCATTCACCACTCTATGTTCTCTTAAATAAGGGGTTGAAATACTGGAATTGTGGGATATAGTAGAGTGACAGTGTGTTGGATGGCATTTTGCTCATTCTTCTGAAAAAATTGCTTTACATTGGCAATCTCTTTGTTAATTGTCATAGTAATATTACTAGTAATTTTAAAACAACTACTATTATTTTTGAGCACTTGCCGTGTGCTAGGTATTTTATATCCATTCTCTTTACAACAACAATGGAACATATATGCTTTTATTCAGTTTTCAATGATGATATATATAATATCATAAAATAAGCATTTAATATTGATATAATTAGAGTAGATTAGTTGCTTGAATTAGGATTTTGACAGCTCCTTGTAGGAATTCTTTACCAGTTTTCAAGACAACTCTAAACCCTCACAGGAGTGCTGTGAGACAGGCTCGTGGCCAGCATCTTTATAAAGACAGGACTTGAGCCTGATTCAGTTTTGTTTTGTTTTATTTTGTTTCGTTTTGTTTTGCTTAGCACCTAGCTTATTTTTAGAATGCAATATATTGTAATAAAAATAAAACATGAACAGCAATACAGTCAAAGCAATATAATTCACTTCTCAGATCAGGTGGGGTCTCACCAGAATCTCTCTTAAGGTATCTGAGATATGTCTTTGCCTGGCAAGGAGAGATGGAATAAAATTACCCCCATTTTAGCCTTCTTTTAATTAAAAATCATGCAAGAATGGACCAGCAGCCTCTTTCAGTGAATAAGTCAGAGAATAAACCAGACACACGTGGGTTCTCCACTGGCTGCATCACTCATTCTGGCATGTTGGCTGGGGCATACTGAGCCTCTCCACTCTACCTCCAGAACCTTGGGCATCATTCAGCTGTGTCCACAGTCCTCAGGTAATATTAATCGCTACCCCTTTGCTTCCAGACCAAGTTAAGACTTGTTGGTACATAGGATGAAGTCAGGGAGTCACTGAAGGAAAATTCCTGGGAGGGACCCACACAGGGTTCATGGCATCTGCAGCAGTATAGCTTTCACATCTCATATTCTTTCCACGGATGTCGTATTGTTCGGGTCCCAGAATTCCCCAGATATAGAGAGACAGATTAATGTTCATCTAGTTCATAACAGGCTCTATGTAAAATCAAAATGCTAGGCTCTTTGACAATGAGAAATGTAACTGCCAAAAAAAAAAAATCTCTGCTAGTGAACTGTGTGTGTATGAGAAGCTTAATGTTAACCAGTGGGTTGCTTGGTAAGCATGAAAGCAGGGCAGGGGAGTTAGCAGAACAAGTTGAATGGTTAAAGGCTCCAGGACTCTTGCTGCCACCAAGATGGAAAAGGCAAATTCCTGAGCCAGAGCATTTCCTCCCCTGGAAATTTTCCCCTTTAGATGACTTTTGCCTGCTAGAAATTGTCCAATGACTCTAGAAATATTTCCCCTGGCCTCTGGCACCTTTCCCCTGCACACTGCAGTAAGTGGGTGCTAAGAGAAAGATAGTTAAACAACAAACCTCTGTAGCATAAAGACATAGCATGCCCTTAATCTAATTCTGCATTCACATTAGGAACTGACCATCTTTATGAAGTGAGATGCCAAATGGTTTTCTTTTATTCATCTAGTGAGAGAATAAAGGTGGTAGGTTAAAGTAAGCCAAAATGAAAAACAAACAAAGACTGGAGTGAATGAGTGAGATGTGTAAATCCTATGTAGACCTCTTTCAATGTCACTTAATGACTTATTTATATAAAGAAGAGTTGTTTTTTTAAATAATAAATACTCCCAGGAGATTTAAATCCACTTATTTTCGTAACAGTACACTTAAATGGGTAATTTTTTGGTGAGGTTTAGTGCTTGGTTTGTAGAAAATGGTGATTAAGAACTTTACATAAGAAAAAGCTGAGACCTACAGAGCTGAAGACACACATTGGTTAGAAGCAGAGGCAAATCTACATTGCTTTTCTTAACTCTCACTCTAAAGTTTTTTGCACAATTAGGTACAGTGTATTTTCCCCCTATCATCCAGTTGATATGTACCAAATAAAGAAAGGGAATTCTGTTTTGAGAGAGAGTGGGAGGGGGTGAGGGGTGCTTTTTTGAGAATGAGACGTTGGTAGGGGCAAGTGGACCCAAGTGAAACCCCAATAGAAGGTCCTAGGGTGCAGAGAGGACCATGATGGACATCTCTATTTCCACAGTTTTTCTAGAACTGGTTGGCAGCTGTCATGCCAAGCTTTTTGGTAGATTTTTGTTCTATTACTTCAACTACATCAGCTTTATAAAACACAAAACACTCATCATCAAGCACATGAGGGGAAAGCAGAGCCATAGGAAGATGATGACCTGGAGATTCTGGTTAAGGTATACTTATGAGAATGTGTGTTGAAGTAAGAGATGGTCAAAACTGTAGAGAATTTTTATAAGTTTATTTGAGCCAAACTGACAACAATTGCCAGGGAGCAAAATCTCAACAGATTGAGAAAATGCTCTGGAGAGTGGCAGTTTTGCAGCTTATTTTGTAAGTTAGAATAGAAGAAGGAGACGTAAGGGGGGTAACATGAAATCTATTGGTGGTATATTAAGGGGGTGGGAGAAAGCAAAATTGGGAAATGTTTGGGATTGGATAATAAGTAAAACAGAAAGACACATACTTCTTTTACATTGGTGGGTACAAGATATTAATGATTAACATTTACAACACATAGAGATGGTATTCGGGGAACAAGATAATAATGAAGGGTTCAGTGGACTCATGCTCTCCTGCTGCAGGTGTGCTCTCAGGGGCTTGGAAAAAGAGATTACTCTGACATTTCAAAGGTATGTTATCTTAGATGCAAAAAGACAGGTTCACTTAAGGTAAAGATTGACCTTTGTCAAGGAAGCTACAGGCCTAGGATGGGACACCCGTCATGACTCACTTTTAGTTAGGAATTGTTATATTCAGACCATCCTATGTGGTTACTTTTGGTCTCTGAGTTTATAAATCAGGCCTCCCCTAAGCTTGTTAGGTTACCACGTGGCCTCTTTTTTGCCCACACTAGCAATCTCATTTTGTTTCGTTCTACATTTATTGAGCACCTGTGCTGAGATATGCACTGGTCCTAACCCAGAGAACACAAGGATGAATGATCCCTTCCCTCAAGAAGCCATGGTCCAATAAAAGAGACCTTTGCTTAAGCAATTTACAGTATCCATGTTATTTATACTCAGTGATCCAAGGGTAATAGATAGGAGAACATAATTCTATTGGGAGTGGTCAAGGAAGGCTTTCCAGAGAAGGTGATAGATGAACTGGATTGTAAGTAATGAATAGGACAGTACAAATGAAAAAAAAAAGAAGTGCTGAGTCATCCAAATTTACTACCTTATAACAGGCTGTTGCTGGCTGAGCCTTTTTTCCTAAAACTATCTCCACACATTGAGACTAAACTCCTTATCATGCTATTCTTGAGTTTCCTATACATTTCCCAATTCATCATCATTTACCAAGCATCTACTATGTGATAGAGATAAAAGACAAGTTAAAGGAGATATTTGTCCTGGTGGAACTCACAGTATAGTGCAGTGATTCTCAATCCCGGCTGCAGTTTAGAATCATGGGAGAGCTTTTAAAATATGTGATTTCCCAAGCTCCACTTCCAAAAGTACAGCTGAAGTTGAAAAACACTGGTATAGTGAGACAAACGTATACGTGAGTAGATGATTAGGTGTGGTTTTAGATGATGAAGTTTCCTCAGGAGTTATGGGAATAACAAGGTAGGCACCCAATGCAGCCTGAGGCTGGGGGGAGAGTCCATGAAGGCTTTACTGTGAAAGTGGACCTTGCTTGAGCCACTTTGTGAAAATCAGTAGAGTTTAATCAGGCAAAGTATGTGGGGAAAATGTTCCAGGAAGATAAAAATGCCTGGTAAACACTAAGAGGTTTTTAATTTTTCCAGCTGTTATCCTCCTTACCTCCCATCCCCACTCGTAATTGTGGCCTTAAGCTATAACCCCACCCCACCACACCCCTGGCTTCATGAGCTCTGTGCTCTAGCTTTGCTATCTACTTGCCATTCCTAACCACGCCATGCATTTTTCCATTACTGCAATGTCTTTCCTCTATTACTCTTCAAAAAAGTTTACTTGTCCTTCAAGGTCTAGTTCTAGTTGCACCCCTAAACCAGAAACCTGTAACCTGTGAGCCAAATTCGACCCACCACCTGTTTTTGTAGATAACGTTTCATTGAAACACAGCCATGCTCATTTATTTAAGTATTGTCTATGCCTGCTTTCATGTGGCAAATTAAATAGAATTAAGTAGTTGTTTCAGAGATGGCATGGCCTCCAAAGCTGTGTGTCCTTGAGATAATTGCTATGCAACAATTCCATGCTTTAATTTTCTCATGAGTAGCATGGCAATAATCATAAAACCTGCAGCATATTTTTATGATGATTAAATGAGATGCTGTATATTAGGTGGGTGCTGTGATGTGCCACCCTGATCCCTCTTCAGAATGAGGATTCATTTCCCTAGTTGTCAAAAGACAGCCCTCAGCTTTTAGCTGTATTGCTGTATTGCAAGAAAACTTCATCTCAGGTTGTAACTGTGTTCTGGGGCAGCGCTCATTATTCTGGAAAGTAGAAAGACCTGGTCCCTTCACCCCCAACTTGTGTTACTGAACTCAAGGGATTCATTTTGCCTGTATACATCAATAGCCAAAAGAGACATAAACAGGAGTTTGCAGCAAAGTAAGTAGGTTTATTTAAGGAAGTAGCACCAAGCCCCAAGATGCAGGTGAGCTAGCACTCAAAGACCTGGCTCCTCGATGGCCTCTAGGGAATAGGTTATATAGGGGAATACTCATTAGTCATGTAGCTGGGATGGTGGCTCTACTGATTGTTCAGGGCTAGAGTAGGAGGTAGGTGATCATTACATCAGGTCCTGATGTCAGTCATGGTGTTGTTGTGTCTGGTTTCAAGGGGATGCTGGTAGAGTTTTTCCAACTTCATGGGTGTGGAGTTGCAAGTTGTTATCTTTAGTTTGACCGAAACTCTTTTTCTATGGTCAACAGACCGGAGGCTTTGTTCCTAAGACTGTTTGATGCTGACATAAGGGTTTAATGTTTAAGGAAGTGGTGGTGCAGTATGCAGAAGGATAAGGAAAGAAAAGACAAGTGAGCCCAAGGCCAGTTTGAATCAAAGACAAAGAGAAGAGAAAAAGTCATTCTAAAGAAATGAAGATTTGCAGTTATACTTGGATCTGTTTGAAGAGACATCCTGATAGCGGAGCTCCCCATAGATCATGGAAATTCAGCCATTTCCTGTGCCCAATACTGCTTCCTTACATAGGTATTGATTCCAAGAGCACTCCCTAAGCTCCTTCTCCGGGTCTGCATCCAGTGATCCTCGCCCATATTAGTAGGTACCAGGATTGGTCCACAAGCACAGATGCTGAGATGGGATTTTGAAGCGGATCACCATCTCCTGAATGCCAATAAGAATGCTGTTACTGGTAGGTGGAACATGCATATCCCAGGCATCTGTGCCATTGTTAACATTTCCATCATTTGTGACCTGGGATATACTGTATATCAACAGAAGGGGATATACTGGCTAGTGTATGGCATCAGGCTTTTGAGAAACAAGAGGGAAATAATAATCATAAAGACTGTGAATTGTCTGATTGCTATTAAGCTCTACTGATATTCTGGGAAAAAGTAGCAAAAAACTGAGATTGATTAATCAGCAAATAAAGGCTAAGTGTAAAGGCCTCCCTGGAAACATACAAAGAGGCTCTCATCTCTTAAATTGAGAGGAGAAGGAGTTAAAAAGTGAGGGTCAAGGCAAAGATTTAATTGTAAGAGTAGTTGAGGCAGATCTCCTGTGCCGAGATTGAACAAGTGGACTCCCAACACAAGGCATGGGTGCATCTGTGTTGATGTCCCCCCAACAATTTTGTATCTCTAGATTACCCTTAATCCTCTGAGCTTGCAAAATAGCCTATTCCTCCATAGTGTAAGGTCTTAAAATACACACACACACACACACACACACACACACACACACACACACAGCCTTCATGCTTGAATTTAACATAGAGGCCTGTCCTCTGGAAAACATTACGTATTCTTTTTGGGATCTCCCCCACCTCCCCTCCCAATCACTAGAGGGTAACTGGGGTTAAGTCACAAAATAACTCTGCCAAGAACCTGCTTGGACTGCTAAGGAAGAAAAAGAACTACATTTTTTCTAGTCCAATTTCAAGACTAGCCAACTGGGAGAATATGCATGGGACTCGATTCTGAGGGTGCCCAAATAAGGTGACTAGAAGATAAATTTTGACACAAGAGTTTACCAATATGGTAGCACTCTCTCACAATACAGGATGTAATAATACCCTGGCAAAGGCCCAAGAGAAGTTGTAAGCATGTGGTAGGATGGCTCCTAGAAGCATGGAAAAAGCAATAACATATTAAGTGTGGTAAAAATGACAGAATTGCTGTGACAGACAGCTTTACACAATGGAGAAAGGAAAGAACATGTTTGGCATCTCTTCTCCCTTGCCTAATTTGGTAGTAAATGACATGCATAGCAATCTCAGTCTGTTTATATTATTGCTTTACCATTCTGAAGATCTCTAAATCAATCAAGAGGATGCAGATTAGTGTCAATAATACTACTCCAAGAATGTTCCATAGGGACCTAGTAGTCTGGACACATCAAGAGACTCCCAGATCGGTGATAGTTCTGCTGGACCCAAGTAGTTATAGTTCATGGTGTCCCCTCACCTCCCTCCATCCCATCTCCAACCAGAACAATTCTGTACCTGACCTAATCCAGATTTGTGGCTCTGGCTTACAGACACCATTATGTAGGACAGCCCTGGATATTTCTACCTAACTATGACATGGGGCCCATCATTTCCAAGGACAAAGTGTAATGGAGGAAGAAAAGGGGGTGGCTGGGTGTACCCTACATAATAATCAATTTTAGAACTATTCTCTGATTGTAAGAAGTAATTTTTTGTTTAGGAAGCAATCTCTGAGCTTTGTTGTTTTCTAGCCTCAATCTGTATTATCTATTGATTTGCAGGTCCCAGCATTTCAACTATTTTACATAAATTCTTTTCTATTTTAAAAATCAGTAATGTGTATAGTTTGGATATTACTTGGACATCCCTTATGTATATGAAAATATACGTAAGTCGAGCTGAGAATGCTTGCTTTTAGATTAGCCAAGTGACATTCTCCCACACGGAAATTATTCCTTAGTCATTTATTTTTAAACTCCATGGCCTTCCATCATCTTGATTTCCTACCAGCAGAATAGATGTTCACTCTGGTTATAATTTAAGGAGAATTAGGAAATTCTCCTATTTTTTCTTATACTAACTGACTTCCTAGAAATACTCTCCCAAACAATGATGGAAATTCCACTATAATAAAGCACTGTCATGTCTATGAATAAGGTAGTACTGCTTTAAAGCAAGGTTCAAGCCATAGGCTGGGGAAGCCCGCTGTGAAGACTGAAGCTAATCCCTAATCTGAGCCATCGCCAGAGTGTGTTATCATCAAGTTTAATTCAACGTTTAGCAATCCAGTTCTTTGGGTGACACATTGAACTCTCCCTGTGTTTCTCATTTAGTACATACGTACCAATCAGATTCTCTCTTTATTCCCTGTCTAAATGGGGAACATTTAGTTTAATGGGGAACAGGAAGATTATGGGGGGGAAAAAAAGAATAAATGGACAGGAAAGAGAAAAGGCTCAGCAAATAGGGGTAAACACCAGTTTTTGGCTAAAACAATTTGCTCAAAAATAAGACTAAATAGGGTGATGGAAAGAGCCTTTAACTAATTGCCAAAGGTCTGAGGATCTTAGAGAACCAGTGCTGTGATCTTGGACATGACATTTAATGTTTGTTTATCTCAATTCCTTCATCTGTATAATGTGAAGTACTATTCCTGCCCTACTTACCTGCCTGGCTGATTGTGAGACACAGATTTATATTTCTCAAGACTCTCCATAAAACATACTGTGCTCTCGAGAGGAACTTGGTTTTTATCATGGGTTTGTAAGCGTGCATAAATCCTGACTCAAAATCTATTGGGAAAGAAGTTGGGCACAAAAGAATACATAGAACTGAATTAGTATTTGTGGGCTTTATCAAGAGTAGAGTAGCTTCTACTTGACAATGTTGCCTGGTAGTAATCCTGGTGCTAATATTATAGAGCTGAGGATGTCTCAGTTAACCAGACTCCTTTGGGGGAAACTGTGCTACTGGGAGAGAAGGTGGTTGGCCAGAGTACATCTATCTATGATATGCATTTCCATGGGTTTCCTGTTGGTTACTTCCCTGTTGAGTGATATTTCTCTGGAACGACAATATTCTACAGTTTAGGGAAGACAATGTCAGCTAAATACAAAGTTTCTGCTCCACTTGTATGTACACACACACACATACACACACACACACACACATACACGAGTATCCACAATTAGCTACTCATTGGCAGTATTGACCCAATTTTACCTCCTCTTTTGAATAAATACATTTTACCTAGGGAAGAATTAAGGTATGGTTCTGGACATCATGGCCTATTTTTTTTTCTTTGAGTTTTCAATTTCAATTGACTAAAGTAATCACATGCTCAAATAATAAAAATTGCAGTAATATTTGAGATCTTCTATATTCTAACTACTTTGCTAAGAATTATATGTTTATTATTTCACTTAATTCTGGTAGTGGGTATTTGTAATTCTATTTTGAGAAAGTGAGACTTAAGATGGAGTCACAAACACAAGACTGCATAGTATAAAGGGCTCCAGATACAACTCAGGGTCCAGATACAACTTTGTCTGATTTCAAAGCTTGGGTTCTTAATCTCTTTGCTCTCCTATCTTCATCTGCGAGCATCTACTCTGAGAAAGGTGTGCTGTGCACTGGGGTGGGAAGGATGAATAAAGTAGTATCTCTGTCCTCATTAAGCCCCATTTAATGCTTGGATGAGTATTGTAAATGCTATTATCAAGAGGCCCACAACACTGAAATGAAGATTGCTATAACAGTTTTTCATAGAAATAATACATTTTTACAATTTGAGGGGAAATATTCCATTTTTAAGCAATAAAAACGATAACAGAATGTGTGGTATATCCTGATGTTAGCAAGGCATCGGACAATTTTTATTTTATAAAATATTTGAGGAAGAGTTGTAGAAATATCATGTAAACGACAGTGTAATATGGAGAATTTCAGACCTGATTGAAGCCCTACATCAAAATGTATTGACTAATATAGTCAAGGTCAAGCTGGGGTGAGGTTCCAGAGGTGAGCCATTGGGCTCTGTCCTTGCTCAAGACCGATTTATCTCTTTTAACAGTGCCTTATGTCATCGATTTGTTTACCCCATAACAAATCTGTGAATGGCATAAGACTTTGAGAAATAACTGACACATTACATTAAAAACTAACAAGGTGATCATCATCAAAGACAATGTAAAGCTTTGGATTTAGGTTCAGGAAGTCAATAACATTTGTATAGGCTTGATACTAATAACAGACTAGAAAAGATTTAAAAGTGCAGTATGTCTATATAACATGATATAGCTGCTAATGGAGTAATAGAAGCTTTCTGTTCAGATCAAGGAAGATAAGTTTCAATGTATTCATCATTGGTTGTACTTTTTAAAAATATTGCAGCAGTTCCTGGGTGTTTTCCTTTAAATGAGATATTGACCAGCTTGTGAAAGACAAGAAAGGCAACATTTTTTGAGGACCTCCTATGTACCAGATCATGTGCTAGGTGTCATCCAAGTCTCACAACTTCCCTGTGAAGCACTTTTAAAGCATGTTGTAGCAACTGAACCTCAGAGAGGTTAATAAGTTACAGTGAAGCTGAGATTTGATTTCAGATTGATGTAACTCCAAAGCTTGTATCCATACTATTATATTAGACTTCTAGAGGGCACTAAAGGGAGCCTCGGTGTGAGAATGAGCTGAGATAGGTAGAGTAGAGGAAAAATGAATTAACAGTTATAAAGCATCTATTTGCTAGACATTTTTCATACGTAGCCTCAATTAATACAGTAACTCAATGAAACAGATATTATCGCATCCACATTTTAATATGAGAAAACTGAGGTTTAAAGGGCTAAATAACTCACCTAAGATCACCTAATAAGTGATGGAATCAAGATCAGGCTACTCATCTGTCTAATTCTATGACCATAGTTCGCCATTATTTCCCCAACTTCAGATATTACACATTGCACCCATACCGATTTTGCCCAATCTGTATTGTAATTTACTTTAAAAAAAAATCTCACTTTTTAAAACTTAAACTCAGTTATTTAACTAGAAGACTGTATATAAATCCATAAACAAGAAATCAACTATGTCAAATCTATAAAAGAGAAACCAGCACCTCTTGCCATAAACAGGAAGAAACTGTAAATATAAATACATTATAAACTAAATAATGTTGTGAATTCTAGCTAGAAACTGTTGCCTGCAGAAGGTTTTAGCTTTGAAGTCTCCTCTCTCTTTGTTAAAAATGAAATTGTCAAGTTACTGAACCTTTTAGTACTAAAATGAGAAGGTCTCCTTGACTTAAGGATTGACAAATTCAAATAGAAGTATTTTTCTCACTATAATTATGTGTAATTTAATGCTGTTTAATGCAGTGTCTGTGAGATAGTTAAAATAATCTCCTGAACCATCTAAAGACATCTCACATTTCACCAGTTGCTTACGTCCAATATTCTCTTTACCATTGAATATTCTCTTTACCATTCTTAACTGCCTTAAAGAATAGTGGGATGATAAATGTGAGAATGGGAAAAAAAATAAATAAATAAGACTTAGGACAATCACCACCATTTTCAAATCCTGGAGGACTGACTTCTGGAAAATAATGATTTCTTATTTCTTGCTCAAGAAAGTTGAACTAGGACAAATTGTATGACATATTGAAATGTAACTTTCAGCTCACTATAACATCCAATATGAACATTAAAACTAACAAAGGAAATAGCTATCGCTCAAAGAGCTGAGTTCTCTGCTCAAGAAAATTGACAGTGAACCATCTTCCAAGACTGATAGAGAAGAAATGTCCTGTGTATTTTGGGGTGTTTAGCAGCATCCCTGGCCTCTACCCACCAGATACTAGTAGCACCCCCCAAGTTGTGACAACTAAAAATGTCTCTGGACATTGACAAATGTCCTCTAGGGAGCAGACCACTCTTGGTTGAGAACCACTGCTCCAGACCTACTTCTCTCTATGCATATCTACTCATTGAGATAGGAATCAATAAGAAGTTTCTTAAATGTTTATATCTCATGCATACCTTTACCGTTGCACTTAATGCTTCTAACAAACATCTATTGAGCATCAAAAACATGACAGATGCTACGTTAAGAGATTCATGTCCTTCCAAGGGAACAGCAGTCTGTAAATAAAAATTAAAAGAGTAGTTCCACTATGCACTTTATTTTTTAAAAAGTTTCTTTTGCTTGTGAATCTTAGTGTGAGAGCAGGGACCATATCATACGTGTTTTTATATCCTGCACAACATAGAGCACATTATCTTATTCATAGTAGACACAAAACAATGTTTACTGAGGGAAAACAGAAAGCATGTTACAATATAATTATTTCATGTACATTATATATCATAGTTTATTCATATTTGTGCTGGTTATATTTCTAATTATAATTGTGTTTATCATTCTAGTGAGTTAAGTCAATAACTGAGTAAAGAAATCTGTACCCATCGCATCTGCTGTTTTTGCTATCCAACATCCACTCACCTTCATCTGGACACTTTATCTCAGTTTGTCTGGAAAACCACCCCCTTTCTCACTCTCAGCTCCACCCCCATTCTTGAGGGGTAGGGCATGTGGCTCAGGTCAAGGTATCACATTTCACATTGCCTGCTACATGTTTGTTTCAGGATTGGGCATTGGTCCAATAGGGGCAAATAAGGTGATGTGTGTGTGTGTGTGTGTGTTTGTTTATTTGTCTGATTTTTACTGGAACTTTTGGGGAAAGGTGGATTGTTTTTTTCCCTCATTTGAATTTGAGAGAGTACAAAGTCTAGAGCTGTTGCTGCCATCTCGTAGCCATCAGGAAAAAGATGCCAAAGAATGGAGTCCGTGTGAAGGAGGGAGGGAGGGAGAAAAGAAAAAAGAGGAAGAGAGAGAGAGTAAGCGAGCAGCTGAGCACTGTGGACATTGATTGAACCTTCAACCAAGCTGTGCCAGAGGCTAGTGGATTTTTTGTGAGGAGTTTGGGGTGGTTTTCTGTTCTTTCAGCTTATGGTCTCTACTTACACATGTCCCAAACTCAATTACGTTTTCTTTATTTCACAGCATATTATAGTATTATGTACATTATAAGTTTTAATGCTGGGTGAGGGGATGAGTAAGTCTGAATTGAGGTGTTAGTGTATATAATGTAACATTAATTCATCTATAATTTACTGAATTCATACTATGTGCCATTGCATAAAGAATTCTGAAAACACACACCAAACTTATAAAAGCAACAATGAAATTGCTTCTCTTAGATTTGTTTCCCTCCCATTTGGGCTAGATTTTTGTCCCAGATATAATTAGTATCTTTTGCTTTTCACATAAAAGAGTCTTCCATAAATGGTAAGTTCCTTCATATATACATAATATTAAAAAATCATCCCTTTGGAAATATGCAGAAAGGAAGAAATTTTTCACATTTATTTATGGTTTCCCCAATAAGTTTAATTTTGTATATTCAAACAAAACTATATGAATTTCTCAGAATTCTTTTTTTCTTTAAAACATCTTTATTTTGTCATTTAACTTGATTTTCAGTTTAGTTTTTAATCATATGAAATGCACACCTATCGAAAGAGGGGCACCAATTGCGTAGCTTCTCTAAGGATGGTAGTAGTTGGCTTTCTGCTAGAGGAGAAGCCCAAATTTGGCATGGCTTCTAGGAGCACGGACTCTACATGCAGGCAACAGCTGTTAGTATGTAGCCTATCATACCGTTAGTGGGCTGAGCATCTTCCCAACTTGGGAACCACTGTCAGCTCAAACCACTTGAGCTCTGCATGGACAACCTTGAGGAAAACCAATCCTTCCCCTTGGTCTTAAGAATCAGCACCTAGATAGGATTCATTTCATTCTTTAAGTCTCTGCTGTCAATGTGACATGTTGAATGTGTGTAAAGTAAACTGTTCTAGTTCAAGGCAGAAAAATTGACAACTAGTTCTCCAAAATGTGTGAAATTATATCAGTGACTCCCTACTCTATTTCATTTTTTCTTAACCTAGAGTCCCAGGATATTTAGGAGGACTATTCAATAAATTCAAAACTGTTTCTAAAGCTATTTCTAACACTTGCCCAAAATGAGATAAGATTGCATGAGCTAAGTAAAATGTTAGACTTGCTTTTGGTTTGAATTATGTTAACTCAACATGATAATACTAGACAGTTCACGTTGATCAGAAGCTTTGATTTAATTTGGTCTTTAATGAAAATGGGGAAATAAATTCATTTAATAACAACTTATACTGATCATCTATCTTGTCTTCTTTATAGATAATATGCTTTAAAATTTAAGGTCCGAGCAGGAGAAATAAGAAAATGAGCTTTTGGGAGTAAAGAAGTTTGGAACCAGTGATAGTTTATGACCTCCCATTTTCTACAAATGTAGAGACCAAGGTCCAAAGAGGTGGAATGACTTTCGCAAGGCATCATTGGCTAGTGGCTGAGCTGGAATAGGAATCCATAGATACTTATTCTATTTAGTGCTTATCCTTTGATATTAAATGAGATGTTTTTATGACCCATGTTAGGGCAGAAATGTGGATAAAGTAACATTAGGTTGATAGTATTTGCTTTGAGCTTGCTGCCATGGTGGGAAAGAGGCATAAGCTAATCTCTGCTAAGGTTCTATGTGATTCTAAGGACCAGCAGTATGAATAGGTGATGAGGGCAGCTACTTACATAGTACTGAAAGATTTCTAGCCAGGAAACAAAATCTTCCTGCACCTGCCTGCCATAAAACCTAGTTCAAGCTGAAACTCAGACCTTTTCTTGAAATTTTGAGATTTTCTTTTCTTCATTAAAATTCAGGTAAAATTTATGCCTTTTCTTAAATTTCTCCAAATTTACTTGCTGTTCTACAAAGTAAAGGTAGCTTTTCTCGGTTTGTACTTTTCCTTGTACAAACCTCTAGTCTATTATCTTTTGTCTTTTCTATATTTGAACTTTTCTAAGAAAACCTCAAGGATGCTAATGATGATGATAGACCTGGGTTGTGGGATGAATATTTTTTAAAAAATTCAAATCTTTAATAATGATTATATATCAATTTTACAAAATAATAAAGTATGTACTTAAAATATTCAAGAAGTCACATCTGCATTGTTATCAATATGTGTCACCTCAGCTTTAGTCTTAAGTACCTTTTATTATATTCATATCACTTAAAATTTGATATGTAGTATAAATGAAAATATGCTATTCTCCAACTATAAGGAAATGTTATGCTAACACTACGAAAACTATTAATTCCTGCTTTTAGAGGTGATGGAGAAAAGGAAGATTAGTGTAAGTTGCATATGGTCAGGACAATATCTGTTTCATACATTGTTATATTCACAGTACTTAGCATAGTGCCTATTATAATATATATTTCCAATACATATTGGTTGAATGAACAAACAGAAGAAAATATATAGGGACTAGTACTATAGTCTCATAAAAATTGGCTAAGGAAGATTGAGCCATTTCTCTATTGCCAGTAAATGCAGAAGTGAGATACACACAGACATAACTACTGCTACATGGATGAAGTAATTTTTTTTTTGCAGGAGGCCAGGGTGCTTCTTTGAGGGGTATGCAAAGCTGAATTCTCACTTAAGAACTGGAAAATTAAGATGATTATGATTTGCTATCCATCAAGTCTTCCTACTAAGAAGAACACAATTTTAAAAGGAATGCATTTATCCCATCTCAGATTTTTGGAGAGCCTTTTCTTTCCTTAAAGCATAACAAGCTTGTCAGAGTTTCCATGGTGAACATGGGGCACCATGGAAACTGATAGATTTAGCTACACGAAAAGAATAAATAAAATAGTCAGGCATTTATTTCACTGTGCAATGACAACTTCTCTCCTGAATAGGAGAGGAAAGTGGCTTCTCATTTAATCCACCTGTCCTTTATTCTTTGTGCCTTATGAAAACACGAGCTATTTTTACTGAATTATTTTACTGACCTATGATGATTGAATTGTTGTTCTCCTCGAAGTCCTACTTTTATTACTACTTGGATTTTACTTCAGCGTAGGTCTGTGTGTCACTGGCAACTGTTGGAAAACCATGTACAATGTGAAAGTTGTACATAACAACTCACAATGCAGTGACCAAGTGAGTCATGGAGAAATTGAATGGAAAATTCTTCATAGTCTACAGTGAAGGGACAGTGTGTTGGAATAACTGGAGTCAAGAACCAGGTCCATCCTGTATTAAGCAGATACGCAAGCCAATGCTTCAACCTGTTTCACCACCTCTAAAATGGTTAAAACACACTGTCTTTCCATATTATAGGGTTGTTGTGAGGCTCAAAATGAGATTGAAGAAGAGAAAGCCTTTTTAAACAGGTCAAGCTCTATCTAGCAGGAGAGATTGCCCTGCAGCTGGTATAATTACACCAATAAGTTGACCAAAATGTCAAAACCGATCATACTATGGTACCGTCCTTTGCCTCAGGCAATTAGAAGTTCGGAATATATTGGTCCCACCCGGTAGTTGGGGAGTTTTGAGACCACTTAGCTTTATCTGAAATAAGAAGAAATGTGATCTTAAGAAATGAAGACTTTCAACTTTTCTATATGTTTGAAAATTTTCATAATAAAATGTTGCCAAACTAAATCAATGAAATAAAGCTCTTTCTTAAGTTCTAGTCCCAATTAATTGCTAACCATTAGCACACACTCACTATTGTCTCTTACGTTTTTAATCACTAAAATATAGGCAATGGAGCCATCTCTTGAAATTCAGCATTTATGTAAGTCTGTTGAGCAGCTCCTATTGTCCAGGCACACTGTGTTAGGGGATACAGAGAAAGAAAGGAAAAAAGAGGACATGGTTCTTTAGGAGACCGCAGTCTTCTGGAGGCGACAGACTAATATAGGAACAATTATAGCACTTAGAGAAGGAGGAGCACTTACTACCTGAGAGAGAGAGAAAGTGTAAAGATTTCCTGGATGGGGCTGGGGGTGGACATTTAAGCTGTGGTTTTTAGCTAGGGAAGGGTGGGTAGTAAAATGAGGCAGGCATCATGTCAGGTGGCACAAAGGCACTACGGTTAGAGAGATGTGAGCAAAGTAGATGCATAGTATGTGGAAGACTGGAGGGAGAAGACCCTGAAGAAGCAGCCAGGGCTTTGGGAAGTGTCCACACAAAGGAAAGTCTCTTTGAAGAAAGTGATATGTGGGGGTAGGGCACTGAATGTGCACACCATTGTTGGATTTCTTTTTGAGAAACTTTGCTGAGGGTTGAAAGAAGCCATTACTGACAGGGAATAGTGATATTAGAAGAGAGTAGTGAAATGCACATTGAATAATAATCTCTAAGGCTCTTTCAGTTTTAATATTGCATGAATTTAAACATAGGCTATGGAAAGAGCTGACGAGTAGAAACTACTATTTCCTTAAGACTTTGAAGGCACAAGAAATGTCATTTGTTGCATACTTTGCCCTGGTCAGAGTAACCATGTTAACCAGCAGCTGACTTTGCGATATATTTGAGCTATGTTTCAAAGGCGAATATAAAAACTCTTCACCCTTTTCTCCCTCCAAACCCCAGTAGCCTTGAGAACATTTCCCGGGGGATACCAAGATGGGTGTCAAAATTGCAGGAGGGCCCACGATTTAAAGGAGACTCCGAGTCTGAGTGTGGAGAAGGGGTGAGAGAAGTCAGGTAGGCAAGATTTCCTGCCACCTGGCTGAGCTGAGGGGTACTGGATCCTGAGTGAGGAGCCTTACAACTTGGCTGGCAATGGAAGGAGAATTGTGCACTGCTCAGAAGAGTGAACACTAACCCGAGGAATATAAATGCCATGTCACCTGGAGGTCCATGGCCATTCCCTCTGTTAAAGATGAACTTTATTTAAAGCTACACAACAATTATTCATTCCATAAGCCATATGTAGCAATGTCAGTAAACATCAAAACAAAACTTTGTAGCAGTTTCATTACCTCAACAGGACGATAGCCATTGTTTGGTATATCTTTTTAATTCTAGCCATTATGCCTATAGGTGTCTCACAATTTATTGGAATGACATTGGTTAATAAAATTATATAGGTTTTAAGTGTACAATTCAATAACACATCATATGTATATTGCATTGTGTTTACCACCCAAAGTTAAATTTCCTTCTGTCACCATATATTTAACACTTTTTACCCTTATCTATCTTCCCCTTTCCCCTCTTCCCTCTGGTAACCACTAAACTGTTGTCCATATCCACAAGTCTGTTTTTTTGTCATATTTCTTTGTTGCTTTCAGTTTTATATCCCACATATAAGTGATATCATTTAGTTCTCCACTTTTTCTGACTTATTTTGCTTAACATGATTATCTCAGGTTCCATCAATGTCGCAAGTGGCAATATTTCACCTTTTTATGGCTGAGTAATACTCCATTGAATATACGTATATCTTCTTTATCCAAACATCTGTCAAAAGACACCGGTTATTTCCATGTGAAAAATGCTGCTATGAACATCAGGGTGCATATATCTTTATGGATAAATGGTTTCAGTTTGAGGGGTTAAATATCCAGAAGAGGGATCGCTGGGTCATATAGTAATTTTATTCTTAATTTTTTGAGGAACTTCCATACTGTTTTCCATAGTGACTGTACCAATTTACATTCCCACTAGCAGTGTATGAGGGTTCTGTTTTCTCTATGACCTCTCAACTTGTCCTGTTGATGATAGCCATTTTAACAGGTGTGAGGTGGTATCTCATTGTGGCTTTTATGTGCATTTCCTGACTAGTTAGTGAAGTTAAGCATCTTTTCATATGTCTGTTGGCCATTTGTATGTCTTCTTGGGAAAACTTCATTTTTTGATCGGATCATTTGGTTTTTTATTGTTATCGAGTTGTATGAGTTCCTTGTATATTTTGGACATTAGACCCTATTAGAGGCATTATTTGCAAATATCTTCTCCCATTCAGATGGTTGCCTCTCTGTCTTGTTGATGGTTTCTTTTGCTGTGCAGAATCTTTTTAGTTTGATATAGTGGCATCTCCTGATTTTAAACAAGTGTAAATGCCATGAAAAAAACTTAACATTTTATTATATGTAATTCCCACATGACTGCATATTTCCCCTATTGTTTTTAATAACTACATAATATTCTACTGAATTCTACTGAATAGGTACGTTCTAATTCACTAAACTAGTCTCAGTTGTTGGACAATTAGGTATCAGTTGGCTTTCACTAAAAAAAAAAAGGCTGCATCTGGTTTAGGGCACTGATCTGTCTTTTAGAAACATGCAATTGGCTTCTCTTTTATAATAACAGCCAGACATTTTCCTCACTTTTCTTTTCATGAGTGTGTATACAAGCCTAGGTCAAGAGGATGTTTTCTGTGTGCCGGCTGTTGGGACTGCAAGGAGGGAGTGTAGTCTGCAGAATCGGGAGAGAGTGCCGGGGAAACAGGGCTAACATCCCCACGAGGCAAGCACGATGCTCTCAGTTTAAGGCCTAATCTGAGTCTTTGGCAGGGCGACCGACTACTTTGGTGTACCTGGGTCTGAGGAGTTTCCTGAATTTTGAGACTTTCTGTGCTAAAATCAGGAAGGTTTCTCATAAACTGGGATGAGTTGGTCGCCCTAGACATTAACATAGAGGGAGTGAAGGAACTGAGAAAATAATCATTTATATAAGCTAACCCTGTGTCAAAAAGCAACAATTCAGAGAAAGCTTGCTCATGCACTGCAGTGGGACATTTATTCTTTTTGTAGGAGCCAAAAATGGATACTTATCTCAGTTATCACTCTGGTCCCATAAAACTCATGTCTTTATTTATCCAATAAATATGTATGAAACACCGAGCACTGTTCTAGGAATAAGACCCCTGTTCTTATGGTTTTTCCATTACTGTGTGGGAGTGGGAGTGTGTCGGAGGGAGGAGGGAGGTGGGAAAGAAGCAGAAATAAATGGGGAAAAAAAAGCCATGAACTGCATAAGGATGGGTATGATAAATGCAATGGCAGAAGTAAGATGGATTAATGGAATAGAAACTTCGGGAGGGGGTACTACTAGCTTAGTGGTGGAGGAAGGGTATTCCGAAGAGCTGACGTTTGAAGCAAACCAGTAATAAGAAAAGCTGGCCATGTAAAAATCCACAGGAGGCATTAGGAGCAGAAGTAGCAGCATGTGCAAAGGCCCTGAGTGGAAACCAGTTGGTCTTCTTGGAGAACTTAGAAAGGACTTTGTGAGTGTAGTGAAGAGAAGGAATACTGATCTAGAAGCAGTCTTAGCAACCACCCAGTTGAAGGCTCATTTTTACAAATGAAGATGATAGGGATGCTGAGGTCCACCTGCATGGACCATAATCTCTTGGTTCCTAATTCATCTCTCTTTCCACTAAGCTATGTCACACTGTCATTCCTAGCTTCTTGGCTTGAGTATTTAATTTTCTCTCCTTGTACAACTGGAAGTAAAGCAAAGAAATTCATTTATTTAGGTATGAAAATTGGAATTGGAATTGTTTGCGAATGGACACAAGGACCAAAATATTGGCTTCAAGGTGAAGTGAGGTACTTTGGGGTCTAGATTAACCTCTACTGGTGGAATCTCCAGTAATTATGTAAGATACACTTCCAGAACACCATGTTAGGATGAATCCTGCTGCTCGCAGGAGCTGAAAATGAAACTGGTAGCTAATCTTGGCAGCCCAAACTGACCTTTCACCGGCGCCTGAACTTGTGTCAGTTCAGACCCTATGAGTGCTACAGGCCGAAGAGTCCAGGGTTTGGCCACGAATAGCCCTAAGAGTTTAAAGGGCAGAGAAAGCAGGCAGATGTAATTCTAGGCATGCCAGCTAAGGAAAGGTAGAGGAGTTTGTGAGACACAGAAGAAAAGTAGATTTAGTGACCAAGTCAGGGTACAGGCTGGAATCCTGAATCCTTCAGCTTCTTCCTTCATCTCCCGCCCCATGAGTGGGTGACAGTCACCACTGTTTAAAAGAACTGCAACGTGAGCCGTGATTGGAAACTCAAAGAGTTAACACATCAAAAACTAACACCAAGGAGGAGAGAAAAACCACACCCCACAGGAGCGCAGAGCCCAGCTCCCAGGAGAAAAATCCTATTGGCATCAAGGAGGCAGGGAGCCAGCCCCTGGGCGCGGCTTGCAGGAGGTAGGCGATCGCCAGGGGAAACGGGGGCAAAACCAGGCCGGAGCCGGTGCTTGCTCGGCAGTCGCCGGTAGCCGCGGGAGCCCTCGCCGCACCTTCTCGCGGTGCGCCCTCCTCAGCTGCGGGCCCCGCGCTGCGCTCGGCCGCTGACATGTGTGCCGCCCGGATGCCGCCCCTGGCGCACATCTTCCGAGGGACGTTCGTCCACTCCACCTGGACCTGCCCAATGGAGGTGCTGCGGGATCACATCCTCGGCGTGAGCGACAGTGGCAAAGTAAGCGGGAGCGGGGTCTGGCGCACCCCGACGGGCGGGCGGACAGGTGGAATGAATCTCGCGCGGTGCCCTGCGGAGCCAGGAGTTCGCTCCGTATAGAGCGAGCCACCGGGCTCCACAATTGAACTTGAGTGTTTGGCTCTTGGGGAACGCCAGATAAATCCTGACGCTAGGTTCATGAGCTGGCCGGGGAGCAACGTATTGCCAGAAGCTGACAGCCTTGGAGTACTCATATTGGTTCGACAGCCGTCCAGGCTGCGGTGGAAGGGGAGCGAGATTATAACTCTTGCAAATCTTAAGAGATCATTAATAAACCAGAACCTTGCTTCATTCATCTTTATACCCGGCACCTGGCACAGTTGCCTAGCACAGGCTAGGCACTAAGTAAATTTATTAGGAAAGCAATAAAAGAAGAGGGGTCATTCGATTAATGTTTAGCCCTATCAGTGCAAAGCATAAGGAAAGAACTGAATTCATTCACTTGATCATTAAACAGACAATATACTAATGATTCAGATTAGACAACTTGCAATACTAGAAGGGATAATGGAGAGAAATTATCCACCACCTACCAACACACACCCATAGCCATTTGCATCAAAGCAAGCAGTTCCATTTTAAGGTTCAAAATGTCTTCTATAAATGTATCTTCTACACTTCGTTTTCCAAAATCAGAATTTCCACAAACAACACGGGTAACTTGACGTCTAATATTTACTGTTCCATATACATCATTGGTAACTGTATCAACAGTGGCCTGGCCAGTGTGATAAGTGAAAATCATAACGCTTTTAGAAGAAAAAATAAAGATGAGGATAGGATATTTTCGAGCTTCCCCCCACCAGTTTGATTAGCAAAAGTACAAGTATTGTGATTTGTGAGCTTGAAGATACTATTCCTGACTAAAGGTTCTTCCGAGTCAGTGACAGTTTTGAATCGTGACTCTTACATTTGGGGATAACTAAGCTCTGTTTTTTTAATGATGCTTAAAAAAATATTCTCTCTGTGCCTATTCGGGGAGACTGCTGTTGTGTTTCCAAGGTGATAAAACTCTCAGAGCTCCCCCAATATGGAGTCTCCCATAAGCCCTGAAACTGATGAATTATTGCCTTGCATACTTGACTATCAAGTTTCAAGGAACCCATAGGTACAAAGCAAGTGCCAAGAGGCAAAAGGACAGAGACCATCAAACCCGGGAAAGATTAGAGATGTTTGCCTAATCACAAAGAGCTGTTCAAGTCTTAGGATTCTTCATAAAAATTAACTTCCCATATCCAGAATTTTAATTGATAGGATAGCAGACAAGAGTGTGGGTTTGAGGACTGGCTTTAACTAGTGAAGAGAAATAAAAAAGGAAGTAATTTATCTAAAAAAAAAGAATTACCTTTTCTGGGTGGTGTACAGAAGAATAAAAGAGTCCTGAACATGCAATTAGTAGTTGAGTCAGGGAGTCTATTCCTAACTAATGAACACTCTGAATTTATAAATTTAGAAAAATTCCATTCCCCCTACAGGAAGAAATTAACTAGGAATGGAATACAAAGGTGAGTTAATCAAGTGGCTTAGATTTATGGTATAAAATGCCCCAATTAGTGAATTGGTAACTACTTACTGCTCTCCTCCTAGGAGCAAGGCAGTTGGTTTCTAACTGTGTATAAAGGGACCATGTCATATGTACGTCAAGACTGGATTTCTCCCATTTGAAAGTGGAAATGCCTTTAGAGTTTCTGGGATATATATCTTATTTAAATTTTTTCAAAGTTCGAAACAGAAAATTATATCCTCATGAAATAAAGATGAGGAATCATCATGATCTTTACATTTTTACCGAGCTAGTTTCAAAACTTGAGATGAATCAGAAACATCTAGGGATGCTTGTTAAAATGTGAATTCCTGGGCATCACTCTCACAGAATCTGAATTTATAGGACTGGAATGGGCCCCAGGAAGTGGCATGCCAACAGAGGTCCCAGAAGATTCCCATACAGGTAGTGGGTGGATTACATTTTGGGTAACCACAGTATATAGGCTGTGTGATGGAACCAGTTATGTGAGGTCTTAGGAGCTCAGTTCTCCATTTCAAGCTCAGGTCTGGAGTAGCATCTCAGAGAAAGAGGACATGATTTCCTCTGTTCTTATCCCTCTTTCTTCTAGATCTTATCCCTCATTTTATATAGCTTCATTTAGGTCCAGAGAATGGTAGTGACAAACTACTTTTAATTCATTAATTAAAGCTCATTCAAAATTAGGTTAATTAAAAATATTTTCTAGTTAACATTTTAGTATTGGGCATTTTGAATTCAGTTAGTTTTTCTACTCCAGTGCCATGTAGATTTTTAAAAGAAAGACTCCAGCATGTATAATTCATTTGCAAATATTTAATTAATGTTGAGACAGTGTGTGCCCAAGTATTACTAAATTATCTGATTCTTCCCACATGAAACAGAGTTGGGTTGACTTTAAAGTTACGTAAAGATGCGTTGGGTCTCAATGCAGTTACATAGAAGCGAGAGTATAGAAGAGAATCATTTTGGAGGTTGTGCCCTGGAGTAGTGCCTATGGAGAAACAGAGAATTGGAATCAAGAGCAGTCTTCACCACTTACCTACTGTGGGAACATGAGTGAGACACTTAACCTTTCTAAGCCTCAATTTTCTCATTTGTAGAATCAGATTTCCTTTTCTAAGTATTAAATGAAATAATGTATGAAAATGCCTATCACTTAGTGGATATTTAACACGTACATATTTATTCTGTCTTCTTCCTTTCCTCTGCCCATAGCAAATCCTTTACCCATAGCTCATTGCAGCATTCTGCATATTTCCACATGGTGGCAGTCATTCAGGCCAACCAGTGGAGAAGGAAGCCAAGGCCTGGAACAAGCTGTGGGATGGGAAGAGGTGACTAGACCTCAGCTACAAAGCCTCATTAGTCATGTCATTGACTCGCTGGCTCATAAAGATAAATTGGGAAGAAAGGTCTAAAGAACAGATTACCTAGCACATTATTTTCAGTATCTCTTTTAGTCTTCATGGTGTTGTTTTTCCCACTTACAGATGGGGAAGTTGAGACTCGAGAAATCATGCATTCAGAGATGGTTGAGCAGCTGGATTTTAAATTAACATGAGCCAAACCCCATATTCTCTTCTCTGTAGCAGTCCTCCTCCCTGAGGCACAGTACCTGACCTCAAAGGACTTGCCCTTTTAGTAAAGGAGCTTGGACTTGCGTAAAAGTAGACAAATCCAGAGCCAAAGTCTGGGCTCACTGCTGGAGATGACACCGATAAACAAAACATGCAAATGCTGCCCTGTCCTCATGAGGTTGATAATCTAATGCTACATTAACAAGATCTGCTGTGAACTTGAACTAATGTGGTGGTGGAAAGAAGACTTTACTGAGTGTGAAGTGACATTTAAATTGTAATCTGAAGATAGAATAGAAGTGAAGTAGGTAAGGCAGGTAGGATTGGAGGCGAGGAAGAGTCTTCTAGGTAGAGGGAATAGATTGTGCAAAGGCTCTGGGGTAGGAAGAAATGAAAGCATCAAGATATTTAGAGTCAAAAAGCTTTAGAGGAAGGATAACAGAAGGCATGACTGGAGAGCTAGGCAGGACAAGACCTTGGAGAGCATAGGGAGTTCGGGGAAAGATTGTGGCATGACAAAATTTTGCATTTTTTAAAAGATCATTCTGGCTTCAGTATAAAGAATGCCTGTGAATTTGATCAAGTTACTCAACAATTCTATTTCCAAGTTTTCTCATATATAAAATAATTACTATAGTCTACCTCATAGGATTGTTAAAAGGATTAAATGAATTAATAATTGTAAAGTGCATAGATTAATGCCTTGCATGTTGCACATGGCCAATAAATATCAGCAGTTATTGTCAGCAATGGAGATGGAGAGAGACGAAATTGGTAACTATTTAGGTCAAGTCAACTTTATTTGACGATAGAGTCAGAAAGATGTTTGTGAATGTATTAGATAGTATGGTAGAATACAAATTGACTGGTGATAGGAAAAGCTTGATGAAGAAAGCCAAAATTGAGCTGGATATTAAAGAACACAAAGGATTTGGACATGTAGGAAAAGGTTAAATAGCCCTGGTGAAGGGAATTGGTCAATGTTCTTTAATTCCCCAAACTGCTGGAAGAAGCAAGAGTTATATTTTACCTGAGACCGCATCATCATCTTGCTTTGCCAGGATTTCTCACAGTCTAAATCACAAATCTTAGTGGTTCTGTGTCATCCATTCCTTTTGCTTGGGCAGATTAAAACCCATCTTCCTGCCAAGCTCAGGACCTCGAATATCCTGTGACCTTGAAGAGGGAATTTGGGCTAAGATATCCCTTTGCTTTCATTAGAAACATATGTTAATGCCCAAGTATCACATTATTGTCATGTAAATTCCTGTTTTCTGGAAGGCAGATAACTTTGTTTAAAATGCTCATGGCAGACACTGTTGGCTACACATTCATAACCCCTTTTTCCTTATTAACACATCTGAATTTGATCAGCCTATAATGTACTTGGCTTCTGGATATATCATGGTGTAAGCCAGTTATGGTAATCATAATCCCATTTGCCAAATACTGCTTTTCCCAGCTTCCTCATAACTAAGGGTGGCCAGTGATGGCATTCTGGCAAGCAGGAAGTCGGCTTAGCGGCTTCTTCGGAATATTTTTCTCCCTAGCCAATAAACACAGATGTGGGAAGAGATGTCCTTTCTTTTTGGATGTGCTTGTGTGTGTGCAGAGTGGAGCTGCTGCTGCCACTGTTTGAGATTGAGGGAAAAAATTATGTTGATTTCAGAGACACCAACCCAGTCCCTCTTTGAATGTCATTGAAGACATACATGAATAACATGACTGAATAGTTAACTGTCTCTAGAACTGCTTGCTCCCTTTGGAATTTTTTGGGGGGTTAACGTAATATCTCTTGTATTGTCTACACCTCTGTTAAATGCAGCCCAGGGCACCAGTAACTATTATACTGCTTCTTCAAAGGATTGTATTATTTTTCAAAGTTCTGCTAGCTGCCTTCTCCTTTCCCCATTTCTATCTTCTCTTTATTGGCCAAAAATGTCAATGTCTTTTCAGATATCCATATCAGTAGTCAAACCCAGCCAGTTTTCCTCTGTAGTATCTTTGTGCACCATTGGCTCTGTCTAGCTGTTCATTGTCTTTTGCCTAAAATATTACAGGAGCCTCCTAATTGTTTTCTCTCCCCCATTCTAATGTCTCCTCCATGTTACCAACCGTTACTTTCTTGGAGTATGGGCAATATCATGTGTCTTCTCTTCTGCAACCACTTGTGGCTCTGTATTGCCCCTAAGCTCCAAACGCCCTGGGAATGCATTCGAGGCATGACATTATTTGGGCCCAAGCTGCTTTTCTAATACTTCCTCTTGTTCCATCTTTCTTTCTGGCCAATGGGAGTGGGATTACCATGACTGGTTTATCACCATGATGTGTCCATGAGCTGAGGGATGTCTCTCCATGCCAATTTCTCCCTGTTTCCCAGAACATTTGCCTTTTTATGCCACCACTTGTTGGAGCCAATCTCTCAGCCTGGAATAGTCCTCCTTTTTACATCCCCATTTTCTTCTCAACTTCTGTCGAAATGAAATCTTGCTCTTCCTTCAGGGCCTAGTTCTGATGTCCCCTTCTTTTCAAAGGCTTTCCTGCACGTCATCCCCAGGTGGAATAAATTACTCTTTGTTCTCTCACAAAACTTTGCAAATTTATTCAAACTAGTGTTTTCCTGGTGGTTAAAAGCATGGCTTCTGGAGTCAGAGTATGATGCTTACTTGGACAAGTTTCCTAACATATCTGAGCCTCGGCATCCTCATTTATAAAACATAGACAATAATAGCACCCCAAAGGAATTGTAAGGCCATTGAGATAGTGTGCATATAGCACTTGGCACATAGCAATTACTCAGTAAATATTGGCCATTGTTATTATTTTTCTTTGGCTGAAGTAATGATTTTATTTTTGCCTTTGATTATACTTAGCTTTATAGAATGTTCTCAGTCACTGAATCGATTTAAAGTTCTTTGACAAATGAGAGGACAAGTGTAGAGAAAGTAATGTTTATTGTCATACTATGTATTAGACACTCAGCTAGATTCTTTTTACACCAAGAACCCTGAAATGAGACATCATCATCTTCTTCATCATTCCTGCTTTACAAATGAGAAAATAGAGGCTCAGGGTGTTATTTGACTTGGCTGCAATTACAGTGAGTAAGTGGCAAAGCCAAGATTCATACCCACGCCTATCTGATTACCAAGGTCCATGCTCCTTCCAGGAGTTCCTGCTGCCACCTGTCATGAGGAAGGCTGAAACCCTATTGTCTTTAGGGCCCCTTAACATTGTATTATTGTTTTAACACAAAGTAAGTGGTTAGGAAAGTATGCTGAATATGATGTATAATACAAACACATTCATATGTGACGTGTTAAATAAAGACATTTCTAATTTAAAGAGATTTTTAAAAAGTTTTATTAGACTTATTCTTTGAAGTTTTGAGGCAATGTTGCTGGGTATGACTGGAGCTTGCTGCCCTTCTGTTTATATAAAGTTGTCTATCAATTCTTGGAATTTCTCGGCAGTCTTGATTGATTTGCCACCGTGGTTGTGGGGCAGTCTTCCTTACTGGTGTATCTGACACTGGACTGACTGCCTGGGAGATTCTGACAGATGCAGAGATGGGCAGTATCCCTTGCAGGCCTATGGCATGCCCGCTCATTTAATAGGCATTGATCTTATGATTTAGGGATAAAGACCAGGTGGACTTCTTTCACCTGCAAGAAGAGAAATCCAATCGGTCATGTATTTACAACCCACCTTTCTGTAGAAAGGATGTTCGGTAGCTCCAGAGGGCACAGAAAAGTGGTGATATTTCTATACATTCACAGAGAGAGGAAATAATCAGTTGTTGACATAAAGCTCGGAATTAGATTTAAAATGCATCATAAAATGACCTACACTCTTACTGGCCTCTATCTTTCCTAGGTGCCAGCTGGTAAAAGGATGTGTGTTACCTGGTTGGCAATATCTGTACTAAAAGCAATTGCTCAAGGTCGACCTGTCTATTCTTGAAGCTGAGTTCAGACCAGAATTTCTCCTAGATAGACATTGTGTCTTGTAATTCTGCTTAACGGCTTTCCTGTGCAAGGGAGTTTTTAGAGGTGCCTCTCTTCAGCACCTTTGACTTGAGCTGAAGATGTGACAAAAAGAGGGGGTCCATATATCTATTCTGTAGCGCTGAGGCTGTGGGGAGAGACAATGGGAGGTCATTCAAGTACCTAGGTCTTTGTTGATCCGAAATGACCTACAGATAAACTTCAAGATGTCAGAAGGGTGGCAGGACTGCATGTCCTTCAGGTACTCCTCCTAAGAGTGGTCTTTTGTTGGAGTTTTGATGAACACTAAAAACAGGAGCCTGAGTAGTTCTCCTTGGTAAAAGCCACTGTTCTGTGTTGCCAGTAAAATGCAGAAGCACATGCCTTTACTGTTAATAGAGCTTTGTGGATGTTGAGGAGCCTAACGAGAGACTATTCAATAATTTTAAATCTATTTATATTAGTGAGAAATACTATTCTCTTCTTAGAAGGTATGCCAGTTTTAAGCCTGCTGTCTTGTCTTCTTTTTTGCTTGTGCTCAAGCTCATTCATTGAGACTCGCCTCAAGTATCATCTCCAAAATCTTTTTACTACCTCCCTATCCAAAGTGACCTCTCCCTTATAAATATCTTTTATTGTCCATTTTTCTTGTACACTACTTATACACATTTGCTGTACATAAGGATCATGTACCTTATTTGTATATATTTTCATTCAAATTGATTAGAAGTTCCTATTCACATGATGTAAGAAGAAAAGGAGAGAGTAGTTACTGTTTCTCAGCAAGCACAGGATCTTGCAGATAGTATAGGTACTCAGTAAATACTAAATGAATGAATGCTCTGAAAATTATAGAAACTGTTGCATAATTTGTCTTAATCTTTGTTGTGAATGTTTTAAAAACAAATTTGTGTATACTTTAGAAAGTAAAATGTTGCATGTAATTTAATCTTGTCTCAAAGCGATTTTTACTACACAAAATATAGATGTTTAGAAGTTGTTAGTTATGTTGATTAGATCTATTCTGGTTTGAAAATGATGTTACCTTTAAGAGAATTTGGTTTTATGTCAAAACATAGGAATTTTTTGCACTTTACTACCTATGTAATGCCTTTAATTATTCATTCGGCAAATATTGAATACCTACTATATGCTATATTTTTAATAGACTATAAAACTGGATTCTGTAGCCAGCGATGAAGTCACAAGCAACACATTCCACCCACAGTGAATTATGGATTTACTAAAAGACAAACAATCAGTATCACAGGGTAAAGGGTATAGTCCATCAGTTGGTGCACTTATAAGGGACACAAAGCTCGGAGAAATTATTAGCAGCTTGTCCAGTGCAATTCAGATAGGAAGAAATGGAGGTGGGATTTGTATCCAGATCTATTTCCTCTCCAGCATTTATTATCTCTCTGGATTTGATTTTAAATCTGGTTACCATTTCGGCCACCTGAGCACTTAACTCTCTCAGCCCTGCCTTCTTCTTTGCTGTGCCTTTGAATCCTAAACAACAAAACCATCTTTATACTGTAGCCAAGTCTAAGATTTCCTGCTGTGTCCTCTTAGTCACCTCCTAGTTCCTTTCCTGTTAAACTATGCCACCCTTTCTTGATTTTTTTCCTTCAACCTGTTTGATGGACTCTCGTCAGTAAAACTGTTTTTACATCTCGGTTCTCAGCACCCAGAAAACTCAAAGTCTGGAAGTATTCCCAAACCACAGCCTTCCCACAATCCCAGCCTTCCCCAAATAATACAAAAGTAATGGCTCTTAAACTAATTTAATTAATATGCATATATCTGAATTTACAAAACTGAGGATATGCATGTGCCTTACAAAAGAGTTGGTAAGAGATGTTTTTTACAGATTCAAAAGGGACCTTGGATTTTTCTTTAACTAGTCATCCATTAATCTCCTTGCTCCGATTGTTGCAATGTCTGCATATGGGTTTTTCTATGAGGCAGTTCATAGCTTTCATTAGATCTCAAAATGGTAAGTGACCTCAAAATGTCAAAAACTGCAGATCATCAAATCTTGCATCTCAAATAGGGTTCTTTCACCTCTATGACATCCTTGTCCATTCTTTGTTTAAATGCTTTCAGTGATTAATATCCCAGAAATGTATTGATCTACCCATTTGGATGCTACTAACGTTACTTTGTTTTTCATTTCTCAAATTTTAAGAGAATCAGTTTGAGCCCTACACATATGATTATTGATAAGTCCAATATCAGTCATTTTGGGACTTCTCTTTCCTCTCCTTCCACTTTGCAAGGATTCCTGGAGCCTTTTATGATCTAAGTATTCATTTATTCCCAGATATCGATTTAGCATTTATTATGTCCCAGGTCCTATTCTTATTCTGGGGCTACAGCTTGTTCTGAATGAACAAGACAAAGCTGCTGCCCTCATGGAACTTCTTTTTAGTTTTGAAAAGAGATCATCCAGATGTGCAGTTCTTAAATGAAGACAACCTCTTAACTCTAAGTTCATGGTGGCCATGACTGCCCTTGTCCTTTGTGATCACATGACACTGCACTTGGGTGCTGATTTCAACCATCTGTCTGCCATAGCTTTTTGTCCTGTCCAGGCTGGAAAGGGCCTTCTTCAAGGGAGCTCAGTGGCAATTCCACGCCCCTGTGCTCAGCTTGTTCTAGAACAACTCATACAGACCCCTGTGGTCACACTGGTTTTAATATTTATCTTCCCCTCTAGGGTGAACAATGTTTCATTCTTTCCTGGTGCATCCAAGGCACTGAGAGAACAAAGTACAAGATAAACTCCCAATTGGTCACTCAACTACAACAGTAACTTTTTAAAGTGAGAGTTTCATAGTACATTTAAATTATGATTTTAAAAATTTGATCAGTAAAAAATTAGTAGCATATCTTTAAGCAGTTGTGCATTAAAATACCATAACATGAATAAAAAGGAAATAAATTGTGAGTGTAAGTCATCTTACATTGCATTTTGACACTAGATTATAAACTTGTAGTTAGGAGTCACACTGATGATAATATTGATCATGTTAGCGGCTATAATAGTAGTGAATATTTATTGGACAGTTGTTATGGGCTAGGTCTTATGCCGAAGTGCTTTGCAAAATATAATTCTCCTGACTGCTTTATGAAATGAAACTTCTTATTTCATAAACAAGAAAACTGAGGCTCAGAGTGTTAATCCTAACCCTAAAATAAATATCTGATGATGATACAATGAATGATTTCTCTTTCCTAAAGCCACTGGTAGCTCTTTGCTTTCAGATCATCAAACGGCCACGTTACAATAGCTTTCCTCACTTAAACTGTTAATATAGATTCACTATCTAAGGTTAAAGGTAAGGACAGATTCATCTCTTCCCATACATTTTCTAAAACTGAGCAATAAATGTTGATTTTCTCTCACAAGATCTTACTGCATGCATGACATTGACATTGCTTCCTACCTTCTTAAAAGCTGTACCCTTTTCCTCTGTGAAAACATGTTCAGTTGATTTTATCACACTAGCTTGTTAACTCTAAAGGATAAATTACATTAACTTTAACTTCTAATTGAAATCTGTTTTTCAAAACCTCTTGACTATTGAAATTGGTGCCTCTACATGTGAAATGCTAATTTCCCTCCATGAGTTAGTGATTTATGCACTATTACTTGAAAGCATTTCACAATAAATACCCTTCAAGTTTTCATTTCCATCATGGCCTTGCTCAGGTTGGCATCACCGTGGGCCCTGTTTCTATAGTCACAATTCTCTTTCTCTTCTCAGCCTGTTACAGGGTTTTAAAATATTATTTTGACAGAATGAACCTTTCTGAGTAAACACCACCTGAAAAGCCAACTGTGTTGACAAGCTATTAATTCATGAGTTAAAAAATAAATCTTTGAAAGCTAAAGCAATTATAAGGTAATTCTAATTACAGTGAGTTCTTTTAGGCTTAATGTGATATAGGAATTTTAAACTGACAGAAAAATATATCATACGACCATCCAGTCTCCTCCATGCACATATAAAACATATTTATGGAAGGCAATATTAAAAGTAAAAATCTAAGTAATATTTACTTTTGTAGAGTAGGAGTGAAGAGTTGGGGATGTGGAGGAGAATTACTTGATAACTTTTCGTATTTTTAGTTTTGTTTTGTTTCACTTTTATAATTTAATGTGAAATTTACCATTTAAAAGTGTACAATTTAATGTCACTGATTACATTCATAGTGTTCCAGAATAGGTTTATCAACTCAAAGGGAAACCCATTAACTCTGAAGCAGTCATTCCCTATTCTTCCCCAACTCCCACCACTCAGCAATGACTAATTTGTTTTCTGTCTCTATAAATTTGCCTATTTTGAATGTTTCATATAAATGGACACATACAATATGTGATCTTTTGTGCCTATCTTTTTTCATTTAGCATAATGTTTTCAAGGTCCATCCATGTTGTGGCATGTGTCAGAACTTTATTACTTGTTATGGCTGAATGATCCATTGTATAGATAAACTACATTTTGTTTATCCATTCATTAGATGATGGACATTCGAATTGTTTCCATCCTTGATTGTCAGCGGTCCTGCTTTGAACATCCATGTACAAGTTTTTAAAACTAATTTATTCTTTTAAATCTTTTTATGGTTCTTTATTGCTTAACTATGGGGTAAATCTAGGCATTGCTGGCTGTTTGCCCAGTCTTCTATATTGTTTATGCCTTTGGGTCTTTGTCTCTACTCCTCCTTCACCATCCATCTGCTGGATTAATACTTTTCAAGACTAACTAAGTGTCATTTTCTCAATGAGGTTACTACTGGCATCACTCCTGCCCTTTTGTTAATGGGCAGAGCTAAACCATAGCACCTTTGTGCTCTACTCACTGCTTGGTACCTCTTTATGGCTCTTATTTATCTCATGAGTCTCCCTCATAACCTAACTTTGAAGGCGGGGGCTATAACTTTATTACTTTCATATCCACAACTCTTAGCACATGATAAGCGCTCAGATGAATACTTGTTGGAAAAATGGTGTTTGGTTTGTTTTCACCATAAGAAAATCAGGTAAATGTACATCCAGCTAAAAATGTCTTCCAAGTAACCAATCATTAGAATAAAAACTCTGTTTTTTTTTTCCTGATCTGGAGCTTAATACAACATATTTTGCCACTGGGAGCTGTTATTAGTTTCATGTCCTAGTGAATAATTAGGAACCTGGAAGAGTAGATTTTAATTGGAACTCTGAGACCTCGTAAAGTTCTTAAATGCTTTTATCTCGGACTATGTTAAGGACCTGAAATAATAAAGATTATAAAATTCTGCTTACTCCCTTTGGTTTCATATTATGGTTTGTTAAGTATTCACGTCTTCATAAAATGGTAATTTACTCGGAATGTCGTTTGTAAATTGCCACTTATAATTTATAGTCCTGGAACATGGTAGAGCCTTCATAAACAGTAGCTCTTATTGTCGTCCATCTCCTGTCCCTCGGAGTACTTAGTGCTTTAACATAAAATTGGCATTTAATAAATACCTCTGAATGGAAGAATGAATAGAATGAATTGCTATGGTCTGTGTGTTATTCCTTTCGAGGCACAAGTAGTCCTGGAAGAGCAGACAGGAAATAGTAAATCAATATTCTCAGCTGGTTGCAGCCACTTGGGATGCAACACAAGGAGTAACATTATTAATGCCTTCCGCAGGTGGGGCAGATTTTTTCTTCTGTACTATTTAACCTATAAGTTGTTTTCCTCCTGCCCTGTGTAGGGTGGACTCATGTATGACCTAACCCTTTTTGAAGTACAAAACACAGAGAGAAGCCATTCCAGGTCCCTAGGCCAGTGTGGACATGTGAACCTCCTCAAGCTCCGGGATGGCGTGAACTCACTAACCTCGTGGTGCTCATAAGAACTGTTAATAGCTGATGAGGTGCAGACTCCCAGGGGTTAGAGATAAATGGTGAACAAAAGAGATGCAGGCTCTGCATTATTTGCATTCAGAGTCAATAATCAAATAAACATTGGTAAGTATATAATTTCTAAAAAGGAAAAACGCAGAGTGCTATGGAAGTATGAAACCAGAAGATTTGGCTTATCTCGAGGAGGTAAATGCTATTTGAGCTGAGTCTGAAGGTTAAATGGGAGTTAACTCGTCAGAGACAGCTAGGGGAAAGGCTTGTGTAAAGACCCAATAAAAAGGAGGAACTAGGAACTGGTGTGGAGAAAGAGGGTATGGCCGAAACAGATGAAGCCAGAGAGATAAGAAATAGCCATATCAGTGTCTTTGTAGGCCTTTCCCTTTATTCCAATGGCAATAGGGAGCCAATGAAGAATGTTAGATCAGATTTACATTTTAAAAAATATATAAACAATAATTGCAGAGTGGAGAACAGACTGGAGAAGAGTAGATTGCAGAAGAGATAGGTAGAGTTGTGGTAGAGTTGGAGAGAAGTGGGTACATCTGTGAGACAATAGAAAGGCAAAAATCAAAGAGATTTGGTGACTGGTTGGATGTGGAGGGAGAGGGACAAGCTTCTCCTGGGTTTTGGGCTTATATAACCGGACAGATGTGGTGGCCATCACTGAATTGAAGAACAGAGGAAAAGGTCCACCCAGGTAGGGCAGACCCAGACGTCTGTTTTGGTCATGCTGAATTGAAGTAGCCTTATGATATCCACATGGAGATGTCAAGTAGATGTTGGCTTGTAGGTCTGGAGCTCAGAGGCAATATCTGAGCAGGAGATATAAAATAAAATGTGGAGTAAATGTTGAGAAGAGAACAGGAACTAGATTAATTCCAGTGGCTGAGTTCGAAGTAAAAAAGGATGAGTAGAATGAGAAAGACAACCCCCAAATCAGAGGAAAACCACAGGAGGGTGATGTTATAGTTCTCAAATGCCTTTATCTTAGACTATGTTAAGGATCTGAAATAATGTAGATTATAAAGCCCTACCTATTCTCTTTGGGTTCATATTATGGTTTGTTAAGTTTACTTCTTCATAAAATGTTGTTTGTAAATTGCCACTTATTATTTACAGTGCCGGAACATGGTAAAGGCAAAGGATGAGGATATTTTAAGATAGAGGGAGTAGAGCAGATGTCACATGTTATGGAGAAGAAGTAAGAGAAATAATACCGGGAAAATGTCCGATGGATTTAGCAAACCTGAGATTATTGTTGGCCTTAGGGATTTATCCTGGTGGAGAGAGGGTGGTAATCATCTTGGTTTAGGTTTTGGAATGGGTGGAAGATAGAGACATGCAGATAGTGACCATAGATAGCTCTTTTGAAATAATAAATGTGTAATATGTTTATTTATCATATGAGAAAAATAATAAAGTTCCTTCAATAGTAATAAAATACTGTTACTAATACAAATATGTTACATGTGTTTTATTCCCCCAATTTTTAAGTTATTCGAGGATGTTTATACGCACGTTTGCGCTTGTAAGTTAGGTAAGCATGCTGGACTTGCGCATTTGCAATATTTGAGTGGAAGCTAAAGCATTGGCAACATGCACGTGTGCCCGAATTAGAATTAGTTGCAGGCTTCGTAATAATCATTTTACTGTCTTATCTCAGACATATAATTTAACATCTCAGTATCTCTGGAGATCTTGGTATTTAGTCAGAATGAAACTCTTCATCCTCTGAAGATCAAACTGGGAAGGCATAATTTTTCTATAAATTTGAGTTCGTTTTGAAATTAAAACAAACAAATAAAACCAGGTAAAACAATAGAACCAGATGTTTTCTGAATTCAAAAATGCAATTTGGTTCTAGGGAATCATTTTTGGATTTCTGCTTTCCCTGAGGAAATTGAGAAAACCTCACCCACTCCTTCCTTGCTGGGTTGGTGACTACCAGAAGCTTTAATCCAGCCGGGAAAAGTAGCATATAAATGACTCACATTAAGAAGGAAAACTACAACCCTTATGTGTCTGAATGGAGGTCTGTACAATCTTTTTTTTTTTTCTTTCTCTTTCCAAATGATCAAGGAGGAAGGAGAAAAACAAGAATTGTTTTTCTAGATAAGCCATTGGAATTAGAATTTAAAAAAAACTGTCCATGTAATCTAGACAGGATTTAATGCTTCAAAAATGCCAAATTACTGGGCAGATAGAGTGAGAAGACAGTAAGAGGAAAAGATGTAGAAAGGAAATGATGTGAAATTTATGACAATATAAAGACACATCAAGTTATATTTTTTTCATGTCTGGTCTTCCCCATCTTTTTCGTTCACACCTTGAATGCCCTTACCCTTCATTCTTCCCGATATATACCTTATCCATCACTTCCTCCCCAAAGTAACCATTTTTTTAGTCCTCACTAGAATTGTTCTCCCTTCTCTGGGTTTTCCCAGTTCAGTCTGTAATGCCAATTTGGCCTTTAGAAACATGCCACCCTGCATTGTCCTCAATTTCCTATATGCACGTAAATTTTATTTCCTCAGCCAGAAAATAACCCTTGAAGGGTTATTTATCTACATTTTCTACATTTATCTGAATCGTTAACAGTTTGATGACATGTGATGTATACATGTAAACAATATGTGTTGCCTTGAATTGTTATCAGTTAAAATGTATTACTGAACATGACAAAAGGTAGGCCAAGAAGCATATTTCTTTTTACATTTACTAATTCTTTCTGTTTTTTCCAAAACAAATGAAAATAACTGCAGACATCATGAGTTTCTTCAGCTCGTATCTGCTAGGTTAAGGACACTTTGTAACATAACCTCAATACCATTACCGCACTTCAGAAAATTAATAATAATTTCCCAATATCCTCTAATAATTTGTGATCCATGTTCAGATTTTCCCAGTTGTCCCTAACATGGATATATATATATCCTATCAAGATTTGTAAATTTGTTGTTATGCTTCTTTTGTCTTTTTAAATTTAGAAGTCCCTGCTTTTGGGGTGTGTATGTTCCAAGAAGTGTATTTTAGCATTTTTCTGTCAAATCTTGGCATTTCTTCTCCCAGCTTCTCTGTAAGCAATGATTTGATTGGCATGCATCCTGTCTCAGGCCCTTGGCATGCACAGGTGAGACTTTCACAGATGAACCTGGAAGATATTTGCAGTTTCGTGGAGGTTGTATGTCTGAATCCGGAAAGTTGCATGTCGGCCTGCATTTAACCAGCCCACAAGCTCAGCTAACCTGTCAGCATCTGCACCTTATCCTTGTACATGCAGTAACTCTCACGAAGTAGTTGAAACACAACCAAAACTTAGCATTTTAATAAAATGTTATAGTGTTCTTGGAAAATTGATGAGCAAGGGAAGATGTACGATCATAGGGCTATCGAAATCGTTTCTTTTTACAGCTGTGTCCCAGTGACCAAATGGGATGAAAAGAGATAGATGAATTGTAAATCAAACAGAATTTAGCATAAAGAGTTTTTTTTTTTCTCTCTAAAATGAAGGAATATAACATCAAACACCATTCTTTGGTTGCCATAAAAAGACAAGAAAGTTAAATTAGAATTCCAGGTTTGACTAGTGAATGCTGTGCTCATGAAAACACATAATTATCCCCTGAGCTCTTAGAATAAACCAATTATAGTAGCTTCTGGGGGACATTTGCGCATATTAATTTTAAAGATAGAATCTTGGTTGGCAAAAATGATTCTCCATGTGCTACATAAAGGATATAGCAAGAAGCGAGGAATATACATAAAAACTGAGAGAAAAACGCTTATTGCTGTCTTCATTCATTACAGATCTTTCTTAAGACTTAATAACTGGATTTTTGTGAAGCTGATGTAAAGGAGATTTTATAAATTAAATATGGTAAAAAAAAAAAAAAACATATTAGGCCAGAAGTCAGTATACCTGAACTAGAGAAGCGATTGTACTACTCAGAGGACTGTGTGATCATGGGCTACTCAGTATCCTTTGTGTGTCTTTCTTCCTCACTCAACTGTGAAATGAGTATGGGGATGTGGTCCTCCAGAAAGGACTTTTATTTTCTTCTCTGGGAGTTTGGGACCGTTGGTGGTCACTGTGCCTTTTGTCTGAGCTTAGTGCTCACTGCTCCTCTTTCAGCCTAGAGCCTCTTTTTAGTCTTCCCTTTGAAAACAAACAAACCTTTACACTTTTCCTATATTCTGCAAGCACCACCTAGAAAGTCTTATGCAGCATATGGTGATTTTGTAGCTGGAGGGCCCTTTAAAGTATCTTGCCCACCTATATTTATGGAAGCAGAAATTGCTGATGTTGTTGAATTCTTACTCTATGCCAGGCATTCTTTAGAGCATTTTACTGTTATCTCATTTAATGTGCACAACTTTATGAGGAAGGTAGTATTTTTATTCTCATTTTATCAGGGAGGAAACAGAGGACCAATAACATTAAGAAATGAGTTGCCAATATGACACAGCTGATGGGACTGGGATTTTAGAAAAAGTTCCCCCCAAATAAAATCCATGCACGTGATAGGAAATTCCGAGTTCACAAAATGATACGTAGGGGTTAATAAGTCCCTTCCCTGTTTGTGTCACTTAGACATATCATTATTCCTCCCAACAGGCAACCAGTGTTACCATAGTTTCATAGGGATAGTGTATTTTCCTAGAGAAGGTGTATAAAATATACAAGCTAAGAAATTTTTACATAATATTTGTATATTTTTATTTATTAGGTTTTTTTTTAACCTATAGACGGTAGTACACTAAATGCTTCACTGAATGTTTTGCTATGTGTACACACTATTTCTTGAAGCCTTAGTTCTTGCCTAGCACTCCTCATTTATTACCTCATTTAATCTTCTGAAGAATTAGTTTTATTTTTTATTTTACAGGTGAGAAACTGAGCCTTAGAAAATAATTAGCTTGTCCAAATATTTTCAGATAGTAAGTAGCAGAGCTCGGATACAAAGTCAGGTCTTTGGGGTTCCTGAGCCTGCACTCTCAGCCCTCAGATGATCATACTTCCTTTGGCTTCTCAGAGAAATCGACACCCTTAGTCCTTTGTATTTGGGTTAGGGTGAGAGTTAGATTTAAGGCTCGAATTAGTGTTCACCTTAGGATCTCCCCTCTATCCCTCATGTCTTGCCTGGATGTGGTCTGCTCCAGTCTGTTTTAAGATTGCTGGCTCTGAGGGGAGGGAGGAAGGTGGGGTAAATGATGGGGAACATGGAGCTCACCCCTGCCCATGTTCTCTGCATCCATATTGTCATTTTCATATATTTAAGGATAGACCTTTGTCAATCACTCTCTCTATTTTGAAACTCCCTCCCTCTCTTTTCTTCTCATTCCGATTCTTTTCTTCCTTCCTTTCAACCTTCCCGTAGACATAGATTTGGGTGCTTTCGTGGATTCAGCACTCTGTTTGGAGCCAGAAATCCCAAGGGCCAAGAGCATCACTGTCTTTTGAGATTATATTTTAGTGCGGAGACAGATACCCTAACTCCAAATTATAATGCAGTGAGTTAAGTGCTTGTATTAATTTTGTATGGCTGCTGTAACAAATTACCAAACTTGGTGGGTCAAAAAAAACCGCACACTGATTCTTTTACATTTCTGGAGGTCAGAAGTCCAAAGTCAGTTTCACTGAGCCAAAATCAAATTGTCAGCAGGGCCCCACTTCCTCTGGAAGTTCTAAGGGAGTATCTATCTGTTTCCCTGCCTTTTCTGGGTTTTAGACCTGCATTCCTAAATCCCTTGATCTTCAAAGCCAGCAGTGCAGTGTTACGTCAGTGATCATGTTGCTTTCTGCTCTCTGTCACATCGCCCTCTTCCTCCCTCTACTAAGGACACTTGTGATTACATTAGGGCTCACCCTGGTAATCTAGAATAATCTCCCCATATCAAGACTCTTAAGTTAGCCACATTCGCAAAATCTCTTTTGCCATAGAAGGCGACATTCACAGGTTCCAAGGACTAGGAACGATATTTTTGGTGGCCGTTATTCAGCCTACCACATTGCTATTGGCAAATAGATGCAAATATTGTCAAAGAGGCACTTTATTTAGTCTGAGGGGGTAGGTCAAAAGGTTATCAGAGGAAGTGGCTGACCTTTCAACTGAAGTCTTAACTGGTGGGTAGAGGTGAGCGTCTACATCATTACTTCCCATGCCTGTGTCTGACTAGCTTTTACAATTCCTTTCCTGGCCCCTCTCCCCATTCTGGCAACTTTAAATCAGCTGCAAACACCAGGCTTCCCCCACAAACCCCAGGCTTCCCCCACTGGCCCTTCTCACCCTATCTTCTCTTTCTCGGATATGTCAGCCTCCCATGTGGGTTTGACAGTCACTCCAATCTCCATCGCTGGACCTGGCCACCGTAGAGCTTCAGTCCTACGTCCACACCTGCTGTGGGACAGCTCTGACTGCAAGTCCCACTCCCCTGCTTCACCCCTCCTCCACACCAACAAACCAACATCTCTTTTGGCTTCCATAGTTCTGTCCTATTATCCTATTCTCTCACTTAGATACTTAGTTTTTACATATATCCTCAACTGTTTCCTCCAGATCCAGTGTACTACCAAGTCTTGTGGGTCCTTCCTTAACATTCTGCCCAAATGACACTCCTCTCTCTGCTCCTCTCTGTACTGGCCATTGTTTCCACCCAGATGAACCATTCAAATGGTTCACTAAGGGTTCTGTCTCTAAATTCTCCTCCCAATATACCTTACAATCATTGCTCCACTAATTTTCAGATGTGACTCTTGCTTAAATCTTTTAGAGAATAAATTCTAAACTCATTAGTGTGACACTTTAAGGTTCTCTAGAGTTTAGGCCCTATATCGTTACATTCATTTATTCATTCATCAAGTGTTCATTAGGCATCTATCATGTGCTAAGCCTATGCCAGGTGGTGGAACTATGATAGTAAATAAAAATAGACATGTCTACCTTTGTGGAATTTGCCATCTAATAGTAGAGATATGAATAAAATAATAATTATGAATACATGTGAAATTACAACTGTAATAATACAATAGCTCAGACTTAGGTAATGCTGTGATGTGTCTGGCACCATTCTGAGCTTTTTACACATATTGTGTCATTTAATCCTCACAACATGTTCATAACTACTGTCCTCACTTTACAGAAAATAGGCACAGAGATATTAAGTAACTTGCCCAAATTCACACAACTGGAAACAATTTAAGACAGTCAGCCTGGTTCCAGATTTTATACATCTAACACTATGCTGTATTTCTTAAAGAAGAGTTTTCTGGTGCTTTGAGAATTATTGATTAGGGGTGGGAGCATGATTGGTGATAGGGATAGGGAATTTGAGCTAGTCAGGAAAGGCTTCCTAAGAAAGAACAGCTGAATTGAAATAGGAAAGATGAGATGAGGCTATTTGGGTAAAAGAAAGAAAAGGTGTTCCATGCTGAGAGGTTGTGTAAAGGCCCAATGGTGGAGAGAGTAAGGTGCTTATGGGGTCCGACATGGGACCAGTGAGGTCCAGCAGAGAGAGCATGGAGAGGGAGGAACAAGGCATGGGATTAGGCTGAGAAGGGAGTCGTCTGAGATGCATTAGGACCCTGTAGACCCTGTTACAATTTTTTTTTCTGGATCCTAAATGCAGTGGGACGCCATTGAGGTTTAATGCAGGAGGTAAGAAAGAGATGTGACAAAGTTTCCTAGATTATGCCCTGGATTAATGCAGCTTCAATCTATGAGACAGCAACCCTGAACAAGGACTGAACAAGGTTCGAGGAATAAGATAATGGACGCCGTTTTGGACATGTCGACTCTGAAGTATCTTTCAAGAAATACAAATGCGATAGCAAAATGTATGGATTTGGAATTCATAGAAGTCTGGACTGGACCTTTAAGTTTGGGTGGGCAAGTGGTGCCATACTGAAAGAAATGGTTATTTCACATTTGAAGGGTGGAAGTGCTCAGCTCTTGTTGCATTGACTGTTTGCAACTGAGTGATGAATGTGTTGAAGGATTTCCTTCCTGCTAAAAAGATCTTTAAGACCTATTTGTGAGCTCTGCATTTATCTTTTGCAGCAGATTTGAATGTGGGGTGATAATCAGCTAGAGTGGGAGGAATTAATTTTAGATTCCTTCTCTACTTCTACTTTTTACAGCAGAATACCATTGGTTAATCATTTATTTTTCAATGATAGGAACTAGTTTTGGGAATTGTGGTTTGAGTCTATTAAAAGAAAACTGGCAAAAAAAAATTAAATAGAAGCTGTGTGAGCAGGTTTCTTAAAATTGCAATTTGCCTTCAGTGTTCAGATCAAAATGAAATGTATTTGTTAGCTATTGCTGCATAATAAAACTTAGGGGCTCAAATCAATTTGTTGTTTTTACAGTTTCTTTGGGTCAGGGATTCAGGAGCAGTTTAGCTGAGTGGCTAAGGCTCACAATCCCTTATGAGATGAGATCATTTCATCAAAGTGTTAGCCAGGACTGCAGTCATTTGAAGGCTTGACTGGGTCTGAAGGAAACACTAACAACATTCAAGTTCATTCACATGATTGTAAGCTGGTGCTTACATTTGTTGGCAACAATCCTTGGCTTCTCCTCATGAGAACTTCTCCCAGGGTTGCTTGAGTATCCTCATGGCATGGAGGCTTTGTTACCCTGGACTCTAAAGGGTCCGCTTGCCTGCATGCACTCAAGCCAAAATAAGATATGAACAGGAGTTTGCAGCAAAGAAAATCAAGTTTTATTTAGGGAGTTGGTGTCAAGCCCGGAGACACAGGCGAGATAGGGCTTTCAAAAACCTAGCTCTCTTATGGCCTCTAGTGCCTGGGTTATATAAGGGAAAAATCATTAATCATGGTTACTGTGGGAGCTGGGGCCCTGACCTCTACTGATTGGGTGGGGCTAAGGCAGGGAGCAATTGATTATGGCTTCAGGTCCTGAAGTCAGTCATGGCATTGTTTGGTCTGGTTTCCCGGGGATGCGGTCCGTGGGGCCTTCCGTTTTTGTGAGTCTCGAGCTGAAATGTACCTGGGACCAACTTGTTATCTTTGTTTTTTATTAAAACCTTCTAGTTTGAGGTTTAGTTATTATATCCTGGTTATGGTTGACAAACCTGAAGCTTTATTCTTAAATAAATTTGATGCTGATCAGAACCTAATATATTAAAGGCTTAATGACTAAAAGGAGTGGATATACAGTATATGTACAGTAGGAGGATATGTACAGCGAGGGAGGCATAGTTCCATCCGTCTAAACAAAATTGGCTTGGATTAAGCAAAATGAAGAAACGAAATTCATGTGCAGCTACAACTTCTCCCAGGATAATAATCCAAGAGTGAAAGAGCCAGGTGCAAACTATCCTCTATGAGCTAGTCTTAGAAGTCATAGCATTGTAAACACTTTATTCCAAGCACATCACTAAGTTTGGCCCACCTCAAGGTTGGGAAAGGGAACTAGATTCTGGCTTTTGAAGAAAGAAGTGTTGAAGAATTTGTGGACATATTTTAAAGCCACCACATGGATGTTTGGAATCTGAGTTGTGGTGAGAGCCTCCCCTCTTACCCTGTGTAGGAATTAATTTCTGTTACAACATCCCTGACATATGGTCAATCAGCCTCTGCTTGGCACTATGTTGCAAGTTACTGAATTCCATTTATATCAATTGTTAGAAGGTTCATTTATTCACGAAATTGAAAACTATTGCCAAATATTCCATTCTTAAAGCTAGTTCTCCTTCTCAAGAATGGCACTTTTATGTGATGGCTTTTCCATTATTTGCAATGATGGTAACCTCAACTTCTTTCTTTTTTTAGACAAAATACTGTCAGTTCCATTCAGAATTTTCCTCTCAAGTTTGACTTCAGAGTTTTTCCCTATTCTGGACACCTTCCTGTAAAACATTTCAGCTCAGTTCATCCCTCTACAACTGAAAATCAACAAGTAGTTCTGTATGCCAAGCTAATTCTAAAAGGACGTGATAACGCAGTCCTCTCTTTACACAACAATGCGGGACTGAAAAAAATGACCGCGAAAACTGAAATCATGCAAAGAACAGGCATACCTCAGAGATATTGCAGGTTTGCTTTCAGACCACTGCAATAATGCGAATAATCCAATAAAGGGAGTTGATATTCTTTGTTGGTGGAGGGGCATGCCTTCAGTGTGTAAAAAACACAACATCTGTGAAGCCCAACAAAGTGAAGCACAAGGAGATACATTTGTAATCTGAAGAATCAATAGGAAATATTATGATTATTCTGAAACCTTCAAAATTTCTGTTAAAACATTCAAAACTTTCAGATCTGAATGCATGGAGAAAGGAAGAAAAAATAGTGTAACTAGTGTTCATTTAGTATACTGTAATTTAAAACATTCGAAACAGAATGAGTGTTTTATCTCTTTATTAAAAAGCTTAGCAAGTACTCGCTTCAGCAGCACATATACTAAAAAATCTTAACAAGAGTAGTTTGAACAGTGCTCGCCTTTTTCTTCTTATCATATAGCTTATGATACAGAATGAGCATCTTTTGTTTGTCTTGGCAAATTGTCATCCTGCTCTATAAGTTTGGATTAGCTTCCAACATTTTGTCCTTTGAGCTGTCAAGGTCATGAAATATCTCTGAGATATTTCTTCCAGAGTTCCTGTAAGGGGAAGGTTTTTGCTGGGATCACTTCTGAGATATCTTCGATCACTACCTTCATTTATGTCAATAAGGTCACCTCCGTTAAGTCTCTGACTGTAGATCCAGAGTTTCTAGGCAATGTCAACATTCTCATGGGCAGCTATTTCTTCTATAACTCTGTTTATGGTAGATTCAAATTTCACTTCTTGTGTTATCATTTTTCTTTTTTCTTTTTTTTTTTTGCTGCAATTTCATCTTTGATAAGCAATTCCCTCTTTTGATTATCCATTTTTGTGGATAATTCTATGTGAGTTTATTGCTGGGAGACAAAGAGGCAACACAACTACTGTGCATGCATTGCTGTCTCTGTGTGAATGGAGTGAGAGATGTGGTGACCAATCACCACACACTTTGGAAGAAGTGATGTGATTGGTCACTGATCATGATGAACATCTATTATGGACATAGTGACTTGTGGACTGAAGAACTAGAAGCCACGTTTGTACTTCATGCACTCACTCAAAATGATAGACTGTGGTAACTGATATTTGAGGCATGTCGTTGGGAGGACTGGTGTTATTTAACTAAACCATGATATCTGAAATTTATGTATGTCAGAACCATGCAAAGCAGGGACTCCTATAGTTCTACAAATTTGAGCTTAATTACAATCTGTTTTATGCACAACTATTTCACCCCATTTTTTTTTGAGTTCATGGTTTTTGTTCTTATCAAGTCTTTACCTTGTACATTTGATTTTTCTTAAATGTAGATATCACATTTTACTTACATTCTTGTTAAGCTTCATCTTGTAATCTTAACCCATGGGTGTCTTTTTTTTTTATTTTTTACCTTTTTATCTATCTATCTATCTATCTATCTATCTATCTATCTATCTATTTAATTTTTTTATGGTGACATTGGTTAATGAAATCCAATACGTTTCAGCTGTACACTTTAACAGTAAGGCATATATATATTTACACTGTGTGTTCACCTCCCATAGTTAGATTTCTTTCTGTCGCCACATATTTGACTCCCTTACCCCATCTACCACACCCCTCCCCGCATCCCCTGCCCTCTGGTAACCATTAGTCTATTGTCCATGCCCATGAGTCCCAGTTTGTTTGTCTTGTTCACGTCTTGCTTTTAGGTTTGTATCCCACATATAAGTGATATCATGTGATTTTCAACTTTTTCTGTCTGGCTCATTTCAATTATCATGATTATCTAGAGGTCCATCCATGTTCTCACAAATGGCAATATTTCATCTCTTCTTATGGCTGAGTAATATTCCATTGTATATATGTACCACAGCTTCCTTATCCAGTCATCTATCGTAGAACACTTCGGTTGCTTCCATGTCCTGGCCACTGTGAATGATGCTGCTATGAACATCAGTGTGCAAATATCTTTTTGGGTATGGGTTTTCAAGTCTTTAGGGTAAAGAACCACTAGAGGGATTGCTGGATCATATAGTAGATCAATTCTTAGTTTTTTGAGGAACCTCCATACTGTTTTCCATAGTGGTTGTACCAAGTGGATATCTTTTTAAAACTAAGTTTTGCTATCTAGGGAACAAACTGTTTCTTCCAAATAGTTACCCTTTTTACATCTAAGCCATTAACCAGAACACAGCCGTAGCAGAACTCAGTGATGTCTCTAGTGCTCTCCAGCCATGCTTCTCTCATCCTGTTAATCAACTTTTCGTGTAGGAATATACAACCAGATATGAATTTCTCTAACTCTGCTGTCATCCAGTTTGCCTTTTTCAAGCTTGTCCAACAAAGTCAACTGTCTGGTGCTATCAGATACCTTTCCAAAATCAAAACACACCAAGTCAGCAATTTTTCCCTGAAATACCAGTCTGGTTACCACATAGAAAAATTAACACTACTGATAATATATTATGTTAATGGAGAACCCTTACATATACATAAGAACATTCATGGACTGTTTTATATAAAATATTCATGGAATGTTTTATTTAAAAATACTTTGTCTTTATAGGGTTGAAAGGAGATGTGGCAGATATTATTACCATATTTTCAAAAATGGTAAGTCAGAAAGGTCAGGGAATGAGCTAGTATAGAGTAGTCTCTATACTATTCTTCAGTAAGTCTGGTGTATTTTTTTTTTACCACCTCATGCTTCTCAGATGAGGAGCCTACAGAAAACACAAAAAAGAGGGTTTCTGCAATGGGTTTCTGCAATGGTTTTTGTTGACTTAATAGACCAGTCTTAAAATCATCCCCATTGGGTCTTCTATTAGTTAGTCAGGGCTGCCACAACAATGAACCACAAACTGGGTGGCTTACCTTAAACAACAAAAATTTCTCTCTCAGTTCTTGAGGCTGAAAGTCCGCTCTCAAGGTGTTGGCAGGGTTGGTTCCTTCTGAGGTCTATGAGGGAAGGTTGTGTTCCAGGCCTCTCTCCTTGGCTTGTTGATGACCATTTTCTCTCAGTGACTCTTCATATCATCTTCCTTCTATGCACATCTCTGCGTCCATATTTTTCCTTTTTTATGGACACCAGTCATATTGGATTAGAGCCCACCCTAATGACCTCATTTTAACTCGATTACCTCTATAGAGACCTTGTCTTTGAATACAGTTACATTCTGAGGTACTGGAGGTTTAAGAGTTTAATATATGAATTTTGAGGAGACACAAGTCAGCCTATAACAGGTCTCTAAGGCATATTTCATGTTTTTGACAAATGATCAAAGGAGTAGACTTGTATAGCCAGTATTTTTGTGCATGCCTACATTTTCTTATCCATATCTACATATCTGATGCAGTTGAGATAAACTCTGTGGTCAGTTGGTATCATCTCTCAATTATCAAAAGAGAGAGTGAGTGCTTTTCCTAAGTTCATTCTCATTTGTCAACTTGTTGAATTTAGTCTCTGAAGATGTCTTTTGTGAGGCAGCCGCTTAAGTTGTGTTTGCTTAATGATTTCAGAATTCAAATGTGTCATTTAACTTTGGCTCTGAGATTTGTGCTGAACTTGACCCAGTGCTGAGTGATGATTATACACACATCTAAGCAGTTACCTTATTCCACAAACTAGTTAAGTCATCAGGGGATTCTGAATTGAGGAGCCAAATAAATTAGGGAGTAGCGATCTATATTTTAAAGACACTCAGGTGCAAGTAAGGGTTGTTTAGCACATTACTGACTGCTGGTAAAAACAAGAGACAGTCATGACCTTACTTTAGGTTGCTGGGTTGGGGTGCTATGAGTATGAATAACCCTCATATAGCCTTCAACCACATTCTTCAATGTTAACATTTACCATATTTGCTTCATTGTTCTTCCTTACTCTCTCCAGGCATATGTAGATATGCATATGTAAATATATTTACACACACATATATTTTTTTCTCAACTTATGGAGAATAAGTACAGATATGCTGTTCCATTCTACATACTTTAACGTGTATTTCTTAGAAAAACAAGGATATCATCATACATAATCATATACAGTCTTCTAGATCAGGAAATTAATATGCATAAAGTTCTACCACATAATCCACTGATCCATTCGAACTTTTCCCATTGGCCAAATACTGTCCTTGATAACTTTTTAATTTTTTCTGGTTCACAGTCCTCTCTGGAATCACATCATAAGTTGCATTTACTCATAATGTTTCTTACGTTGTCTTCTATCTGGAATAGGTCTTCAGTGTTTCTTTGTCTTTCATGTCCTGGGTGATTTTCAAGAATACAAAATAGATTTTCTTTTTCTTTTTTTTGATCCTCTTCCCCTCTTCCTTCTTCCCGCTCCTTCTCTCTTCCCCTCCTCTTCCTCCTTATTCCATGC